>NC_090225.1:27035684-27340934 GCF_024489055.1 Chanodichthys erythropterus | reverse complement strand
TTGAATCGAATCAAACACCTATGAATCGTGAATCAAATCGATTCGCTGTCTATCCAAAGATTCACAGCCCTACTGATCAAGGTGCAAAAAGATGACATTAAAACCTCCCACACTGGTTCTATAAATAATTACAAAACGTTCCATGCATCTCTTCAATGCAACATGCAGAGCTGAAGGGACTTTCCAAAAAACCCTCTAATGCTCTCAAAACTACTAGACTAACAAACAGAATTTCTGGAAGCCAACAGAAACTCAAGCTTGTCCCTGAAGGGAGGATGTGTCACAAGGAGGGATGATTTGTTTATCATTCACAGTATATGTTGTTTATGTTTAATTTTATACATATATATCATTTACATATATGCGTGTGAATCAATATTTTGGGGAAAATGTACTTCTTAATGCATGTCGTTTTCTTTTACCTTCTCTTATGTTTCAAGACTAATCTGCTTTCTGTAGCCAAATGCTGTGAGAAACAACTAGTGAATAATACTCCTTTCTGTAGTCAAGGTCAAGGTCTTGGAAGAGTCTAGAGAGTCAGAGAAAATGCTTCCAAATACAAAAACATTTACATACAAGGTAGAAAAAGAAGAAGAAAAAAAAAGAATTCTTATTTTTATCGATTATCATTTTGAAGAAACGATATTGAGTCTTCAATCCCAAGAATCGATCTTTCAGTCTATGCTGTTTTCAGTGAACGAACAGAGCTTTGCAGCGCACATCCCATCCAATAAATTGCAATAAGCTTTGTGCTTTCTTACTTCCAGAAATCCTACACATTTTCAATTTTCAATTTTCATTTTCATACTTTTCCAGACTCAAATTTTCAAACCTCTCTGTAGATGTCCTAGACCCTATTTAACAAACAGTACATTATACAGTATTATATCTGGTATATAGTACAATCTAGGGCTGCAAGTTTTGATCGCACAATACGAAAAATAACATTGAACTTAAATGCAATTATCGCTTAAACGTGATTCTTAGTGTGATTATGAAATTGCAAAGGCTGCATTGCAAAGGCTATATTTCAGAAAACTGAATAGGGGAAACACAAATATTTTTCCATACTCTGTTTTCCGTTTTTTCCAGACCTGGAAAAAACTACAATCAAATTTCATACTTTACCAGACTTTTCCAAACTGCGTAGGAACCCTGTACTTCTGATATGATTTGAAGATTTCAAATTCTGTCCATTTTAAGTAAATACCATTTTGATGCTCTTTATTGTGGCGTGTCAGATTGCTGTAGTGCCTCAGTTCAAGCGAAGCAGCAGCACAAAGTGCACGTGAACTGATCATTAGTCATCACCCTACCACTATAATGAGATAATGATTCATTAAAGAATAACCTTTAATATTAACGTGATGTACCAACTGGGGTTCCCTGCATAGTTTACAGCATTAATTATATTTTTTTTTTTTCCTTGAGGAAATGTGCCATGTACTGTACCTGATAGGCCCCAATTAAGCAATAATGAATAAAAAGATTGTGAAATCGAACTCAAATCGAATTGTGAAATTTGTGTCAATACCCAGGCCTATAAGGTAGGCATTTTATTGGAAGTCATGGAAGACCAAGGTGGATGAAGATGAACTGGAAGTGGTAAAAGAAAGTGGGAGGCCTTATGGTAAAATCTATGCAAATCTATCGCCTATTCATGCAGTTTTAGAGATTTAAGATTTAAAGAGTGATATGACAACATTACGTTATTCCTTATCTGATTCTTACTCCAGAACAAATTTAATTATATTTAAATAAATAGTTAAGAGATTTTTTTTCTCCTTTAGTTTCTTACAGGTGTACAGGTTGCGGGATTGTAAAAAAGCCTACCTCCTTTTCTTGGGTTGGGCTTTTCTTTGGGGCGATTTTGGCAATCATCCCCTCATATTTCTCACTGCTTACATCGAAGGAGAAAGCTGATTCTTGAGAACCAGCCTCCATGGTCACAGGCCTCCACTGCAGATGAAGTGTGAATGTGATTTAGAAGAAAGTGAAAGTTTCAATGAGCACAACAATTTCCTAAAGTTATCTACAACAAGGACAACTATGAGCCTTTTATTAGTCTAAAATACCTTGTCTTTGCCAGGTGTGCCAGATGCGTTGTCCTTTAAGACAGAAATATTTTCAGTGCCTCTTGCTTGTTGATTAAAGGTCACAGAGCCCCCAGGCAGCTTTTTGAGTCGGACAGCCTTCTTTGTGTCATTCACCTTCAACACACAACATTTGTATGTTATGAAGCTTTGAATACAATCAACAAAAAAAGCCAATGTGTTGTACTGGTGAAACAAAGAGCCTAATGATTTCACTCACAGTCAAAACAGTGAGCTCCACTTCATCCATGACATTCAGCTCATCATCTGATAAATGGTCAGCAGCAGAAGCCATCAGGTTATTATGGTTCTCTGTCATGATTGTCAGGGTTCCATCGCTCTTGTTCATGACCACACCCTGTGATAAAAAAATTATACATTTATTATGTTTTCAGAAGAAAATTTAAGTAGTGTTTGTCTGTGCAAAACTCAGGGCTATGATGCTAGGGTGTTCTAGGTGTTAACCAGTCTTTTTAATACTGTGTTATACTTTAACTAATAAATAAAACAAGGAAATCACTTCAGCTTTTGAAAGTTTTTTTAATCAATTTGTTAAAAAACTCTGTTAAAATGACTGGTACTGTTTTATTAAGTCTGGGAATATTGTGCATATTCTTTTGAAAATGCTACCATCACCTGGATAAGATTAAAGAGGCATTTGAATTATACTACAAATTCCTATATTCACAACAGACACATGTAAATACTGATTCAATTAAAACATTTTTAGACCCTATCGACCTTCCTTCTATTGGACAGTACCAAAATAACCTTACATAAATAAAATAGATAAGGCAGATAAAAAGATAAGGCATTAAATAATCTTAAGAATAATAAAATGCCTGGTAATGATGGTTTGCCTTCAGAGTGGTTCAAAACATTTAAAAGAGATTTCACCACTTCTTATTTCATCATTTAAGTTATTCCTCCTTCTTGAAGAGAAGTGATTATCTCAATTATACCCAAAGAAGGAAAGGACAAAACCCTGTGTAGTTCATACAGACAAATATCAGTTTTGAATGTAGACTATAAGTTATTTGCCTCCATTTTAGCGAAAAGACTTGAGACATTTCTGCCTGATTTGATAGTTGTAAATCAAACAGGGTTTATTAGAGGACGTCAGACTAATATTAGAAGAACGCTTCATAACCTTAATTGTATGAAGCTTTGTGTTAATACTTTGAAAAAGTTTATAAATAAAAGGTATAACAAAAAGAACACTTCACATAATACAACAAATCCAATAAGATCATACTAAAGCAACTTTAGTTAGCCTGGACATTTGATTGTGTGAATTGGGTATATTTATTTCAGGTTCTATTGAGGTTTGGCTTTTCAGAAAACTCAGAAGTTTCCAATCCCTGTATTTCAGACCCAAAGCTAGGATTTAAATAAATGGTGGCCTTACTAACTTGGAAAGGGGAACACAACAGGGATGTCCTCTTTCTCCCTTGTTATTTGCAATTTATATTGAGCCTCTGGCCTAGGCAATAAGGGAAAGTAACACAATTGGAGGGATTATTGTCAATAAAGTAGAACATAAATTAGCGGTATATGCTCACGATGTGTTGATTTATCTTTCTAATCCAGACATATCACCTCTTAAGCTATTTGATTCTCTTGAAGAGTATGGACGGTTCTCGGGGTACAAACTAAAAGAAAACTCAAATGTTGTGATTTGGTTTCAATCCAATAAAAGAACTTAGACAAAGATTAAATATTAATTGGAATCAAAAAACAATTAAGTATCTGGGTGTATGGTTAACTCAAGATTTAACAAAGTTATATAAAATGAACTATAATATAATCAATAGAAAAATGAAAGAAGATCTTAAGCGTTGGTCTTCTCTACCACACCTGAATTTTAATTCAAGAATTGAAAGTATAAAAATAAACATACTCCCGAGACTGTTATATCTCTTCCATTCTCTCCCTGTGGACATACCACCTAAGCAGTTTCAAGAATGGGATAAACAAATCTCGAGATTCATTTGGAATGGAAGCAAGCCAAGAATTAGATATAAAACATTGCAACTGGATAAAAGTAAGGGTGGCATGTCACTCCCCAATTTGAAAGATTATTATTATGCCGCCCAGCTGAGACCATTGGTGTGTTGGTGTGATTTAGAGGTGGAGACGAGGAAGGAAATAGAAAATGAGTTTCAAGGGATACCAGTTCAAGCTCTAATAGGTAAAAAATTCTAATTTTCAAAACCAAATCCAATATGTTAATCCAATAACACAATTTACTTTAAATATGGTGGTTTACTATGGTAAAGGAACTTCACTTGGAGAAACAAATCAGGATTTTGAATTGGGTGGCGTACAATCTAGATTTTAAACCAGGGACAAAGGATCATAGGTTTACGCAATGTACAGGGTGCAGAAATTCCTAAATAAATCCAATTATAAACAATGGTAATATGGAGAGTTTTCAAACTTTAAAAGACATGTTTGGTCTTGTAAATCAAGACCTATTTAGATATTTACAGGCTCGTCAGTATTATTTGAAAGAAATAAAGGACAATGATGAGATTAATCAGATTGTGCAGGTTATCATACAGGCATATAAGAAAGGTACAAGTAGACTGTATCCAAACTAAATAAAGTGATAAGTAATTCAAGGAATCATTCAATAGAATATATAAGATTAAAATGGGAAAAAGAGGTTGGCATATCCTTATTACCTGATCAATGGAATAAAATATGCACTATTCCACATACCTCAACAAGCTCAAGAATATGGCGTGAGTTTTGTTGGAAAAATCTGACTCGTTTATCACACCAAGAGTTAAGGAATTACAAACAAGAACCTCTCACCCATGCTGGAGGAGCTGTGGGGTAGAAAAACCCCATCATACACATATTTTTTGGCAATGTCCAAAGGTGAATGGTTTTTGGGAAGCTGTATGCTCTACTATTAATAGTGTTTTCACTCTACATATACCAAAATCATTTTCTGTTTTATATTTGGGAGATATTCCAGATGAGGTTGGACAAGGTGACAAATATTTATATAAGATTTTACTGGCAACAAGTAAAAAGGCAATAACCCGAAAATGGTACAAAGTAGACCCACATATGAGAGAAGACTGGCTTCAAATAGTAACAGAGGTTAGAGAAATGGAAAAAAAAATAAAATAAATAATAATAATAATAATAATAATAATTCACACATACACTTAGGCTGCAAATGCAAATCTTTGAGAGCAAATGGTGGAAATGGTTAATATGTCCCTTTGTGGTTTAGATGATTGTGTATGTAAAGTGTATATAAGTGTTTACAGATATAAGGTTCTGGTGAAATGACTAAAAGGTTTATATGTACTTTATGACAACTTTTTTATGTTCCTTAAGGTTTATATGTAATGTATGGCAACCTTTGTAATACCCTTGCTTTTCCTTTTTTTTTCTTTTTTCCCTTTCTTTCCATTTGTGTTCTTCTGTTCTCAGTAACAAAAAAATAATAAATAAGTAAAGAGTTCAGATGCTAAACCCTCTAAATTCATTAGACTTCTTTTCTTTAAAATTAGCATTTTTTACCAGGCTTTTACGATCAAGTTCAGGAGTTTCATTTTAACCCTTGTGCATCCTTATGGACATTTTTGTCAATTTCAGTTCTGTTTTTTGTTATAAGTGTGCCTTTGTTAATGCCATCTACATGAATTTTGGCTCAGGTGTTTATTTTTATTGGAATTTTAATATTTTACCCTCATTTCCTTCAAAAAATCAATTTTACCCTCTGTACAAAAAATACTCACACTTAGGACCTTAAGGACAAAAATGTCCACATTGAAACCCATTAAAACTGCAATTTTTTAACCCAGGGCCATTTGACTATAAAATGATACAATATTTGCAAATAGGCATTCATTCTATCGGCAAGGCTTCAAATTTTACATTTTTACCATTTTTTACTAGATTGTGCCATATTTTCAAATTTGGCATATAAAAGAAATACTCGCTTTATTTGAGTTTTCTGCTTATGCATATTATAGTCTATGACAAAGTCAATTTGAAAAATAATGCAGCTATAATTGTGTGGGT
Organism: Chanodichthys erythropterus; assembly: GCF_024489055.1. NCBI lineage: Eukaryota > Metazoa > Chordata > Actinopteri > Cypriniformes > Xenocyprididae > Chanodichthys > Chanodichthys erythropterus. The sequence continues at coordinate 27,334,794 of NC_090225.1, read as the reverse complement.
ATACTGGTAAGGATGTCAGAGTGTAGTTTGCAGGTGTTTACTGAAAATTGTATTTGTGTAATTAGTTTGAAAGAAATTATATCATACTGGCAATCAAAAATCCCACTCCATGTATGAGTCACACCCTTTGCAGGGTCATAGGGTCATGTGAAAACTATGAAAAAGGTCAAAGAAGGCTTTAAGGTTCTTCTTTTGACCAAACACGCATCTTAACCCTTGATTGCACTTTTTCACTTGTTATTGTTTTTGTACGGAGATAAAAGTTACGCTTGAATTTGAAGTAGACGTTCAGAAGCCCCTAAACACATTATTTTAGTTTTCACCACAAGAAAATACTGATTTTTTAGTCTGGTAGATTTTATACAAAGTTTGAGTTCACACAGGTGTCCTCACAGCCAAACCTATACATATGTGGTGCTTGAGGGGTTGATCATTTCATTGTTTGAAGAGACGTTACTCAGCAGAGGAAGCTCTGAAACTAGTGCTGCCCACTGACACTGAGCACATGGGTGCATTAGAAGCCGAGGATGTAAAGAAACCGATTTGTAAAGTGTTAAAATTCTGAAAATGAATGAATGTTTGGTATCTATGGATAGAACAGATGCTGGTTAAAAAATTGACATCAGTGAAAGTGGAAAAAATATTAATATATAATATTTCTATGACAGTTTTTTGGCATGGACATTTTTGTCCATTATCGACCTAAGTGTTATTTTTTGTAAAAAATCTGACACTACAAAAAAAATATAAATGCCTCAAAATTAATGTTGTTGTTCTTCATTGACCCACCCAAGAATCTAATAAGCAAAGAAAAAAAAATTCTGCTTAGCATTTAGTTTATGAAAATTAACTACTATTTTTATTTTTTTCATAAAAAAACACCTATGGCATTATGTAAACAAACCAGCATTTAAAGGGTTAAAGTTCTTAAAATTAATGAATATTTGGTATCTATGGATAGAACAGATGCTGGTTAAAAAATTGACATCAGTGAAAGTGGAAAAAAATATCAATACATCTATTTCTATGACAGTTTTTTGGCATGGACATTTTTGTCCATTTTTAACCTAAGTGTTATTTTTTGTAAAAAATCTGACACTACAAAAAAAATATAAATGCCTCAAAATTAATGTTGTTCTTCATTGACCCACCAAAGAATCTAATGTTTGGTATCTATGGATAGAACAGATGCTGGTTAAAAAATTGACATCAGTGAAAGTGGAAAAAAATATTAATAAATCATATTTCTATGACAGTTTTTTTGGCATGGCAACAATTTATTGGTTTTTAACAAGTTAGATTTTCTTTTTCGTCAAAACCAGCTAAATTCACTTGTGCTTTTATGAAAAAAACCTCTAAAATCCAGCTATTTGGGACAAGACATGGTAAATAGTTGAAAAATCACTAAAGATGCAACTAAAAACCCTGAAAAAGATAAGTTTTTAAGTGATACGTGCTCTCAACCGTAGACAAACCTCTTTACACAGGGATCTAACACATGTCTCTTCTCAGCCTCCACTTTTTGCCTCCTCCGTTTATATGGCACAGCTTCCATATGAGACAGAAGAATAGCATCTTGTTTGACTTTGTCTTTGGCGAAATAGAGCTGTTGTTTGATGTACAATAAATCCGATTCCTTCAAAGTAACGGCACTGCACACAGAAATGTTATGAGTGCATTATACAACTGCGACCAAGCCATTTCCACTGTAGGCTATTTTGCCTTATGACAGGCAGAGTTTTGAGGTAAATAATGTTTTCTTCTGCCATTCAATGTTAGTAGGACAGGCTGATCCATTTCATCATACTCCATCTTTTATTTTAAAAATCGCAATCTGACTCTAAAAAAAAAAATCTCGGCGCGCCGCTATATTGAAACCACTCGGAATCATATGATTCGATTCACGCCTTCTGATTTGTTCTCTGAATATAGCGGCTTTAGCTGCCAAAGGGAAGTGGCGTCTAGAGGCTTTTGCCAACAAACTGATATTTCTGAATGGGCTGACGCTGCGATTTAGAGGATTTGAAGCATGTGATTTGTTGAACGTGTACTACGTGCCGTAAGCATTCGTTCAATGTGATTATCTAATTTTTGACAGAGATGGCGTTTAGCTGCTTTTGCATCTGAACTCTTCAAGTATTAAAAAAAAAAGAAAATGCTCCTCTCTAGATTTTCTTTTTTTATAACTATACTTTTTGAAGTTCATTCATATAGTTTGTGATGTAATAGCAGAAAAGAGGAGATAATAATAGGTTCACCTGCCGCTTGACCTGAGGCGCTACAGTGATCTGTCACTACACATCAAAGAGCGCCAAAAGCACATGTATTGTTTGAATCCCGTAATAAAATTGACAATTTAGAAGCTGAGATTTTGTTTCATATCAAAAGTAACCTGATCTGTCTCATCTGTCGGCACGTTGTCTGTCCTCTTTGCTCTGCAATGTATCTTTCACTGCGTGAAAAAATGGACGTGTGGTGTGAGAACAGTGAGTATGAATGAGAGTTGGTGGCCCTGCATGACAACATTTTTTGTAGTTATGCTAAATGTTATGTTTAATGCTATGTTAAACGCCCACATTTTACGAGTTCGACTTCGTTTGCACTATGCACTCCGAAACACTGTGTCTTCTATTGGATTCGATCCGGGAGAGCTGCATTACAGTATTGCGCTACAGCGCCCCCCCACGTTATTATAGGCCATTAAATAGGTCATTCGAGATGAAAAGACTATTCGTCAACAAAAATATTTGTCGACAATTTTTTACTGTCGACGTTGTTGATAATGTCGACTAATCATTTCAGCCCTATCACACACAATAGCCGCTTTTCCACTGTTGGGCCAGGGCGAGCGAGAGCTAACAGCGTGCTGGGCTGGGCCTATGGCCACAGACCTTAGGCACCGAGGCCAAAATTAAGTTGCGTTTCCACTGTCGGTCCGCTAGCTCCGCAGCGTTGATCTAAAAACCACCCTTAAACACAACTCCCTTGATCAAAGTCACACAACCCAACCCATGCACAGTGCATAAATTTACATGTTTACATTTACATTTACAACAACAAAAGGAAAAAAGCCAAATATACACGTGTTTACCTTATGAACCCTACTATGCTTGGCACAGTAAAACAATCTTTATATTATATATACAGTACACTCAACGCTTCATATTTAGATTTAATGTCATGCTTCAACTCATTTCCTCTTGCTCTCAAGTTAACTCTAACTTCCCGTTTTCAATTTGCTCTCAGTAGCATGTGTTGCTGAGTAAGACACAGACACCTACACAGACATTCACACTATTTTCCTTTAAAAATGTCAATGTTACTGTGATCCAAACAGATGCCTCTAAAACCTTTGCCATTCCTGAGCATATATAATTCAACAGTCCTACACTTTCACAGACAAACCTAGAAAAAAGGTCAGTGGGATATGATGGGATACTTACCATCTCCCTGATTTCTTTGGTGAGCTGAAAAGTGTCCGGTGTTTTAGGTTTGATGTTTGTGGCTCTTTGTTCCTTGGTAATAACATTTGTCAGCAACTGGAACTCCACACGATCATACAGGAGCAGAGTTATATCGGTGTCCGCTTTTCCGAAGGGCAGTTTAATGGGATCCGTAGAGATAATGGTCCTGATGCAGCCAGGATTAACTTCCTTGACATTGCCCTAATCAAATACATAAAGAGATTTTTAATGCTTCGCTCACATACTTCATGTTTTATAACAACTCTATTAGGGGTGCAACTTTTCGGTAAATAAAAAAAAATTAATAAAAAATAAATAAAAAAATAATTGAACTGTACCGTTCTCCACCCACAGTTCGGCACGCACTTGAACTGCGGTTCATCTTAAATCTGACGACGCATCTATAATATGGTTTGTTGAAAATAATGCGTAAAACAGACCGAGTACGACTAATGTATGTTTCTGAAGATGTATACGGATTCTGGCTTCCAACAGTGATCAACAAAACGTGGACAAAAGAGAACCATATTGAAACTGAGACCCTAAAACCATGATAAAAACCAAAGCATAATTAATTTGAACTGTTACACCCCTAAACTATACAACAGGACATTGTTACCATGACACATCAAAGCAGTGGCTCTCAAAGCGACCCCTGTGGTATACAAAAATTATTTTGTCTATCGACATGAAATTCATAACTCTTTGTCGGCAGAGTCTGAGGTGATACGTTTCGGTTTTGGTGAAAATTGGACGAATGGTCTAGAAGGAGTTTGAAAAAGTAGGTTTTGAAAGAAACTCAAAAATGGCAGACAGGAAGTTTGGCCAAATATGGCAAAATATGTTCTTGGCATGACCCAAGGAATCTATTGAGAGCATTTAATTAAAATAGACTAATTTAATCAAAAGTTGTTAGCTTTTTTGTAAATTTCATTTTAACTTTTCACCGCAAGGTGGCGCTGCCCTGAAAATTTTTGAGTACTGTCAGGGCATAGTGCCGAAGACACAGACTGAGTTTCGTAGCGATACGCTAATATGTTCATAAAATACAGCATTTTATGGCTAAATTCTAAATGGCTAACGCAAAATGGCTGATATGGGTTGGATATCATTTGAGATTAGGGTTGCAAAGGGGCGGAAAGTTTCTGGTAAATTTACGGAAACTTTCCACGGGAACTTAACCGGGGGAATTTTGTAAATATTCCAATTTGGAAACTTAACAAGAATTTACGGGAATTTATGGAAATTTATGGGAATTAATTGGAAATTGATATAAATGTATAATATTTATATAAAATGTATCATATACAAACATAAATATAAACATTTTGTTTGGTTATAACATTAAATTTCTTTTTCGCATTCAATTAATTCTAATTTAGTAAATATGTAAAATAAATATTTTTATTGCAGCAGTTGATACGTGTTATTTATTTCAGTTTCACATGATCCTTCAGAAATCATTCTAATATGCTGATTTGTTGGAAACAGTTGTTCTGCTGAATATTTTTTTGGAAACTGTAATACTGTTTTTTTTAGGATTCATTGATGGTTAAAAAGTTAAAAAGAACAGCATTTATTCAAAATAGAAATCTTTTCTAACAATATCACTTTAATATCACTTTTTTTTTTATCAATTTCACATATCCTTGCAAGTATCACAGGTTATAAAAAATATTAAGCAGCACAACTGTTTCCAACTTTGATAATTGAGTATCAAATTAGCATATTAGAACGATTTCTGAAGGATCATGTGACACTGAAGACTGGAGAAATGATGCTGCAAATTCAGCTTTGCATCACAGAAATAAATTATATTTTAATGTATATTAAAATACAAAACCATTATTCTGAATTGTAGTTATATTTCACAATATTACTGTTTTTTCTGTATTTTTGATCAAATGTGCATGTTATGGACTGGGGCAATGCACAGTGCATGCAGGGGGTGTGTCCTCAATAGCCCTGCAGTAAGTAGTGTGCTGTGTGAATGTCAGTGTAAAAATTCAACCGAAATTTTATTAAATCTGGTTGTTTTAACCAAAATTATGCTGCAAGATGTTTTTTTCAACTACATTTAAGTACCCTGTTATAGGCTAACCTGCAATTTTGCAAATTCCCTGTTTATTCCCATAAATTCCTGTTAATTCCCATATATTCCCGTTAATTCCCATGGAAAGTTTCCAGCTTTAAAAATTCCCAGAATTTTGCAACCCTATTTGAGATGGATATCACTCGACTCATCATGATGCCCTGATTCTAACGAGAATATTTTTATGATTTTTGGATAATTCGTTCCGAAGTTATAAGCAGGAAAAATAAATAAAAAATCGTTCCGAAGTTATAACCAAAAAACAAAAAGTTTTTTTGTATCTCCAGTCCAGTAGGTGGCGCTGTGCCGAAATGCAGCATGTTACCTCAAGACAGCGCTACATAGAATTTGTTTGCAGATTTTTCAAAAATGGTTTGACAAATCGACTTGAATTCCACTTTTTTCTCTCCACTTTTTGTCAGCATGGTCTGAAGATAATCTAGTTAAAATTTCATGAAAATCGGAGCAAAAGCCTAGCAGGAATTCGAAAAAGTATGTTTTTCAGAAAATTAAAAAATTACAGGGAAATTTTCATGATGGAAAATGATCACGTCATAGGGTGCAAACTAATCGTCTTGAGCTAAGAAATCAGAGGGAAAAAAAAGAATTGTTTCTAACCCTTATGCTGTTCACACCAAACGCGAATAGAGCGTCAAATTCGCGTCTACCGCGTCTAGTTTGGCGCTTGAACATTTTGAATGCATTCGCAGGGAATTCGTAAAAAACAAGCGTTTGAAGCGAAATTGACGGGCGTCCGAGGCGAAATCCGCTTCTTGTGGGAGGGGCAAGTGCTAGGCGGTTGTCTGTTTGCAAGATGGTGTTGATCGTGCGTTCATCGAGAGAGCTATCGCTTTGTATTCGCGGCTCGATAAACGTGTACGTGACTCAAAAGTGAAATGTGTATTTACAACTTACCAGGTTGCCCAATCTCCTCACCGACACTCTTCCAAGCGAGGTCCTTTTTATTCCTGTCTCTATAGAAGTATGAACGAATTCGCGTCAGACGCGTGAATGCACAAAAACGCGCCGCGCTAAATGCCTCATTCGCGCCTCGAAACCACCAGACGCGCGTAAACGCGTCTTTACATTGATTTAACATTGAAATCATTTGCGCCAGACGCTGTATTCGCGTTTGGTGTGAACACAGCATTATGAGTCAAAAGATATTAGCATAAACGCGAGTGAAATTTTGGACAGGTGGTGGCGCAGGAGGCATTAAGTTAGAGACTCCAAATTTGCTATGGTGACAGATCAGACTGTCCTCTACCTGTGTGCTAAATCTCTCAAATTTTTACCATATGGTTCTATGGGCTGCCATTGACTTACAGAGCGGAAGAAGAAGAAGAATAACACCAAATATTACAACAGATGTCTACACACCTTCAGTGCTTGGCCCCTAATTAAATCTGTTAATCATATATAATGATCGCGTCTCTTCAGAAAACTTGGATTAAACTGCTCAAATTATTTTGTATTATTTTATATAATGTCTTTTGGCATTTTGGCTAATAGACTTTCAATGGAGGGACAGAAATCTTTCAGATTTAATTAAAAATATCTTTATTTGTGATTTGAAGATGAACAAATGTCTTAATGGGTTTAGAACAACATAAGGGTGAGTAAATGACAGAATTTTCATTTTTTAGGTGAACTATCCCATTATGGACAGATGGAACAACTTGATAAATGATAAATGAAATTAAATTTAAACTAGTGAAATTTCTGAAACTACAACAACCTGGCCTTGATGAACCTCTACTGCATGTTGCTGAAGGAATTAAAACATTCAGACATTCTCAATCCTTTCTTATCTAACTCACCAAGGCCAGCAGCAGTCAGTCACCCACGCACACATACATGCACAAGAGAAAAAAAACTGGCCTGTTCTGTACATTTGTTCATTTATGAATACACTGTTAAAAAAAGATTGTACATGAGGTGATGACAGTTAATATGAGTACTGCTTCAATATGTGAATTGATTAATGTACTTGTTAAAGTCATTTTGTCCCTGAAGTTGTGATTGTGGGTCGAGGCTGCTCAGAGTTCCCACTCACTGTTTCTGCTTTTCACTCAAGGCCAACACACACACACACACACACACACACACACACACACACACACACACACACACACACACACACACACACACACACACACACACACACACACACACACACACACACACACACACACACACACACACACACACACACACACACACACACACACACACCTGCAGAACTCCCTCAATGCTCAGCACTCTAACACTTCCTCCCCTGAAAAGCTCTCATATTTCTATTCTCAGTACACAAGTGCATTAATATTGAATAGTGAGATTAATACTTTTATTAGATGGATCTATCTTTACTAGGGATGTCAATTTACATAAATTCCCATAATCGATCATTGTTAAAATCTGAAGCGGGGGTGCTACTAAAGGTATCATGTTACTTAACCACTTGCATAACAAAACGTTTTAAAGCTTTGAAGCTTGACTTTACAGTGAATATAGGGAATGAGACCAACACTTATCAAGTGCTTTTAAATTTGCTGACATATTAAAAGTGCTCTACTTTCATAGTGGGGAAAAAATAACTGCTTTACATGAAAATGTGATCTGTAAAATCCTTGTGAGACTTGTGTCATATATCGTTGAAAACGTCTCAACTAGAAGAATACAAGCTTATTGTTTTAATATTATATTGTTTCAGTTAGAGACCAAACTATTCCAAGCATTTGTATGAAATACTGCCGCTGACGCACATGTTGTAAACAGTATAAACATGATGCTTTTGTGCCACATTTATTCATGATTAATAATGCAATGCATAATGCGTGCTTATACAAACATAATAATAACACAAAGTCATCGAATCATTTATTCAAGAGAATGTAGTACTGTAATGTATGATCATGCTTCTAATCTTCTAAGCATCCCTAATCTTTACCATAAAATGAAAGCAGATTAGATACCATGGATAGATAACTTGCCCCATCCTCCATTTCTTGATTGGACAAAAAGTACTAATGTGACTTTTACTCACATCAGGAAGGGTTGTGATAACTACGCCTTCATACACCGTACTGTCAATGTCATCTGTTCCTCCTGGTGCCACTTTCACGTCAACCGCACATTCTTTTCCCTAACATCACAAGCAGTTCAAGTACACAAATTAGAACATTTTTCAACACACAAAATGCTTCAAATGAATTCTGGTATTTTATCACGTATATAAACACTTACCAGATTTTTCACTACTGTGAAATGCACTTTAACCCCAGGCACCAAGTGAGCTCGGTTTCCAAAAAAGGCATCAAAAACAAAAGAGAATTTCTTCAAATCCTCCCGTTCAATGAAACCACAATTATTCTGAGGGGAAATGAAAAAGTGCTATAAAAATGTTTGATAATCAAAAAGCAAGAAATAAATTCATTTAAATAAACGTAGCACAAGAGTCATTTTAAATGGTTTTAAATGTTACTCCGAAAATAATGGATTAAAAAAAGCATCCTAAAACATACAATTCAAGTCCTGACTTCTGATTGGTCAGCAAAGATTTTCAGCTGGAACGTACTAAACTAAACCCAACACGATAAGATTCCAGCGACAAGCAATTTGTCTGTCCACACCACATGACAATATTCAACATTATTCAAAATACATAATCAGAGACTTATACAATCTTTGTCATGTAATACATTTTTTTGTGGTTACAGAGTTCATAGTTTGGATGTTTGTGTTTCCTTTAACAGGTAAATTATGCATTGCTTTCATTACGGCTATTAACATCTTGCACAATAAGACTAAAGTTAAACCATTTTAATATAATACAAAACGTGTTTTGTGTTGCATATGCCTGTCACAGCGGGTTAGGACAAAAACTCAGCGCGGTTTAGCATCCCATCTGGTAAGACACACTGACATGTTCACCACATTATTCATTATTAATGTTATACTAATAACTTACAATATCATTAATACTTACGCCAATAAATGAAATGACTCCCAATGAGCGTCCACGAGGAGTGCTGAAACAAAAACACACATGGCAGTTTACTTCAACCTCTCCTTTCTCAGAACCACTGTCAATTTTCCAGCAAAAAAAAGTATGACTATAAATTACTTTGCAGATATATTCTTGAATGTTGATATCTTTGATGCCATCGATTTAGGAGGTTCAGTCTTTGCCGGCTGATCTTTTTTCGTCGGAGGTTGGGGTGGAAATGCTTTTCCAGGAGGAGGCATGCTCTGAAATAAAAAGCACTGCATTTCCACAAGCTCATACAAACAAGAGCAATAATTTAGTACTGAATTAAATACAAGGGTGAACTTACAGTGGCATTGAACGCCTCAGGTGGTGGCTGCATTGGACCCGGGCCCCGGAAATCTAGTGGAGGTCCAGCAAACCCTCCTCTCTCTCCAAATGCATGATTGCCCTTATTTACATGAAAAAAATGATTTGCTTAATTCTACATTAAAGTCACCTAGAAAATAAAACTGACAACTGTTTTTAATGGAATATTTCAGTATTTATTATAAATAATTAATCTGTGACCATATGTTTGGGCTGCTTAAGTTAAAACATTCATCTGGGACTGGGTCATGTGCCATTTCACCATATTTGTAACGCAAGTCATTTATAAGCCTACGCAAACACAAGATAATACATCAATTTCTAAATATGCAAATTGTTGTTCATCGCGATTTCAAAATAATAGTTTAAACCCTCACTCTGAGTTTAAATTGCCAAATATTAAGGATTAAGTAGACATTTTAATTAAATGCTGTTTGGCCAATATTAAACAAGGATTTGATCTGCTGTAAAGTGTAACAACAACAATCACCAGGCCACTGGCACCCTCTGTAGGCATTTGTTATTATACATAATATACATAAGTTGATTACATTTATATTATGCATATTATATTGTATTTTAACAGTGTTGTTCAATAAAACCATACAATTATTTGCTTTTGATACTTTATTTGAAGCAATTATTTTTGCTTCATTAGCCGCATTTCCACTGCCGGGCCGGGCCGGGCCTTAGTCAGGTGATGGTCTACACACTGAAATGGGTTGGGTTGTGTGACGTTTGATCAAGGGAGGTGTGTTTAAGGGCGGTTTTTAGATCAGCGCTGCGGAGCTAGCAGACCGACAGTGGAAACACAACTTGATTTTGGCCCCGGTGCCTAAGGTCTGTGGCCACAGGCCCAGCCCGGCACGCTGTTAGCCCTCGCTCGCACTGGCCCGACAGTGGAAAAGTTATGTATTTTAAGTCATTTTAAAGGCTATAGTTCACTTAGGTCTATTTAAAAAAAAAAAAAAAAAAAAAAAAACATGATCAGATTAATCGTCAAAATAATTGAATGATTTACCGAAATAATTGTTAGTCACAGACCAAGGTCAGTTAAAACATTTCAAAATACACCTGCGTTGTTTTTCATTTTGTGACTTTCAGTCGAATAAAAGACTTTTTTCCAGTCATACATTTCAAGTCATACATTTCATCATTGAAGATTTCTTAAAAATAATGTAAAAATATTGTTCTCGTGGATACAATCATGTATCATCTCGTCTCGAGAGCTAATTTGTCACAACCCTTGTGGGCATCATTATACCTTAAACTCACGTGACCTCATAATCTTTAATCAAAATAACTTCCCTTCCTTCTTGCAGCGACATCTCTTCTCTGATTAAGTGTTTAAAGGCATGAGGGCAACCAATAGCAAACCACAACCATCAATGATCCAATCAATCACTTCCGGTGGAGCGTACGCTGGCGTGCCTGTCTGCCGCTGTTCTCCGGAGCGTTATGTGCTGTCTGCGGTGGTTTTCGCCGAATAAATTGGATGCTGCCGGATAACGTGCTTTCCTTCTCCTGGTCATATAACTTTGCATTTCTGTTATGGTTTCCACCAGTGGATTATCCTCCGCCTTGTGGATGTAATGGTTGTTCTGGATTGGACTAACTCAAGGAACTTTGTTGACATTTAGCCAGCGCAACCTGCACTACAAAGTTGGCCTGCGAGTCTCATCGCCTGGACACTCTACCGACCTGATCCGTTTTGTTATTCCGGTGAGTTAGCTTACACTTGCCCATCGGTCTATTCATTAGTGATCAGTGTGTTGTGGGGGCTTGGTGATCTTGAATCAAAGGCTGCCCGGTCCCGTACCTCCTGTCGATTGTGTATTGGTGGTGATTTGGCCTCGCGCTGTGACAGGCTGTGTAGATGGGTTGGTTCTGGCTTTTTTCCTTTTATGTTTATACTGTTTTAACGAACTGGCCTTTTATTTGGATAACTCCTCATGATTCATCCGTTTGGCGGTGCATCGGCACGAATAGGATGTATTTCTACACTGCCTCTGAACTTTTGAACTTGAACACCGCGTCTGACTGCCGAGACATACAAAATCTGCAAGTCATTAGGAATTGCGCGTCGGCCCCGTTATGTGCATCGGGGGTCTCGTCGCAGATTCGAGACGTTTCATACCAGCCATGCACTTAACAACTGTATCCCGTCGTTTTGGTCAACTTCTCGCCGCCGTATCAACAAGCCTGTGGCTACGGGGGGCGGTATTAATCTTGACCACATTCGTTCTTTGGATTATTCATCTGTTAAGACTGTGCCAATCTCAACTTCATCATCAACTTCAGCTTCATCGGCAGCTACGTTTGCACTACTTAATGCCAGATCTCTCGCAAACAAATCTTTTATTCTGAATGACTTCTTCAGCTCTAGGAACTTAGGCTTTTTATTCCTGACAGAGATTTGGCTAAATGCTGGGGATGCTGCTCCTTTAGGAGAACTGACTCCAGCAGACTGTATGTTTTATAACACTCCAAGATCTGTTGGCCGTGGAGGTGGTTTAGCTACCGTGTTTAGAAAGCATCACCACTGTAAACTTCTGCCTGTTGATGTCTTTACTTCTTTTGAAGTGCAGTTAATGAAGATCGATCAATCCTGTCCCACACTCTGTGCACTTATCTATAGACCACCTAAATATAATAAGGATTTTATTGCTGAATTCTCAGAGTTCTTACCGACATTAGTACCACGCTGTGACAGACTGTTAATACTGGGAGATTTTAATATCCACATTTGCTGTAAAACTCAACCTTTAGTCAAGGAATTTCTGTGCATGGTGGATGCATTTAACTTGACACATTTAGTTGCATGTCCTACTCACATAAAAGGTCATACATTGACTTGGTATTAACCTCCAGCTTTCATGTGACCAATCTTAAGGTGATAGAATCTGGAATCTCTGATCATAGCTTTTTTTTATTTGAATCTCTTCAGCAACACCTCTTTCCACCCCCTCCAGAGAGCCGCCACTTAACTCGCATTATAAACGCTTCTACAGTAAAGAGTTTTGAAGAGATTTACACAACCAATTATCTCTCTCAAATAGAAAATGTGTTAAATAGTACAGGGGACACTGCACTACTGACTGAAATATTTAACACCACCTGCACTGACATTCTGGACCTGGTAGCTCCTCTAAAATCGCTGAGATCTAGAAATAAGAAAGATACCCATCCCTGGCTTAATGATCACACCCGCTCCGTCAGGCGGCAATGTAGGATAGCGGAGCGCAAGTGGAAGAAAGACAAATTTAGGGTCTCTTATGAAATGTTCTGTGACTCCTTAAAGCAGTATCAAATTGCGGTTAAGACTGCTAAATCAAATTATTTCTCTGAAATAATTGCTAAAAATGGCCATAGGCCTAAAGTGATTTTTAAAACAATTGATTCAGTCTTGAACCCTACTACTACTCCTGAGATCTGCGAAAAATTCCTTGACTTTTTTGTGGACAAAATCCGGGACATCAGAGCACAAATATTGGCATCAGTTGTTTCACGCTTTGAACCTCCGACGCCCTCAAGTGCTTTCTGGCACTTTGACCCTGTCTCGCTTAGCCAGTTGTCAGATATAGTTTCTTCACTGAAACCGACTTCTTCACCTATGGATGTGTTGCCGTCACGTTTTCTTAAAGACATTTTTAATTCTGTAGCTCCCATCATACTGGCCATAATAAACAGTTCTCTGACTAGTGGAGTGGTTCCCACAAGCTTTAAACATGCTGTGGTCCAGCCTCTCTTGAAAAAACCAAACCTGGACCCTGACATTTTAAATAATTATAGGCCGATCTCGAAGTTGTCGTTTCTCTCCAAAATTCTAGAAAAGGTTATCTACTTGCAGCTTTCAGCTTATCTCGCTGACTGTAACATGCTCGATACATTTCAATCAGGTTTTAGGGCATTTCACAGTACTGAGACTGCTTTGCTAAAAGTGACAAATGACATCTTATGCTCCCTGGATTCTGGGGACGGGGTCATCTTAATTCTTTTAGATCTCAGCGCAGCATTTGACACGATAGATCATAATGTTATTACATCGTCTGGAGAGAGTGGTTGGCATTCAGGGAGTTGCATTAAGTTGGTTCTCTTCATATCTCAAAGGTCGCACTTTTTCAGTTAATATTGGCATACATAACTCATCTTCAACACTGATCACATGTGGTGTTCCGCAAGGCTCCATTCTGAGTCCTCTGCTCTTCTCTTTATACATGCTTCCTCTTGGTTCTATTTTTCAGAAATACGAGGTTTCTTATCACTGTTATGCTGACGATACTCAATTCTATCTTCCTGTCAAGTCCACAAATGGAAATTCCATTTTAAATTTCATCTCCTGTCTGGAGGAAGTCAAAATGTGGCTGTCTGAAAACTTCCTAAAGTTAAATTGGGATAAAACTGAGGCCATTGCTTTTGGTTCACCTTTGTTTGTCACTAATATGGAAAACCAGTTGAATTCCCTGTCTTTAACATTGCAAAACAAAGTTAAGAACCTTGGCGTCATCTTTGATTCTGACTTATTCGATAAGCAGATAAATTCTGTTGTCAAAGGAAGCTTTTTTCATCTCCGGTCCATCGCCAAATTAAAACAGTTTCTCGCAAAGACAGACCTTGAAGTAGTGATTCATGCACTTGTTACATCTCGGCTTGACTACTGCAATTCTCTATACATAGGTCTACCTCAATCCTCCACACACCGTTTGCAATTGGTTCAGAATGCGGCAGCTAGACTTCTGACAAGAACTAGGAAGAGAGAACACATCACTCCTGTTCTGTCCACCTTACATTGGTTACCGGTCAGATACAGAGTTGACTTCAAGGTTCTGCTGTACGTGTATAAAGCTTTACATGGGCTTGCTCCACAGTACATTTCCGATCTTCTTCACCCTTACTCTGCTCCAAGATCTCTCCGCTCATGCAATAAATTCCTCCTCTCGGTTCCTCGGTCTCGCTTAAAGACCAAGGGTGACCGAGCTTTTGCAGTTGCGGCTCCTAAGTTGTGGAATACGCTTCCAGTGAACGTGAGGTCTTCACCCACTTTGGACACTTTTAAATCTAGCTTAAAGACTCATTTATTTTCTGTAGCCTATGATGTCGCCTGAATTATATAAGGCTTATTGAGTGGTTTATGGCCTACCCTGCATGTTGTTATATGTTATCTTATGTATTAATTTTATTATCTTATACCATGTGTAATACTGTACAGCACTTTGGTACAACACAAGTTGTTTTTAAATGTGCTTTATAAATAAACGTGAACTTGAACTTGAATCAATCCCTAATGGACAAAAAGTCCCGCCCCATGTTTTTTCTTGTTTTTTCACTCTGATGTGTGTCACAACAGGGAAGAAAAGAACTTCAGTTTCATGCCAACTTTAAGCTATTTTAAAATCTCAGTACCAGTGTTGGGGAAAGTTACTTTTAAAAGTAATGTATTACAAAATTGCGTTACTCCCTTAAAAAAAAAAAAAAAAAAAAAAAAAAAAGTAATTAGGTTACCTAGTTATTTTTGTTTTTTAATACATTATATTTACATGTTTACATATTTACATTACATGATTTAACAATTAATTATTGCAGGTTTGCATAATATTCTGAGTTTGCGCTTCATTGTTTTTATTCATTATGACGAATACAAACTAACTTAATCGACATATTTATAATATAGACTTTTCCATCCTTAAATATAGTTGCATTTTAAATTTTAGATTGAGTGTTCCTCACATGAGGATAATCATATTTGAAGGTCTGTGCAGTGGCATATAAAAGATTGAAAACCCCTGGGCTAAATAACTATTCTGAAAAACTCTTTCTGAAGTCATTCAGTAACTTTGTGTGAATCGTTAAAGAAACTTGAGCATTAAAAGGATAGTTCTCCCAAAAATGAAAATAATGTCATAATTTACTCACCCTCAAGTTGTTCCAAACCTGTATGAATTTCTTTCTTCTGCTGAACCCAAAAGGAGATATTTTGAAGAATGTCTGTAACCAAACAACTGATGGACCCAAGTTTACTTCCATAGTATTTTTTTTTCCATGGGTCCACCAACTGTTTTCTTCAAAAGGCCTAAGTCTAACTGAGCCTACTCTTTCTACTTAGGAGAATATCACACTAAAATGTTTGAAAGGAAGAGGTCAGATTTCTGTACTATATAAACCGTTTGTTGCTAAATCTAAAGAATCATTTAAGGATAGACTTCAAGCATGGCGGTCTGATCTGCAGGCTGAAATAACCGAGGAAGAATGGCAAAGAGCATGCTTGAAAGCCCAAACTCAGACAATGAACACCCACTTGAGATTGCTTCAGTATAAATGGTTAAAGGTGTTATAGAGGATGTTTTCGATGACTGAGAAACCAAAGACTGTTACTGAGTTTTTGAACTGAGCTCCTTCACAGCTCATTTCGAGGGAACACCTCCCAAAACTCATGCACGAGTATTGGAACATGAGTGTTTACCACCGGCATTCGCTGTGTCTTGTTTTTTGGATTCATTATGTCGAACTCACCACAGGTAACTCATAATCTGCAGTTGTTACTCCTGACAAAAACATTGCATGTGGCTGTGGAGTGTGGAAAGTTACTGGAGCACGCACGTCTCTCACAAGGAATGTAATGGCAGTGATTGACAAGCCAGAGGGCCAATTGTTTACACCAGTGGCTGATGTTTTTAAGGCCCTACCTTGTGCACAGATGATGTATATTGATATTATTCCTTTCAGTGTGCCTAATAAATAGTCTTTTATTAGTTAGTAAAGACAGTTTCAAGTAATATTGCAAAAATGTATAAAACAAAACATCCTCTATAACACCTTTAAGTAGACAATATATTACTCCAGTTAAATTACATAATTTCAACCCAAATATTCCTGATGTGTGTTATAAATGTAAACAAGAGAAGGGAACTTTATTCCACTGCAGGAATGCACTAAAGTTAATTGCTTTTGGGTTAAAATATTGAATAAGCCAAATCATTGGTAAAAGAACTCCTCTTGATCCAAAAGCTGTGTATATTGCATATCTGCCCTCTGAATTTTAAAATCACCAAACATGAAAGATTATTGTTAATTCTCTGTTTGCTAGAAGCTAAACATGTAATAGAGTGTACTTGGAAAAAAGAAGAAAGTCCTAGCGTGTCTCAATGAATAAAGGGGATGACCTCACACCTTGCTTTAGAAAAGATTACCTATTTTCTGAAAAACAAACTTTATACCTTTTGGTCCATCTGGAAAGTGTTCTATGACTTTTTGGAGAGTCTAGATGGTGACTCCTTTGTGGAATTGATGGACTGAGAGTATATAGACAAATATGTTATTGCTGTTTTTTTGTTGTTGTTTTTTTTTGTTTTTTTTTTTGTCTTTTTTTTTACTTTTATTAGTAGTTTAAAAGGTACAATATGTAATAATTTTGTCCGCTAGAGGTCGCTAGAAGCCTATTCAAAATAAAGGCGTAGCTTGATGACGCCAAGTTTTAGAGCGGAATCTTGGGACATGTGGTCTCCATCTCAACGGGCGGTGCAAAAGAATAGGGATTGGAGTTGGGAAGAACTCGTGTTAGATTATTAACGTTACTGTAGTATGAAGCAGAGCAGGACCGAGTGTTGTGGGAGCTGAGGAGCAATTGATCAACACACACCTCACAAGCAGCAGGACTTTTATTATGCCACAGTCGCCGGCGTCGCTTCCGCTTTTCCGGTCATGAGTATGAGCTAACACAGCTCTGTTTATCATATTAGATACATTTGAGTGTGTTGAAAATTATGTGCATTCACTCAGCGGCTGCTGTGAGACACTGTTGCACACTGCAGTAAGATCGATTTTAGAATATCATTAAATGCTGGATGGCTTGTGTTGAAAAGTGGCATGCAATTAATTTTAAAACGTATTGTATGATGGAGAAAATTATGTATTACAGAACTAAAAATAAAGCTGCATCTGATTATGCTATGTTAGCTACTTGACAAAATAGTGTTTTTCTCTGAGGCATGGTAAAGCATGTTAAATCGAAAAAAAGACTAAACGTGTTGAGCTATATAACAATAATTAGTTTTCTGTCTACAAATTAGTGGTTAAAAAGATCGTTGTTGATCCGTGATCCGTACTGATCAAGCCCCACGGTTCGGGACGCATGTGATTCGCGGATCAAACAAATAAAACACAGCTTTAACAAAAATTAATCTATATTACAGAACAGTTTCATTTTATATTATTACATTTCTGTACATGAAAATGAATACTAAAGTCAGATCTTATACTTTATTTGTAACTTTATGTTTAATTTATCTATGCTTGTAATTGATGTACAGTATTTGTTCTTTTTACAGTCTGTTCACTTGCTTTTAATAATGTATTAGTTAGGCTAGTAGTTTCTGCTGTGGTATCAGAGTAGTTAAAGTGGGCTAAGTAATAAATACAAAGTTACCCCCCACCCCCCAATTATTATTTTTTTGTGCTGATCCGAAAACTGATCCGATCCGTGACTTCATAACCGTGAGTTTTGTGATCCGTTGAACCACTACTATAAATATATCAAAACAGTTTTTTCCCTTGTCTATTAAAACGTGTAATTAAAGCGTCTTTGGTGTTTCCATGGTTTCTACAAAATAAAACCGGAAACTGAGGGTAACGCGGGTATGACGCCATTGACAGGCGACTCCTCACACGTCCCGGAGCCTTGGTTAAAATTGCAATTTTATTACGATTTACAAATAGTTGGAAACAATTGGGATATTGTAAGTACTCAAGTGAACAAAATATATAACACTTGCCTAGTGGTTTTTGGATATTTTACTGCAAAAATATTACATATTGCACCTTTAATTTCTTCTTCCTTAATTTTATCTAGTTATAATGGAAAATGCTAAATATTGTTGAAACGTGATAATTTGATAAATAAAATTGTTGTTCAAAAAAAAAAAAAAAAAACTTTTCTTCTTTGGTGTTCAGCAGAAGAAAGAAATTCAGGTTTGGAACAACTTGAGGGTGAGTAAATGACAATATTCATTTTTGGGTGAACTGTCCCTTTAATGATTCGATCACACTCTGAATCAGAATCCAGATCCAAACACTTGGTTTACATTATTACGAAGTGATTGGCCCAACAGCAGCTAGCGCGACAGTGTTAAACCACATTTCGAGACAAAAACATAAGATGACAAATAAGAACTACCAAAACTTACATGTACATCCATCTGTGGCACAAAATGCGGGTCTCTTGGACCATACTGCTCCATCTGGTCGAATCCAGGGTTCATCCTGTGGAAACCCGGACCGCCTTCAAACTCAGACGGGTGGAAGTTCGGGAGTCTTCCCATAAACTCAGGCGGGCAGAAGTCTGGAGGTCGTTCACAAAACTCTGGAGAACGGAAACGCGGTCCACATTCAAGATCTGGATGGTAAAACCGCGGTTCCGGTGGTCTGTTCCCAAACTCTGAATGATGCTGGAAACGTGGATCAGGACCGTCAAAAGGAGGGCGGAACTCATGTCTGTCAGGATAATCCATCGGGTGGAAAGGCTCATCGTGCATCATGAATCCCTGTGTTTCATGCATAAACCGTCTATCCCCCTCCATGTTATCCATCATCATCATTCTGGGGTTTGGGGGCCCGAAATCGCAATGGGGCCCAGGAAACCTCTGTCCAGGTGGGCCCATGGGGCGGACAGGAGCAGGACCGCGAAACCCGCCGTGAGGAGGAGGGGGTCTGGGTGGAGGAGGTCCTGGTGCTGCGGGACGCATGCCATGCTGTGGTCCAGGTGTTGCATTCCCATTTCCTTTCGATCGCTTACGGTTTTTCCCCATTTTCCGACAGTTGGTGGCTACTGAACTACTCAGTGACGCACAGCAGCCACAAGTTGCTCAGTGAGCGGCTAGCGGGCCAGACGAACCGTCTCACCGCCGCGTTAATTTGCGCACATAACCATTCAGATATAATACTGTTTACGCCGCTTCGACGCAAACTATTAAAATAATAAAACTGTTTTAATACATTTGATTTGAGTTATGAGCCACTCACTTGACGTAAACTAACGTTCAAC
Source organism: Chanodichthys erythropterus (assembly GCF_024489055.1). Lineage (NCBI taxonomy): Eukaryota > Metazoa > Chordata > Actinopteri > Cypriniformes > Xenocyprididae > Chanodichthys > Chanodichthys erythropterus. The sequence goes on along the minus strand of NC_090225.1, from coordinate 27,314,845 downwards.
TATCCGCTGCACGCGCGCACTCACTTCACCATCACCATGAGCACAAACAATCCAAATGGCCAGCGGATGTGACGCAGCAGATTCAAAATAAGAGTGCATAAATAAACAAGAAAGTCATTATAACTCTACAGTATTGACAAAACCAAAATTAATTTTAAATGGTCTTGAACTGATTGATAAAAATGCAAGAACAAACATATTTATACTATTTTCCAAAAACAAAATAAAATAACACCTAGAGTAAAACTCTATTATTGATCATATTAATTGGAAGGCTGCTTGGTTAATATTGTATCAATAACAAAACTAAAGAAATACATTTTAAAATTTTGCTTACCATCTACCCTGTTAAATCAATAATTTCAAGATAGAGAGAGAGTTGTTAACACATTTATTTTTTTTTTTTTGTAAAATTATCCAACATTTTTGGAAGGACATGGCAGAATTTATTTTTAGTCTAGTAAAGGATAAATACTGTTTTTCTTTAAAGGATATTATTGTGTACTATGAAAACAATGTTAACAAAGGTATTGAATACATTGTTAACTTACTCATATTGCTGGCAAAATGTTCATAAAACAAAAAGCTTAAATTCATCCCCAATGTTTAAGGTATTTTTAGTGGAATTTGATTGTTTTATATCTTCTCTGAAATTGTTAAAAAAACAAAAAGTCATTAACATGTTAAAAATATTATGATTTTATTTTCGGATCCCCTGTTAATAATTAATGTCGCACTTTGTATTGCACCGTCTTATGCTATGCTCTGTTTGTAAATTGTTCTATTTCATTACAAAAAATAAACAAGAAAGTAGTAATGTAAAGCTGACTCTCATTTTGTTAACAAAAATATTATTTTAATGGTAATTTAACGACTTTCACCTCCATGGGAAATGTGCTTTTGTTCAATAGATTAGTTAAGTTTCTTCTGTTCACTATTGAACCATACTTTCCTTATTGTATAATTTATATAGTTTTCAATTTATATAGTTTAAATATAGCTTAAATATGTTTTTAAATTCTGAATATTAATTTTAAATAGAGTTTATTATTTTCTTCAGAACTCCATGATGATGACACATGCAGAATCCAGCCACCAAAACGACTATGAAATCATTGCCTTCTTCAGTTTTTGTGACAGGTTAGAGATGGATACTAACCCATATGCTGTAAGTGACAATTACCAGCGCTATAAAGCATCATTTTAAAAGGGAATATGCAATATATAGACAGTAAATGTATTACTAGCAGTTAAGCAGCCCTGGTCTGGCAAGTGAAGGGGACAAATTATAAAAGGTTTAGAATCATTTAAGGAAGATGTGGAAGTTATATGGTGAAACAAGACCAGTTTTGGCCAAGCTACTTGGAAATTATAGCTTTAGCTTACTAATTCACTAAAATTGTCTCAGAGAAAACAGATAATTCCAATGATTGACAAAAGTTTGTTACATTTAAGCCTTTAGGCAAAAAGGCAGATGTATTTAGACAGAGTGCCATACAGTAAAACATCTCCAAAAGAAGTGTTTTTTCAATCAAAGAAAATAATCATTATACCATAATGATGATGATGATATTTTAATATATGCCATGGTAGCTACTCAATAGTCAGCAAATTCATGTACCATGGTATTTACATATGGAGGACTCGAAGTAATACTAATTTAAACATACATATAGCTACAATTATCAGGGTCCAAGCACCATGTGGTCTTCAGGTGTCTCTTTAATGAATTATTACATTAAATTATATTGAAAGACATAAATAATGTTGTCTCTTCGTTTTAATTAGACAGCAATACTTTCAGCTGTAAGTAAATGTTTTAAATGTCATATCCCCTTATCATTCAGGGGACCTACACTATCAGTACACCTGATAAGAAGTCTGTGTACAAAAGGGGCTCCAAAAGGGGCTTTCACTGCGATGCCATGGAACCATTTTAGGTTCCTCAAAGAACCTTTCTGTGAACAGTTCTTAAAGAACAATTTTTTCTTAAAATCTGAAGAATCTTTGGAAAGACTCCATGGATGTTAAAGGTTCTTCATGGAACCATCGATGCCAATAAAGAACCTGTATTTTTAGGAATGTATGTGTAATGAAATTTGTAATAGCAAAGACATTGCAATATTTATTCATTTTACAGACCTGTAGAAAACTTAATTCAAATAAGTAGAACAAATACTTTCCCTTATTCAAGTACTATAACTAAATTTTGCCCTGATTTGACAATATTCAATCTTGAGGAACAGCAACTATTCAGTGACTCCTGCAGACATGATCTGAGGCTTTAACAGTCTTGCAATTTTTCATACATCACTTCAAACTTGATGTTCACTGAGTGATTGAAACTGGTTCATAAATCATCACACATTTTAATCTTACAAAACATGAATTAAAATAGCCTAAATATTCAAGAAAATCTGCCCTTTGGGATCTGCTTGTAGTATTACTTTATTTGTGTAAACTCAACTTTAAAAACACAAGCTTGTTCGGTTAATTATCTTATTTGAGCATTATCTCAGGTAGAGTTCATTAAGAGACACACCCTAATTTGACACCTATATAAATGAAGATCAGGTGTGTGGTTTGGTGTGGCTGTGGAGGTGATTTCTTTTAAAAAGGCAACAGTTAATAACTTTTGGAAGCTTAATTTGTGTTTTATATTTCCAGAGTTCACTGCTTGCTGTGATACTTGAGCACAATGGTGAGTTTATTGATTGTCATCTTCACTGTGGTACTGCTTAACCACTTCATTACAGTTGTGATTGTTTGTGCTTGCTTTGGTCAAACCAGAGGGAGTGCATCTCCATACATATTGGTCAAGCAGGTATCCAGATGGGTAACTCTTGCTGGGAGCTGTATTGTTTGGAGCATGGCTTCCAGCCAGATGGGACCATAGTTGGTGATGGAAGCTCATTGGCTGACTCCTCCTTTGGCACTTTCTTCAGTGAAACTGGTGCTGGGAAGTATGTTCCTCGTGCAGTGTTTATTGATCTGGAGCCGACAGTTGTTGGTGAGACTGAACTCAATTCAGGCTTTTTATCTTTATTTATATTCAAGACTCTTGTTGCTTTATATCAAGTGTAGCTTTATATTCTTATCTCTTTGATTCGAAATGCAGATGAGATCCGTAATGGACACTATCGACAGCTGTACCACCCTGAGCAGCTCATCAGTGGCAAGGAGGATGCTGCCAATAATTATGCTCGTGGTCACTATACCATTGGCAAAGAGATCGTAGACTCTGTGCTCGACCGGATGCGCAAAATGGTGAGTTGAGCAGCGGTGAGCACTTCTAATGTCCACTACAAATGAACGAGTAGTGCAAAGTAGAACTTTGTCATTGCACAATATTCATTAGATAAAAATGTTCTTCACTTTTTTTTTTTTTTTTTTTAAGTGCTATTCACTGAAGTTCTTGGGGAAGCCAGAATGGTTTTTCTGTGGCATTAATTGTGGACACTTAACCCTTTAAAGTCCTGCAGGATTACTGGCTGTATCTGAAAACTCACCTCTCCCTCTGATTCCTCTCTAGGCGGACCAGTGCACCGGTCTGCAGGGGTTCCTGATCTTCCACAGTTTTGGTGGAGGAACAGGCTCTGGTTTCACATCTCTGCTGATGGAGCGACTGTCTGTCGATTACGGTAAAAAGTCGAAGTTGGAGTTCTCTGTGTATCCTGCCCCTCAAGTCAGCACAGCTGTGGTTGAGCCCTACAACTCGATCCTTACGACCCACACCACTCTGGAGCACTCGGACTGCTCCTTCATGGTGGATAACGAAGCCATCTTTGACATCTGTAAGCGAAACCTCGATATCGAGCGTCCCTCATACACTAACCTGAACAGGCTCATCGCCCAGATTGTGTCCTCCATTACGGCGTCACTGCGCTTTGACGGTGCGCTAAACGTTGACCTCACAGAGTTCCAGACCAACCTGGTCCCCTACCCTCGCATTCACTTTCCTTTGGTCACCTACTCCCCCATCATTTCGGCTGAAAAGGCCTACCATGAGCAGCTCTCTGTACCGGAAATCACAAATGCCTGCTTCGAGCCAGCAAACCAGATGGTGAAGTGTGACCCTCGCCGTGGAAAATACATGGCCTGCTGTTTGCTTTACCGTGGTGATGTGGTTCCAAAAGACGTCAACGCCGCCATAGCCAACATCAAGACACGGCGCTCCATTCAGTTTGTAGACTGGTGTCCCACTGGTTTTAAGGTGGGAATCAACTACCAGCCTCCCACCGTCGTGCCAGGAGGGGATCTGGCCAAAGTGCAGAGAGCTGTCTGCATGTTAAGCAACACCACCGCCATTGCAGAGGCATGGGGTCGCTTGGACCACAAGTTCGACCTGATGTATGCCAAGAGGGCTTTTGTTCACTGGTACGTGGGTGAAGGGATGGAGGAAGGGGAGTTCTCGGAGGCTCGGGAAGACATGGCTGCCTTAGAGAAAGACTATGAGGAGGTTGGTGCTGATTCCACTGAGGACTGTGGGGAGGATGAAGAAGAATATTGAAGATGATAAATGTACTTGTAATTTGAGTAAATAAACTTAAGCATTTGAAAACCCCTTTGTTCAATGACTAGTTTTGCCTTCATAACCTTGCTCAAATGTGATTTAGTTGGGGTTGATTGTGTCCTTGGGCATTTAGGGATCAATTGAGCCACAGTTCAGCTGAAGTCTCATTTCAGAGTAGCGACAGATGTGAGCTCGGTTTTGTTTAAAAGCAATTACTAATGTAACAATCACTCACTTGCTTATGGTGTTTAACTCTTTCAAACAGCCTCTTTGTAAAATGTGACCCAATTCCAAAAATATGCTCAACTTTAAGGTAAACACTAAATTTACTATGCTGGAAGAGATGAAAAGGTGCATGTATTTGTAGGACTTAAGAAAATTTGATCTGTGTAACTTGCTGGATACTATGGAGGCCAAGATAACCAAAGACCTCTAAATTGCTCCTACTGTGCTGCAGTATCATTATATAAGGGCCTGTCTTGAAACTGTCCATTCCACAAATGGCAAGAGTATCCAAACGCAGAAACCAAATGTTTAAACCTTCCCAAGTTACCAAATCCAATACTAGAGTAAAAGTCTTAGGCCTGGTTTCACAGACCGGGCTTTGATTAAGCTAGAATTGGGCTTTAATTCAATAGGCTTTTAATGTGCCTTGGAAGGAAAAAGTGGGTCAATGCCACTGTTTTGTCTCTAAATGTACATTTAAGTTTTATGTCCATGCAAGTTCCCTTCAGTTAAAATTGCTTACATGCATTTTAGTCTGGAACTAGGCTTAAGCCTTGTCTTAAGGGGTTAGAGTATCTGATTTTAATAGTATTTCCCCCAGTTTTACAGGTGAGGCTCAAACCTAGTCTTGTAGCCAATCCGCAGTAAGGGGTGTATCAACTCATGATGGGGGAGGAGAGAGTGAGCAAGAGGAAGATTTGGGCTGCGTTCCAGTTCGTTTTTAAATGCCCTTCCCTCGCTAACTTCCCTCAGTCTCTTTGGCCGCGTCCAAAAACCTAGGTAGCTGTCTTGCTGCCTCACTGTCTTGTAAGAGAATGATTTATACGATTTCGGACAGACTTCTGAGGCAGCATAACTGTTTAATGATCTATAGAATATAGCGCGAGCTTTGGTGAAAACTAAACAAATATTTAATTATTACAGTAGTAATTTCTCGATAGAAATATCAAAATTGAAATACGTTGGTCAAAATCGTACATTTATCCACAAATTGAGCAGCAAACGCAACTTTCAGACGCCATCTTTATGTTTCTAGCTCAACTGTCACAGAATGGAAAGCACAGGACTGTGGGATATCAAAGGCAGCTAAGGATACATCCATGCTTCCTTCAAAAATCGATCAGATGAAGATATCTCATGAGACAGGAAGTGAAGCTAACATTGGATTCGGGCGTGCCTTGATTCCTTACTACCTTGAAATGTGTCCTCAGAAGGCAGCATTTTCCAGTTCTCGGACGCAGCCTTTGACTCGGATGTCATTGCTTACGTTGCACGAGTGCCCACTACTGGTGGAACCTTTGCAATGGGCTGAACTGGAACGTCCTAAGCCCTTGATCACTTGGAAACTGCAGAGCTGATTTATTATTTTTTTCCCTTACAAAATTGTTTAATACAGCATTCTATATGTATATATGTGCGTTTTAAATGTTTAAAAATATATATAATAGAGTTGTTTGTGGTGGGGTAAATTAAACGCGATATGTGGTAACGTCATAATCGTGTTGCATTGTGGGTTATGGAGCTCCCTGAAGTGTACATGTGAAGTAGCCTCGCTCCCTCAGTTAAAATCCAGGGAGCGAGGGTCTGTCCATATAAACTTCCCTCGTCCACTTCACGAAGTGGAACGCACTTCAAAATGGCGGCAGGGATTCCCCCAAGGGGAAGTGTTTAGGGAAGTTTACGAGTGCGTGTCTAAAACTGGAGTGGAACGCAGCCTTGTAGAAAGAGAGATGGCTAAGATATTACCAAAGAGGAAAAGTTAGAGGAATATAATTAGAAGGATTACAATCAGGCAAGAGCCAGGATCCTTCATATTTGTTGTGGACAATAAGTGGGCTTTGAATTCAAAAAGGTTGAGATCCGTTGGTCTTGAGTATGTGTGCAAAGTTTGTTGAAGATCTGATAAACTGGCTAGGAGGAGTTTGAAATAAGAACTTCTCCTAGGCAGTTTCTAAATAATTACAATGGCAGATACATTTTATATAAGAATATAAAACAGATATGCACTTGTTATTCAGGCAAAGACCCTGAAAAAACAAGAATTTTGATGCAATCACGTATGGATGTGGCATTATTAGCGAATACATAAAGTTGCATATCCCACCACTTTGTGGACCGTTTTCTCAAAAATTGGTACACATACTTGTTTACACAAGATGTACAATAATATCAATTTTATAGCAGTAGTAGATTATTCAGGTTTAATGTCATTAGCATCTTAAATTTGACTGGCTGCTGTTGGACTTTTTTTTTTTTTCATTTTCATTGATTATACAATTATGGTATTGTTGTATTGCCACCTATATGTGCAATTATAATGCCACTCAGAATGTCCTGTAATCTATGTGTATTACATTTTGTCAAGTTTTAATCTAAAAGCTTTTGCCACCAATATCCCTATCTGCTGTGTGCTCAATTAGGTGATGATAAGGTCAAAAGCCTAGGACAAGTTTGAAAAGGCAAGCTGGTGATTGAATGAGTTATTTAACTACGCCACAAAGTATTAAGCCTGATTTGACCATCAATCTTGTGGAACAGCAAATATTCAGTGACTCCTGCTGGCTTGATCTAAGGCTTTAACAGTCTTGCAATCATTCATACTTCACATCAAACTCACACATGATTAATCTGTTTGTGATATTCACTGAGTGAATGAAACTGGTTCATCACACATTTTAATCTTCCAAAAAAAAAAATTAATTCAATAGCCTAAATCTTAATTCATGAAAATCTGCTCTTTTGGGATCTGCTTGTATTATGATAAAAAGATTAATTTTTTTAAACTCAACTTTAAAAACACAAGCTTGTTCGGTTAATTATCTTATTTGAGCATTATCTCAGGTAGAGTTCATTAAGAGACACACCCTAATTTGACACCTATATAAATGAAGATCAGGTGTGTGGTTTGGTGTGGCTGTGGAGGTGATTTCTTTTAAAAAGGCAACAGTTAATAACTTTTGGAAGCTTAGATTGTGTTTTATATTTCCAGAGTTTAAAGGCTCTGAATTAGTTCCTACTTGCTGTGATACTTGAGCACAATGGTGAGTTTATTGATTGTCATCTTCACTGTGGTACTGCTTAACCACTTCATTGCAGTTGTGATTATTGTTTGTGCTTGCTTTGGTCAAACCAGAGGGAGTGCATCTCCATACATATTGGTCAAGCAGGTATCCAGATGGGTAACTCTTGCTGGGAGCTGTATTGTTTGGAGCATGGCTTCCAGCCAGATGGGACCATCCTTAATGTTGGAAGCTCATTGGCTGACTCCTCCTTTGGCACTTTCTTCAGTGAAACTGGTGCTGGGAAGTATGTTCCTCGTGCAATGTTTATTGATCTGGAGCCGACAGTTGTTGGTGAGACTGAACTCAATTCAGGCTTTTTCTTTATTCATATTCAAGACTCTTACTGTTTTGTCCATTGTAGCTTTATATTCTTATCGCTTTGATTCGAAATGCAGATGAGATCCGTAATGGACACTATCGACAGTTGTACCACCCTGAGCAGCTCATCAGTGGCAAGGAGGATGCTGCCAATAATTATGCTCGTGGTCACTATACCATTGGCAAAGAGATCGTAGACTCTGTGCTCGACCGGATGCGCAAAATGGTGAGTTGAGCAGCGGTGAGCACTACTAATGTCCACTACAAATGAACGAGTAGTGCAAAGTAGAACTTTGCCATTGCACAATATTCATTAGATAAAATGTTCTTCACACTTAACACCCTTTTTTTTTTTTTTTTTTTGAGCTATTCACTGAAAAGTTCTTGGGGAACCCAGAATGGTTTTTCTGTGGCATTTATTGTGGACACTTAACCCTTTAAAGTCCTTTGCAGGATTACTGGCTGTATCTGAAAGCTCACCTCTCCCTCTGATTCCTCTCTAGGCGGACCAGTGCACCGGTCTGCAGGGGTTCCTGATCTTCCACAGTTTTGGTGGAGGAACAGGCTCTGGTTTCACATCTCTGCTGATGGAGCGACTGTCTGTCGATTACGGTAAAAAGTCGAAGTTGGAGTTCTCTGTGTATCCTGCCCCTCAAGTCAGCACAGCTGTGGTTGAGCCCTACAACTCGATCCTTACGACCCACACCACTCTGGAGCACTCGGACTGCTCCTTCATGGTGGATAACGAAGCCATCTTTGACATCTGTAAGCGAAACCTCGATATTGAGCGTCCCTCATACACTAACCTGAACAGGCTCATCGCCCAGATTGTGTCCTCCATTACGGCGTCACTGCGCTTTGACGGTGCGCTAAACGTTGACCTCACAGAGTTCCAGACCAACCTGGTCCCCTACCCTCGCATTCACTTTCCTTTGGTCACCTACTCCCCCATCATTTCGGCTGAAAAGGCCTACCATGAGCAGCTCTCTGTACCGGAAATCACAAATGCCTGCTTCGAGCCAGCAAACCAGATGGTGAAGTGTGACCCTCGCCGTGGAAAATACATGGCCTGCTGTTTGCTTTACCGTGGTGATGTGGTTCCAAAAGACGTCAACACCGCCATAGCCAACATCAAGACACGGCGCTCCATCCAGTTTGTAGACTGGTGTCCCACTGGTTTTAAGGTGGGAATCAACTACCAGCCACCCACTGTCGTGCCAGGAGGGGATCTGGCTAAAGTGCAGAGAGCTGTCTGCATGCTAAGCAACACCACCGCCATTGCAGAGGCATGGAGTCGCCTGGACCACAAGTTCGACCTGATGTATGCCAAGAGGGCTTTTGTTCACTGGTACGTGGGTGAAGGGATGGAGGAAGGGGAGTTCTCAGAGGCTCGGGAAGACATGGCTGCCTTAGAGAAAGACTATGAGGAGGTTGGTGCTGATTCCACAGAGGACTGTGGGGAGGATGATGAAGAATATTGAAGATGATGAATGTACTTGAGTAAATAAACTTGATAAATTAGAACTCTTTGATTTGTTTGAATGGTTTTGCCTTCATAACTTTGCTCATGTGGTTGATTTGTGTCTTTGGGCATTTAGGGAACATAAGAGCCACAGTTCAGCTGTAATCCCATTTCAGAGTGGTGAGGGCTTCCATTATGTGTGAGCTCTGTTTTAAGCGTAACTCCTGATGTAACCATCACTCACTTGCATATGGCTTCTAATTGCTTCAAACAGTCTCTTTTTAAAATGTGACCCAATTCCAAAAATAGGCTTAAGTTTATCCACCTTGTTGTAGGTATGTAATTATCAGTGTAACTTTGAGCTTGCTATGTACTAAGGGGGCCAATATAACTGAAGAAATCTAAATGGCTCCTACAGTGCTGCAGTCTCCTTGTCAGGGGCCATCTTGAAACACTTAAGCCCTGTTTACACCTGGTATTTAGATGTTTTGGTCAAACAAGTGCAGTGTGCATCTTGAGACAAAACAATGGCTAACATTTTAAAATGTCAGTGCAAGTTACTTTCAGTTAAAACTCATACATTTTAGTCTAGGACTAGCTTAAGCCTTGTCTGTGAAACTGGGGGCAAATTTCATACTTCTAAGGGTCCTGCAGCAGAGCAACTGGCATTAAGAATGGAAACTAATGGACAGCTTTCTGCAGGTATTACAGACCTCTTGCTCCATCATCGTTTCCATGCTAGTACAGATTCTGCATTAACGCCCTCAGATCAAAATGCAGGGGGCTTGAGATGGTTTTGTAGTCCGACCTACTTCTAGGGGACATTCACCAAGCATGCTTTCTGGAATTAAAGATAATTAAGTGGCATGCTAAAAGCTCTTCTTTAGCTAATATTGCATGCAAAAAATAGAAAAGAAAAAAAAACCCATTCTACACTTAATTTGAAGAAAAGCATTTATTTTGTGAGCTGAAGTTGAGTAACTTAAGTTGAACAGAGAAAACATTTCAGAAGATGGACAGTATATGAATATATAGGTTTATCTCAATTCAAAATTGGACTTTGGATGATATTTTATATCTCTATACAAGTGAACAAACATGTCCAAAGAATTAAAACTTTTTTCTTTTTTTTGAGGAAAAAACAAAGCGATAACGGTATGTTTTGCTTAGCAAATAATGCGACAAGCTACAATACTTTTAAATATTTATTGCCATTACTGCATCTTAATGAGACAGGCTAAAGAATTTTTGAGTTTGTAGGGTTCTGGTGCTTGACACAATCAGCAGGTAGTTAAAGCACCATCCTTGTCATGGACTCTTGTCTGACAGACTAGTCATTTTTCATGCAGCCCTTAAACATGGATGCTGATGTTTTTCTCTTTTCAAAATCTTTGCAAATATTTCCAAATTCAAATGCTTACAATCATTCAAATGGTGATCAACCAATTTAATGTCATATATGAAGGCATTTAAAGAAATTTAAAATAGAATAAAGGCAAGTTTTCTTTTGGTATTCAAACTAAATCCACAATGCCGACACCTTTGACCAGATAAAAAAAAAAAAATGCTTTCTTAACGTTTACACATCCCTTCTTTTTAAATTTTTTACCAAAAAATGTCATTTGTTAATAACAAAACTATGAACATTTTCAAAAAAATATCACCTCTACAATATAACATCAATTATTAAGATCCTTCATTGAACTTAGTGGAGTAACCTCATCAGCCATGAACAAACTTACAATTTCGTAAGATAAAGAAACTGTAGCATAAACCTAAATAAACATGAAATACCACTTTTGGTGTAACAACCAATTTATGCTAGGGCTCAAAGTAGGTGCTAAGTGCGAAGCAAAGACCACGCTACAGAGAAACTTACTCGAAACTCTGAATTCTGACAACAAATATTTGCTTTTTTCGTTCTTATATGGGTGTGGTATTTGTAGTGTCTACTTTTACATTAGTAGGCATTCGGTAAGCATTGTGTATCACTCTCAGGGTCACTTAATCAAAAGGGCTGAAGTCCCTCTCTAAGTTTTCAGATTCATCATCATCAGAAAAGAAGTCGTCGTCATCAATGTCTTCCTCATCGTAATCCTCGTGCCATTCAGGAACGTATTCATCGTCATACTCGTCATCCTCCTCTGCTTCATCGCCAGGGTCCTCGTTGTTGTTGTTGTCGGAGTCTCCGGACTCAGAGCCTCCATCTGATTTGGACCTGAAATTATACATATATTTTTTTTTTAAAAGAACCTGCATGTGCCAGTGGTGTTTCTCTGTAAATGTTTGGTGGCTCACTCTTTGTTGGCGTCTGTGTTGTTAGCCAGATTAGAGGCCTGCGCCGTCTCTTGGTCTGACCCAGTCTTAGACTGGTATCCCACACGGAAGTCCTGCAAATAAAGACCATTTTCAAAGATGGTTGGTCAAATGTGTTGCTTCAAAGACTTTTAATGAACAGGTTCATATTTAAGCCTAAAAAAGTACACAAGTGAGAATATGTAGGAGTAGATTTACCTGAGTGGAGTGCTGGAGGATGGCCACAAGACGCTCCTGAATTCGGCGAATAAGCTCTAGGCCGGTATTAAGGTGTTCGGGTTTTAGGAGTCGGACACAGGATGCAAGATCAGTGCACTGCAGCAGGGTCTCCTCTGAAACCAAAAATCACAACCAATTTTATCATCATATAACCAATGCATCAGAATTATGAAACATAATTGAATTATAGCAGGTTGATGAAAAACTAGTAATTCACTGATTCTTGAGATCAGGGACAAAACATGTTTTAGAAGTTAGTTTTTATTATTTAACAATACATTATTTTTAAACTGATATTTTTGTAGACAAAGGTCTCAGCTAATGAACCATGTAAGGGAACACGTTTTTCAGAAATTGTTTTATTCTAAAAAATGTACATTTATTAACTTCAGAACTTAATTTGCGTCAACTCTGTCATTAAAAAGGATGATATTTTAATTTGATCCATCCAACAACAGTCTTCAATTATGTAATAATGGTGTTCAGTAAAGGAGCTAAGTGAAAAAAATAAATTCTTGGGTTAGGGTTATTATGAACAATCCAGTTCCTAAATTCCTTAACTCTCTAACCACCTTTTTAATATTAAACATATATAACCAATGTTCTTCGGTAAATACATGATATCAAGTAGTTCAGTTGATGTTTTAATATTTTAACACAATGAACTGAAAAAAGAAAAAGACATTTCTTTAAAAATGAACAAAAACCTTCACCTGACAGTGTTAAAAACTGACTGTGTTGACAAAGGTCCAGCTGGGGCCAAATATACAGTATATGTAAATAGTATCATGAACAACATTAGAAGAATTCCCCATATGCAAAAATCATTAAATCACAAAGTTTTTTTGAGAGCACTTGACAACCAACAGACATACAGGTGCTGGTCATATAATTAGAATATCATCAAAAAGTTGATTTATTTCACTAATTCCATTCAAAAAGTGAAACTTGTATATTATATTCATTCATTACACACTGACTGATATATTTCAAATGTTTATTTCTTTTAATTTTGATGATTATAACTGACAACTAAGGAAAATCCCAAATTCAGTATCTCAGAAAATTAGAATATTACTTAAGACTAATACAAAGAAAGGAGTTTTAGAAATCTTGAGTCGATCAGTCTGTGGCACTGCTCAGGTGTTATGAGAGCCCAGGTTGCTCTGATAGTGGCCTTCAACTCTTCTGCATTGTTGGGTCTGGCATATCACATGCTCCTCTTCACAATAAATCTATGGGGTTCTTCACAAGAAAATCTATGGGGTTAAGGTCAGGCGAGTCTGCTGGCCAATTAAGAACAGGGATACCATTGTCCTTAAACCAGGTACTGGTAGCTTTGGCACTGTGTGTTCCTGTTGGAAAACGAAATCTGCATCTCCATAAAGTTGGTTAGCAGCAGGAAGCATGAAGTGCTTTAAAACTTCCTGGTATATGGCTGCGTTGACCTTGTACCTCAGAAAACACAGTGGACCAACACCAGCAGATGACATGGCACCCCAAACCATCACTGACTGTGGAAACTTTACACTGGACCTCAAGCAACATGGATTGTGTGCCTCTCCTCTCTTCCTCCAGACTCTGGGACCCTGATTTCCAAAGGAAATGCAAAATTTACTTTCATCAGAGAACATAACTTTGGACCACTCAGCAGCAGTCCAGTCCTTTTTGTCTTTAGACACTTCTGACGCTGTTTGTTGTTTAAGAGTGGCTTGACACAAGGAATGCGTCAGCTGAAACCCATGTCTTGCATACGTCTGTGCGTAGTGGTTCTTGAAGCACTGACTCCAGCTGCAGTCCACTCTTTGTGAATCTCCCCCACATTTTTGAATGGGTTTTGTTTCACAATCCTCTCCACGGTGCGGTTATCCCTATTGCTTGTACACTTTTTTCTACCACATCTTTTCCTTCCCTTCGCCTCTCTATTAATGTGCTTGGACACAGAGCTCTGTGAACAGCCAGCCTCTTTTGCAATGACCTTTTGTGTCTTGCCTTCCTTGTGCAAGGTGTCAATGGTCGTCTTTTGGACAACTGTCAAGTCAGCAGTCTTCCCCATGATTGTGTAGCCTACAGAACTAGACTGAGAGACCATTTAATGGCCTTTGCAGGTGTTTTGAGTTAATTAGCTGATTAGAGTGTGGCATCAGGTGTCTTCAATATTGAACCTTTTCACAATATTCTAATTTTCTGAGATACTGAATTTGGGATTTTCCTTAGTTGTCAGTTATAATCATCAAAATTAAAAGAAATAAACATTTGAAATATATCAGTCTGTGTGTAATGAATAAATATAATATACAAGTTTCACTTTTTGAACGGAATTAGTGAAATAAATCAACTTTTTGATGATATTCTAATTATATGACCAGAACCTGTATAACCTGACGGAGTTGACAAAATGTAATTTTCTTTTTCCACCTTAACCATGCGTTGTACAGTGGAACAATTTTGTTTTCTTTTTATAATTTTTAATTTGTTGCATTTTTAAACACTTTGTTTGGCAATTTTACATTGTGACCTCATGCTGAGGACAGGTTAAATTACATGTATTTTCCAAGTATAGAGCATGTATTTAAATACTAACAAAATTTTAAAAATAAAAGCAAGGGATGTCCTGAGTATCCAGATTTCCTTTAGATGTAACATTTAAAGTATTTTTATTTTGATGAATTTATTTTTTTTACATAAAGAGGGCTTTTGTGTGTAGGACATGTTTTGTCCCTTATCTCAAGAATAAGTGAATTAATTATATTCAAAGTAAAATTAAAATAAATAAATGCAATATGATCTGCTATATTCAGTGTCTGAAAGGTTCTCACAGCAAATGCAGCAAACTCCATCATTGCATGCGCTGTGAGTTTAATGCGCATTTAGGAATGTGTGATAGGTTTACTTCATTCACACAATCACAGAATTTCCAAAATCTTTTGTGGTCAGAAGTGTACAGAATTTCGTCAAAATAAAAGCTAAAAAAAAAAAAAAATTTAAATCTCAAGAGTTTGAACGAGTGAAAGTGAAGCATTAATAGACATGAATATCAGTATTGTTAGTCAGTGTAAATGGGAAAAAAAAGAAAAAGAAGTTGGAGTCCACTTTAAAGTCTAGCTACAGAGTCAAAATAACAAAGTTTTATAAAACAATAAAACTAAAATAAGATTAGATATTTTATCTATTTACCTGCATGTCATGTCACCATTAACTGACATCAGAAAACCATGAACATGTGAATGTCATTAAATTATTGAAATATTAACTTGAAATCTCAGGAGGTATTTCAAGAAAATGAATGGGAAAAAAACTACCATAACCAAGGTTGATTGAAAAAGGTTTGTGGTTATCTGTCGCATTTGTCTTTCCATTCATTACTTAAAAACAGTACACAATGACTGATTGTCAGAGTGCAGAGTGGGCTTTCCCTAACACCCACCAAGAAGGATCTGCAGGGCGTTAGTATGAAGGTCCAGAGCTTCTGTCTGTTGTTCCATCACATCCATCTTCTCAGTGTCCTGGTTGTAATAGCTGTATACACACGAGTACGCCAGCACCTACATGACAAATTACACAAATACAACCATAAGGATAAAGAAAACAGCTGAAATATCAAAATAAATTAAAGCCATTTAAGATTCTCACCTTTCGAGCTTGGGCAAGAATCTTGCAGGCGTCAATCACAAATGTCAAAGACTTCATCTGTAAAGCTTCATTTATAGAAAACACCTTGTTCTCCAGGTTGATTGCAAAGTCCTGCAGAAAGCAATAGACAGATACTTACTAAACTTGAATAGAATTTTGAAAGTTTGAAATGAATGTGGCGAACGGCTCCAACAAACCTTGGCTTGGTTATGAAATGTGCATCTCTCATTGTAGTCTTGGAACTTCTTCTCTTGCCTTGCAGCTTTACTCACCTGTGATTGCATATTAAGAGATACAGAGAACTTTTAGTGATGGGCTGAGAAGTCTGAATATTTACAATATGCAAATATTTAAAATCAGTGTCTGATTTTAAGCCTAGGTGGCTTTACGTCCAGCGCTTCCAGGTTTGATGTCAGCACACTGGCTCAGTATTGGCCAGCTCCTGCGTCAGCATCACAAGCATGCGTCGTGCTGTTCACGTGACAATACTGACTCGGCATTCTGATGTACAACATGGAAGCGCTGAACGTAAACAGTGTAAAAGAATGACACAGAGGAGAAGATATTGTTGAATTAAAAAAAATCGTTATTTTTGTTTTGTTTTTGAGCACAAAAAGTATTCTCTTCATAACATTAAAGGGTCATGAAACCCCAGAACACATTTTTTGAGATGTGAACAGATATGTATAGGCTGCAAATCACTGAAAACACTAAAGGTACTTAATTTTATTTATAAATTGAAATTGTATAATATAATATAATAAAAAAAATTAGTTTCATTCCGATGGTTTTGCAATGAATAAGACCCTTATTCCTCATCTGGGATCATGTAGAAGGCTTTGAAGCTGCAATGAAACTAATTTTGACTTAATTTTCAACCGTTTGGGCTCCATTGAAGTCCACTATATGGAGAAAAATCCTGGAATGTTTTCATCAAAAAGTTAATTTCTTTTCGACTGAAGAAAGAAATATATGGACATCTTGGATGACATGGGGGTGAGTAAATTATCAGGAAATTTGAATTAGAAAGTGAACTAATCCTTTAAGGACTGTCTAAGTTTTGCTACTCTTTGTCTTCTCTCTTTTCCTGTCTTTACTTTTGCTTTTGTATATATGTGTATTCTTTGTGCATATTTAGCCGTATAGCCCATGTATTCGTAGTTTCATATATTAAATCCATTATATTCATGCTCGATTGTTTTTGTTGCTCATTCAGATAAAATCAAGTCACTTTTACATTTCAATTTTGCAAACTGCTTTACACTTTAAAATGTTACCATAGGAGGTTATTTCTCATGGCCAGAGAAATAATCTCCTTTTATAATAGTCGATGAGAAAAGTTAGCTGGACAAACTTGCTCTGTTACTAACGTAACCTCGGTTCCGAGATACGGAACGAATACTGCGTATGGGCGAAAAGTCTCCCTTTTTCCCCGCTACTGAAGCCTTTTTCAATAACGCAGTGCAGCTGCATCGTCATTGTTTCACTTATTGAAAGTCGTTGAACCAATGACGGCGCGGCTTAGCTGCCCGGCCTATGGCGACAAAGCGTGCAAACTTTCCCGCCGAAATGGGAGGGGTAAAGCCCTATATAAGTGAGCATATCACCATAGGCCACTCAAGCCATATCGACTGAAGCGACGACACTGAGCCGCAGCCTAGTGACACGGCAAGTAAAGCAGTACTCGTTCCGTATCTCAGGGAACCGAGGTTACGTTAGTAACCGAGTAAGTTCCCTTTCGATACTTCACTCGTACTGCGTATGGGGGAACGAATTAGACCACGCCGTGCCACAGCTGAGGAACGACTGGATTGGTGCAAAAAGCGGAACTCCTAGGGTCGCGAATTCACGCTGAAAGGACCCGAGCTTGCAAGGTCAGAACGTCCAACTGATAAAACCTAGCAAAAGTGGACGGCGAGGACCAGTCGGCCACCTCACAAATGTCTTTAATGGAAACTCCACTGGACCAGGCCCATGATGAGGCCATACCCCTAGTGGAGTGGGCTCTTACTCCTATGGGGCAAGGGGTGCTCTCCGAGGAGTAACAGAGAGCTATAGCGTCGACAATCCAACGCGAAAGACACTGTATTGAGACCGAAGACCCTTTGGTGCGGCCACCAAAACAAACAAAGAGCTGATCAGACTACCGAAAGGGTCGTGATCGCTCGATATAAATGCGCAGTGCTCTGACAGGGCAAAGCAATTCCTGCTCCTGCTCGCCCGGCAAGGGGGGGAAGTGCAGAGAGCGAAATGACCTGGGATCTGAAAGGTGTAGAAAGGACCTTGGGAATGTAGCCCAGCTTAGGTTTCAGCACAACTCTAGAGTCGCCTGGCCCAAATTCGAGGTATGCAGGGCTAACAGAAAGGGCCTGCAAATCGCCAACACGTTTGATCGACGCCAGTGCAAGTAGCAGGGCGGTCTTAAGCGTCAAGGGCCTGAGGTCTGCCAGACGCAGTGGCTCAAAGGGCAGGCCCTTTAGAGCTCTGAGGACCAACGAGAGGTCCCAGGAAGGAACTGTAGGGGCCTGCGGTGGATGCAACCGCCTGGAACCCCTCAGAAACCTTATGACAAGTTTGTTTCGACCTACTGACTGGCCAGCGATGGGTGCGTGAAATGCTGCAATGGCTGCTACGTAAACTTTGAGCATGGAGGGGGCTCGCCCCGCGTCCAAGCGCTCCTGAAGGAAGGACAGTATAGCAGATACATCACACTCCTCCGGGTCCATGTTGCGTGTGGAACACCAGCTAACAAAGACCGCCCATTTCTGAGCGTAGAGGCGTCTAGTGGACAGGGCTCTAGCCTGCAAAATGGTATCTAGCACGTTCCTAGGGAGGTCAGACGGCTCCCATCGAGGAACCACAGGTGTAGAGCCCACAGCTCCGGCCGTGGGTGCCAGATCGTTCTGTTCGCCTGAGAGAGGAGGTCCCGTCTCAGGGGAATCGGCCAAGGGGCTTTCGTGGAAAGCCTGAACAGCTCCGAGGTCCAAACTTGGCACCTCCAGAGCGGGGCCACTAACAGAACTCTGTGTTTGTCTTCCCTGACACGCCTGATGACCTGAGGGATCAGAGCGACTGGGGGAAAAGCATAAAGAAGGGTGTTGGGCCAAGGGTGGGCCAGTGCATCGTCCTTCTTTGAAAAATAGATTGGGCAATGAGAGTTGTCTTGAGAGGCGAAGAGGTCTATCTCCGCCCTCCCGAAGGACTCCCAAATGTCATGAACTGTCTGGGGATGGAGCATCCACCAGTCTGAGGGGACATTGCTCCGGGACAGCATATCTGCTCCCAGGTTGTTCTTCCCAGGTATGTGGGTCGCTCTGAGTGACCGAACCTGTGGAGAAGCCCATTCTAACAGGCGTTTCGCCAGAGCACATAGGTGGCTGGACGAAAGACCTCCTTGGCGGTTGATGTAAGAAACCACTATCATGCTGTCCGATTGGACTAAGACGTGGCGATCCGTCGAAGTAGCGAGCTCTTGGCTAAATTGACCCTGAGACCCAGACACTGCAAGTGGCTGAGGAGCACGGATCTGTGGTGCTCCAGCTCTGTTCGCGAGCTGGCCAGGATGAGCCAGTCGTTCATGCGTTCATGCACTTCGTGAAAGTGCGAGGAGCTAGAGACAACCCGAAGGGAAGGACCGTATATCGGTAAGCCACACCCTCGAACGCAAATCTCAAGAATCGCCTGTACTGGGGGGCTATCTGGATGTGAAAGTAAGCATATTTCAGGTCCAGTGAGCAGAACCAGTCCCCGTGACATACTTGTGCGAGGATGAGGGAAAAGGTTCAGAAGTCTGAGGTCCAGAATGGGTCTGAGACCGCCGTCTTTCTTTGGAACCAGGAAGTAACGGCTGTAGAAGCCCGACTCTTTCTGCGAAGGGTGAACTATTTCTATAGCCCCTTTCCTCAGAAGAGTTAAAACTTCGGCCCGGAGGACGTGAGCATCGTCCGGCTGTACAGTAGTTTGAATAACCCCGCCAAAGCGCGGGGGTCTTCCGCAAACTGGAGCGAGTAACCTAGGCTTATGGTTCTCAGAATCCAACTTGATATGCCGGGGATGGCTTGACAAGCCTCGGCCCGGGTAGCAAGGGGTAGAATGACATCGGATGGCGGCCCGCTTAGAGGGGGGTCCCACACGGATATGGGAGGAAGAGGAAATAAGCTCTTTTGAGGAGAGTGTAAAAAATGGGTCGCCGTGATAACGGCGGTTGTTGAGGACGCAGCATGTGTGGGCCCTTTTACAGCGGACTGCATTTGTCCCGTGCCCGGAGTTAAACGAGGCAGAGGGGAGTATGCACGAGTGAGCTTTCGGGGTGGTCCGGCCGCAGCGAGACATGCCCCGATCCTCTTCCTTTCTGGCCGATCAGGACGACTTCGTAGGCGGCGGGTCCAGCACAATCTTGGGCCGGGGTCCCTGGCGTCTTAGGAAAGTCGTGTGCTTAGAGGAGCGCGAGCACTGGCGGTGCTCTTTGGGTGGCACAGCTTGAGAGGCAGAGGGAGCTGGTTTTGACTGCTGAGCCGGCGCAGGCCTGGGGCGGCTGGGAGCAGATGCAGAGCTCGAATGCTTGCCAGGAAATGTCTCATCGCTTGAGAAGACTTCTGTGCTGCCGTAAACGCCCTGTGAATCCTTCCACTGCCGGTCCAAAGAGTCCTGACGGGGAGACGGGTGCATCCAGGAAGGCCGTCTTGTCCTGATCTTTGATCTCTGTCAGGTTAAGCCATAAATGGTGCTCCAAGACAACCAGGCTGGCCATCGATCTCCCAATGGCCTGGGCCGCGGCCTTCGTGGCCCGCAGGGCTAAGTCGGTCGCGCTGCGAAGGACCCTGAAGGTAGTTTCTTCAACGCCAGACTCGTCCAAGTAGTGGAGAAGTTTGGCTTGGAAGACCTGGAAGATGGCCATAGAATGGAGCGCTGAGGCGGCTTGGCCCGCAGAGGTGTACGCTCTTCCTACGAGGGCGGAGGTGGTCCTGCAGGGTTTGGATGGGAGGGAACGCTTCATCTTCCAGCCCACAGCCGCGGGCGGACAGAGGTGAGCAGCCACTGCTTCATCCAGGGGCGGCAGGTGTTCGTATCCCTTCTCCTCCAAGCCATCGACCGAGGTGAGGACTGACCGGTGTGATGTGTGCAGGCGGCCTGAGTACGGGGCGCACCATGACTTGGCCAGTTCCACGTGAACCTCAGGAAAGAACGGGCCCGAGCGTTGTTGAGGGGCTTGGCAGCGGCCTGGGGAGGAACCACTCATCCAGGCGGCTTCGCGATGGCTCCTCTGGTGGAGCCCAGTCGAGGTCCAAATCCTCTACGCCTCTAGATAGGACACGGAAAAGCTCGGCGTCCATACCTGCGCCGCGGTCAATGGGCTCCAGGGGGGGCGGGGTCATCCGACTCGTCCAACCAGTGCTCAGGTTCGGAGGCTGCCAAGGATACTGAATCGTTGAACTGCTCCTCATCAGATCCACCGAACGAGACAAGGTCGCTTGCATCCGCTGAGGGACATTGCTCGGGGCGAGAGAACAGAACCGGGGACTGCTCTTTGCTGGGAGAAGGCGAGGCACGCAGGCATTGGGCCGACGTGAGCTCGCTTAACTCTGTGTGCTGGACCGGTCTACCCAGCTGTCTCTTCCTAGCCGGCTCGCGGGAGGAAGGTGAGAGGAGGGCGCAATCGGGGGGGTCACTTCCCTTGAAGAAAGCAGCCCGAGAGCGCAAGGACGCCAGGCTCATGCTGTCACAGTGCGGCCACGAGCCCCCAGCAAGTGCGTCATCCGCATGGGACTTGCCCAAGCATCCAACGCACTCGCCGTGGCCATCTGAATCGTGCAGAGGGGCTCTGCACGTAGTGCAGTGGTGAGGCATTGAAAAATGATTGTGTTGGCTCTTGAACGGCGAGGGCCGTAAGCGGTGAAAACCGCTGTGGAAAGTGCTCAGTAAAGCGGTTGGTAAACCGCGGAAAAATGCTCTAAATAGATGCGGCGGATGGCGGCAGGAGACGCGCTGAGACCGGGCCGGAAGCAGGAGGTGGCGGCTCGTCGACGGCGCGCAGGCGAATCCGGCGACTCAGCAGGGTCCGCTGCAGGGCCTCTTCGACGGCGGCAGAGCTTCTTCCAAGGCGGCGAGCTTCTTTCCAGGCAGGCTTTGGCGAGGATCAGCGAGGAGAAGACGAGTCGTCGCTGAAGGAGAAAGGACTGAGTGGCCTATGGCGATATGCTCACTTATATAGGGCTTTACCCCGCCCATTTCGGCGGGAAAGTTTGCGCGCTTTGTCGCCATAGGCCGCGCAGCTAAGCCACGCCGTCATTGGTTCAACGACTTGCAATGAGTGAACCAATGACGATGCAGCGGTTTTAACGATGTCTTTAGTACCTTTCTGGACCCTGAAATTATTGACTATATTGCTGTCTATGGACGAGAATATTCCTCGCAGATTTAATCAAAAATATCTTAATTTGTGTTCCCTTTAGATGAATGAAGGTCTTACAGGGGTGGAATGACATGAGGGTGAGTAATTAATGACAGAAATTTCATTTTTGTGTGAACTAACAAACTCTTTAACTCAACCTTATTTCACATGTACATCTACAAGATCATATTGCAATCTGTCTACTGAAGATACTTACCATGGCTGAGCAGTTATAATAATCTTTATGTGTTGGCTTCCATGGCTTCAGACATCTCCAGCAAAATCCATGATTACATTTGGCACATGTCATACTACATAGAGATAGATATAAGGTATACATTTAGCAGTAAAGTTAACTGTTGCATAGTTCTAGTTCAAACTAGACAAATAATACACATTCTCTGAAATGACAATTTCTTTATAAACAAAACTTTTTTTAAGTGCACATTTAAGGGTACAACAAATAGTGTAGAGTCTTATCTAGCGAAGCGATCAGTCATTTTGGGAAAAAATACAACTCAAGAATACTTTTTGAAGAATACGGAAAGCAGAAGCATGTGCAAGACGATAATTTGTGTTTATAAAGCATATACAGTTGTATTTTTTTCAAGACCCTTGTTCCTGATATTGTTTAAAGCCCTTTGAAGCTGCACTGAAGCTGCACTGAAACTGACATTTGGACCTTCAACCGTCTGGAGTCCATTGAAGTCCACTATAAGGAGAATAATCCTGGAATGTTTTCATCAAAAACCTTAATTTCTTTTTGACTGAAGAAAGAAAGACATGAACACCTTGGATGACATGGGGGTGAGTAAATTATCAGGAAAATTTTATTTGAAAGTGGACTAATCTTTAAAGCATGTACACTCACTGTAGGCAACCCTCATTCTTCTCAATCTGCGCCTGGCAGCTGGGGCATCGCTTGGATATAAGTTTGGCCAGGTGTTTACTCTGTGCTTCCATACTCATTCCCTCATAATAGCCTCCATCATCCATCCACTGAGACATGTGACTGCAGCTGGCTGGGTAGTGCGCCTGATGATTGGACGAGAGAGATTATTGAGGTGTGAGTACAGATTAAACAGCACAAACACAGATGTTAATCTTAATTATTTCTTAAAACCATGGCTTACTTTTAAGCTTATTGGGTATATCTTCCAATACACATGTAATTTCCATTATTCACTGTGGAAGATTTCTATTTCTATCTACTTAAATTAATAAAGTATAATCAATGTGAATATAAACCATTTATGTTACACAATTTTTCAAATATTATAGCTTTATTTAATGGTCTACAGTGGGTACGGAAAGTATTCAGACCCCCTTAAATTTTTCACTCTTTGTTATATTGCAGCCATTTGCTAAAATTATTTAAGTTCATTTTTTCCATCATTAATGTACACACAGCACACCATAATGACAGAAAAACACAGAATTGTTGACATTTTTGCAGATTTATTAAAAAAGAAAAACTGAAATGTCACATGGTCCTAAGTATTCAGACCCTTTGCTGTGACACTCATATTTAACTCAGGTGCTGTCCATTTCTTCTGATCATCCTTGAGATTGTCCTACACCTTCATTTGAGTCCAGCTGTGTTTGATTATACTGATTCAGACTTGATTAGGAAAGCCACACACCTGTCTATATAAGACCTTACAGCTCACAGTGCATCTCAGAGCACATGAGAATCATGAGGTCACAGGAACTGCCTGAAGAGCTCAGAGACAGAATTGTGGCAAGGCACAGATCTGGCCAAGGTTACAAAACAATTTCTGCTGCACTTAAGGTTCCTAAGAGCACAGTGGCCTCCATAATCCTTAAATGGAAGACGTTTGGGACGACCAGAACCCTTCCTAGAGCTGGCCGTCCGACCAAACTGAGCTATCGGGGGAGAAGAGCCTTGGTGAGAGAGGTAAAGAAGAACCCAAAGATCACTGTGGCTGAGCTCCAGAGAGGCAGTCGCGAGATGGGAGAAAGTTGTAGAAAGTCTATCACTGCAGCCCTCCACCAGTCGGGGCTTTATGGCAGAGTGGCCCGACGGAAGCCTTCCAACAAGACAATGACCCTAAGCACACAGCTAAAATAACGAAGGAGTGGCTTCACAACAACTCTGTGACTGTTCTTGAATGGCCCAGCCAGAGCCCTGACTTAAACCCAATTGAGCATCTCTGGAGAGACCTAAAAATGTCTGTCCACCAACGTTTACCATCCAACCTGACAGAACTGGAGAGGATCTGCAAGGAGGAATGGCAGAGGATCCCCAAATCCAGGTGTGAAAAACTTGTTGCATCTTTCCCAAAAAGACTCATGGCTCTATTAGATCAAAAGGGTGCTTCTACTAAATACTGAGCAAAGGAATCAATACTTAAGACCATGTGATATTTCAGTTTTTCTTTTTTTAATAAATCTGAAAAAATGTCAACAATTCTGTTTTTTTCTGTCATGGGGTGTTTATGGGGTGCTGTGTGTACATTAATGAGGAAAAAAATGAACTTAAATGATTTTAGCAAATGGCTGCAATATAACAAAGTGTGAAAAATTGAAGGGGGTCTGAATACTTTCCGTACCCACTGTACGTTGTGGGCTATAAGAGAATGGAATGTTCTCACATAAAATGAGTTGCCATTAATAAAAACCATGAGATGATCTTGTGCTGATATGTGATGATAAACTGATGACTCTTTGTGCTACCATCATATGAGAAAACATGTGATGAACTGAGATGACACATAAGCAGATCACCTCTGGGAAGTTACAGCTGAAACAAGAAGACCAGCAGCACTTGGAGCAGGTGCCCATGCTACCAATGTTCTCCTTGCACAGGATCTGGTCACAGCCCTGAGGGTTGGTACACCAGGTCAGGTTGGAGCAGCACTCCACGAAGCCTCGCAGAAGGGCGCTGTCATACTGCAGGAAAAAGCACAGGATACAAACTCATTCTCAGGTCCCTCAACCCACTGAGTGAGTACGTGTTGACACTGCACATACTTTGGCAATGGTGTCCTTATCAGTGAGGATGTTGTTGAAGAACTTCGAGGTTGGCTGAGCCCGACAGTCTGTGATTGGACAGTCACAGTTCATGACCAGATTCTGTTCAA
Source organism: Chanodichthys erythropterus (assembly GCF_024489055.1). Lineage (NCBI taxonomy): Eukaryota > Metazoa > Chordata > Actinopteri > Cypriniformes > Xenocyprididae > Chanodichthys > Chanodichthys erythropterus. Next base: position 27,289,602 of record NC_090225.1, on the reverse strand, counting down.
TACGAGCAGTGAGGTACTCCTGCCAGCAGGACTAATGGGAAACAGAAATGGCATGACAATAACTTTAAATGCACAGTTCAGCGTAGAGTCACAAACGTTGACCAAAACTAGGGGTGTGACTAGATCTCCCTGACGCATGTAACTATCTCCCATTATGAAAGCCATCTTAAATTGTTATTCATTTTTATTCGTAATGTTTTTATTTCTATGATCAATTTGTGGAAAGGAGTTCAGTTAGGAGGTCAAAAGTTGTAGAAGCTCATAAATCATGTACAGTTCTAAGCTCTGAAGAAACTCATATGACGTCATACAGGAGAGAAGCCAGTCAGTTGAGTTTGTGACAAAACCTTTTACAGTGCTTGAGTATATTTGTCTTTTACTGCATATGATAATTCAAACTCAAAGTAGAACTGAAACTACATTACAAGATGATTAGTTAAACATTTCAAATGCACTGTAACATTTCAAATTTTTCTAGTCATGCATTTCATCGAGGATTTCTTAAAAATACTGTGTAAAAATCTTGTCTCGTCTTGTTCTCGTGACCAGAAATATTTGTGATCTATTTGCACTAAACAGAATCAAATGCTTCATTAAATGCTAATCTAATACTCATCTAATACTACCTGCAATCAACTAGCAATTGCATCTAGAAAATCATGCTTTATAGCTTTACATAAAATATGGACACTGGCTTTTATGTTTTTAAACTGAGTTAATCATTCAGAGTTTGGGGTTGGTAAGATTTTTCTAATGCTTTTGAAAGAACTCTCATATGCTCACCAAGGCTGCATTTATATGAACAAAGCAGTAAAACTGTAATATTCTGAATTATTATTACAATTTAAAGTTGCTGTTTTCTATTTGAATATATAGTTTAAAATGTAATTTATTCCTGTGATCAAAGCGGAATTATCAGCATCATTACTCCAGTGCCATATGATCCTTCAGAAATCATTCTAATATACTGATTTGATTCTCAAGAAACATTTCTGATTATCATCATGTTGAAAAAAATTGTTCTGCGTAATACTTTTATGGAAACTGTGATTCATTTTTGTCATGAATACAAAGTTATAAAAGCAGTATTTATTTGAAAAAGAAATCTTTTGTAACATTATAAATGTCTTTACTGTCAAATTTGATCAGTTTAATGCATCCTTGCTGACTAAAAGTATTAATTTCTTCAAAAATAAATCAATAAATAATCATACTGGCCCCAAACTTTTGTACAGTAGTGTATTCTGGGAAGGTTTTAACCCCACACTCACCCTGCAGCAGTAATGCATGCAGCAGAGCATGGGAGGGGGGTCACTCTCTTTGGCCTGGGAAAGGCACACAGGACATTGGGCCACAGGGCCTGGGGCCGGCTGGGGGTTGCGGATCTTGAGGCCAGCAGCCAGGACCAGGGCGTCTGGGTCGTCAGTGTACCGCTGGATCAACAAATCCACATTCCATTTGCAGTGCATGAGCAGGTGCTCGGCCCGGTCCAAATCCAGGCTCAGGGTTCCTGCCACCTGCTGAACGGTGCGTTGCATCAGCTGCTTGACCTCCTCTTGAGTCATTGTGCGGCCCATGGAGAACAGCACAGCCTCCAGCACGCCGTCCTCCGTATGCTGCGGGGGAACTATAAGGCCTCCCAGGCTGCAGAGGGAGATATACACACACACACACATAAAATGTCATTATGTGGACTTGTGGGATATAGCATTGCAGACTTTCTCAGGGAAGGGCATTTTGATTCTTAACAACAGGCCCAGACAGAATCTGCAGACCTTTCCACATTAGCAGTGCTGATTTTAGGTGAAAGTCTGTGGAATGGATTTAGACATGGAAACTAATGGTACTAAGTAGTACAACATGGAATAACATGGAAATTAATAGTACTAGACTTTCATTGGTAGCTGAAAGAATGACTAGTCTTCTAATTCTGTGGAACTATGCAGTGCTGTTCCATGTGGACTTACTCATCAATATTTATTACTATAAAATTTATAACATTTATTGAACATTTATCCAGAGCAAATATAGATTTTAACTTTTTGATATACAGCAGTTTATAATAAAAGTACCAAAATAATTATTCCTCTGTATAAATATAATTTGTTTATTTTGAAAAAAATAATAATATAAGATTTAAAATTAATATACAAATTTCATTTAGGGATAAAAACTCTTTTAGGCAAGTATGAATTTGTGAATCATACAGCTAAATCTTGAAATAAAATTATTCATTTCTTTTTACATAGAATAAATGAGCAACAAACATGATTCAAAATTTAAAATGTCTTTATTTTTTTATGTATTAAACATAAATGCCTTAAATCACCTTTTTCAACACATCTAGCATATCTATGCTAAAATTCTGTGCTGAAGAAACATATGTATTAAATTAAAAAAGAAAATAAGAAAAAAAAAGAGTGGACAAAAAGAACAATTTCCTAGAAGACAGACTCCTTAAGGGATAGTTCACCCAAAATTGAATCATTTCCTTATTCAGATGTTGTTCCAAAGCCATTAGACTTCTGTTCAAATATCCTTAAGTGTTTTGAAGATGAACAAATTTAATTTAAGCCTTTATACATGAACATTAATTAACACACAGAGCAAACTGAATATGGCTAATGGAAGTTCAAACACTCTTGGTTTGACATGCAACAACCAATGAGGTTTGTATGTTGTCACTCAAATACAGTTGAGCAACTGGCCATGTTTGATGTGCTCTATGTATGTGCATTGATCAATGATTATATGTGAATTAATCTGCATCTCTTCAGAAGATTTGGATTAAACCACTTGATTAATATGATGTCCTTCTGTACTTTTTAATACATGAAAGTTTTGGTTGTGTGGACTTTCAATGGTGGGACAAAAGGATGAGATAATATTAAAAACATCTTCATTTGTGTTCCGAAGATGAACGAAAGTCTTATGGGAGAACAAACCGAGGCTGAGTAAATGACAAAATGGTTAAACTAACCCTTCAACTACGGCACAGGCAGGAAATGAGCCGCCTCCAATTTATAGCGGAACTGAATTTCAGTCCACTGATTATCACAAATGTTAGTGCTATTAACAACAAGAAAAAGAGCATCTCTTAAGGCATTCCATTGGCTGACGCCAATATTCACACCGACCCATGAGGAATGGACCAGCTCTGTCTTTGCGTAGGTCAAAGTTAATGCAACTGCAGATGTTAAACCAGATCAAAACAGATGAAGTAAAAAAAAAAAAGCAGCAAACAACTTCCTGTGCCAAAGTGAAAATCCTGCCTCACAGAGACTGTTCCGAAAACCATTGAGCTGCCTTGCTGTCTACTGCTGACGTAGGCAGCTGCCTTCTATGGCACACAAAATCTCTTGAATGATTTGGATGCTCTACATGCACAGCAGCTCCACATATCCCACAAACCGTTCTCTGCATGGGACACAACTGATTCCAAGAGTGCTTGATGTTAGTTAACGACAAAACATTGTTATTCATGCTGCATATCTTTCTAATAGCATCACAAGCGCATCTAGGTAGGCAGCTCACTAGGTTTTGGAACGGAGCAGCACACACAGGAAATTTAAGGAGCTTACAACAAAAAAAGAAACAGGACAGACAAGCTATTTGCCCCAACGAGAGCAACTGTTTGACATCAGTGCATCTCTCGTTTCAGAAAAAGAAAAGCCCTGAGAGGGAAAAACTTCAATGAAAGCCACGTTCTTTGCCTCCTTTCTTGCACGCGGGTCTAGGGTTCAAGGGTTAAGGGTCATCTGCACACCTGGTGTCGGCCTTGCTGCCGCCGCTGCTCGCAGAGCTTTTTTTCCCATCAATCTTAAAGGAGAACTGCGCCTGGCCCTTTCTAGGTGTGGACGGGTCCTCCATCAAGAACTCCACGATGTGTGGGCTGTCCTCGTTGCGTCGAAGGTAGCCTTTGTTGATGACATGCATGATGCAGGAGAGCACGTCAGTAGTGCTGCAGCTGAAGCGAACCGAGGCGCGAGTCCGACTCGCCTCCTGCTTCTGACACCTGTCCAACACCTGCAACAGCACAAGAAACACGCAAAAAGCACAAAAACTCTCATCTTCAGTTACATGTGTGTGGTTTGTTTTCAATGATCACATTTGTTCATAATTGATAAAATCAAAAAGAAAATATATAATTATATTTTAAGTCTACTTTCAGGATTATTAGATTTGAATGACGACAATTTATGAAAATTACCATTTATTAATTTCACAAAATATTCTTTCAGTGTAAAAATTTGTTAAATCTAGGATTGTGACAAGATCTCGTGTCACGAGATCTCGCGATATTAAAATGTGACAAGATTTCTCTTTGAGGTGAAAAGCTGCCTTGCAATATCACCATGACGGAACGTGAGGGTGAAATTAGCATAGAATATACCACCGCTATGTTTACATTACATTACGGTGCCCATATCGGCACCACCTCCACTGTCGTTTTTGCTTTTTTATAGAAATAAAAAACATTTAATTCATTTGGATAATGGTCGTTTCAATTGTAAACATCTGCTCTGCTTTTCCAGCACGAGCTGCAGTCTTGCACACAGTGCAGCAGGAATCACAGTTCACTGATCATGTGATGAGTAAGGCGAGATGACTGACAAGACCATGGTGGAGGATTCGTTGAGCAACAGAGCTTAAGTGTCTGATAAATGTCTCATCTAGTAGAATGCGCACTCAGCACTGTCGTTCCTATACACAGAGTACATGCGATCACGAGTTTGAAAGCGAAAGTAAAACGCGAGCTCCCTGAAGCGCGCAAATTAGGATAAATACAATAGCCGGTCTTCCAATATCATACCAAATCTTAAGCTAGGCTGTGTAGTTGTAACCACCTCTTTGCTCTGGTTTGCACTTTGAAATATTGAGAGAGTACTTTGATTTTGGTTGCACTAATTGTTTTCACTTGAATTTTTTTGAACTTCAATTTTTCCAGTCATGAATTTTGTCACTGAGGATTTCTTAAAAATACTGTGCAAAAATCTTCTCGTTCTCGTGAACCCACTCTCATGTCTCGTAGCTAAGTGTCTTGTCACACCCCTATTTAAATCGCCATCAAAAGCACTACAACAAATGCTATCATTATGTAAATACTTTTCTATTTTTAAATAATTTACTTTCTTTTTGTATTACAGTAATGAGAAATTGGATGACAATGCTTAAATGCCATGAAAATGATGACTACCAAAATTAATAGTAATAAAATAGGCCTCATGGAAAACATAATATCTATTGATTTTTGGATGAACTATGATCTGGACATGATCCTAACAGGTTTGTGAGTATTGTATCAAAACTTTAACAATTGTTTTTATCAATTCAAAAGGCTGTCTATAGGTCATGCACTCTTTTGCAGATCCATACTTTACCTTAAACACCAAATTGTCAATATGCATCTCCTTCTCATTCTTCATGATCTGCACAATGAGACAGTAGACGTAGTTCCTCTTCCTCTCTAGTGTGAGCGCAGCATCTTCATCCACATTCAGGTAGGTCTGCTTAGGAAGCAGGTAATGGTAACCGTTTCTCTCTGAGCTCAGCGAGAGGGACGTCTTGTTCAATCTCAGGACCCCTGAAAAGTTAATCACAGCATTTTTTCCAATTAGATTCAAAAGCATTGTTTTAATTCTTAATTCAATACTCTGATTTAGAACTTCATTATTGAACTTCAAATCGGCTGCTGAAAATTCAATTTTGACCACAGGAATAAATTATTTTTTAAAAGAATTAAAATAGAAAAAGGTTATTTTAAACTGTAATAATATTTCACAATAGTGTTGTCTAAAGTAAGTCGGTACTGAAATTTTGAAAATGTGACGATACCAGCATTTCTGTACTACCGGGAGTACCGAGTATCCAGGTACATTCGGTACCCACTGATAGGGCTGTGCCCGTATTTACGTGAATATGACACGAGTGAAGCACAAAGCTTTGTTTACAGAAGAAATAATAGGTTAGCAATTAAATGTGACTTCGCAGCCATGGAAACATTTTGGTTCATGCCGAATAAGAGAGGTACACGAATCCATAAATTTAAGCTTTGTTGAGGCTTTGAATTCTGTTTTGTGAATCACGATCTGGTCACCCGATAGAGAATTTAACAACATTTCATTAGTTATTCCACTGAACATGGAATCTGTTTCTGTTCCCAAATCTTCACTCACGCAGGTGATTATAAACCTTTCTTCCTTTCGTTCGCTTTTAGGCCAATTATATTTGCATTCTTTACCATGGTAAAGTAGAAGAAACGCCGTAGGACAGAAACCTTTATGCTTGCATGTCGGTTTCTATTTAACACAGTTTGCGCTTGTTATTAGATGTTATAAGGCACGTGAAGTTTATTTGTATAGCGCGTTTCACACACGCCAGTGATTTTTAGTAGGGCCCTATGAAATCCGTTTTATTTTTTCCCAAATTCCGTTTAAATTTTTCTGGATTCCATTTTAATGGTTAAATTAAATTTTAGTAATCAAAAAACATGTCTAATTTATTGAAATAATGAATCTCGTCCAATTTATCAACAACTTAATAAAAGTTTAACAACAACTTTTTTTTAGGGCCCCATGATAAACGTTTTATTCTTTCCCCTCAAATTTTATTTTTACCAAATTCTGTTCTCTGGATTCCATTTTAATGGTTTAATTCCATTTTAATAATCAAAAAGCATGTCTAATTAATTGAATTCTTAAAAACAACAATATTTATTTATTAAATTTATTTATTTATTAATATATTTTTATGATTTAAAAAAAAAAATCAGAAGTTCTGTTGTGTATTTAAATTTTTCTGGCAATCAAATGAACGCATACCATTTAATTTATCTTTTAATCATGAAATTAAACTTTTTTGTCAAACAATGTGCTGCGCAACAGAGCTTTACTGTTAAAATTAAAACATGGAAGAAACACTGAGATTATTGTTAAAATATATTTTAATAATTTATTGTTAAATTAATTTATCTAAATTCTACTGTACAACAGTAATATGTTTCTGTCAAGTCAGAACTTTTATTTTGACTGTTTGCCTAGAGCTTTGAGTTTCTCTGTGTTTATGACGGTAGTTTTCTCCAACGAAGCAGTTAAATGCTGATGAAGTGACTTTCAGAGCAGCTCTGGAGATTAATTTGTGCATTCATATAGTGAGGCGACAGAGGACGAAAACACTGAGCATCGCATGTGCTTCAGAGTGCGCCCCTGCCCGATTGAGGCGGTGAGAGGTAAATGAAACTGCGCCTCCGCATCATTAATTTCAGAGGCACACAGGTATGCAGGATTCATGTTTAAATAATGCTTTTGCGGTTTAATATTCACAGACACTAGTCTATATCATGATTTAATTTAAGTGTACTGACCTGCTTTTAATTCATTCATCAAAAATTTTACAAATTCCGTGACATTCCGCGTTATATAGTAAATTCCGTTTTTATGAATGTATTCCACGATTCCGTGAACGCGGAAATTATAGAGCCCTATTTTAGTTACTAAAACTAAACTTTCTCTCCCTACTTTCTCTGGCAGCGCAAAACTCGTTTTTCATACATTTTAGTATCAGTTGCTTGTAACATTAGGAGATAACATGAAGATATTATAAAAGAGATGTTCTCTTTCCTGTTCGTGTCCCACATCCCTCTCAAAGGACAGAGCGATAAGCTATATGATGCATCTTTGTGTGGAAATAAAAAATGTTATTGTAAAAAAAACAATATTTAACCACCATATAATTTAGGTTGCCATTATTTAGATAAAATAGTTCCAACAGATTTTCCTGTGGTACCGAAATTGGTACCAAGAACTATAAAATTTTTATGGTATTGGTACTGACTACTGGAATTTTGGTAACACTATTTCACAATATTACTGTTTTAACAGTATTTTTGATCAAATTAAATGCAGCTTTGGTGAGACTTAAAATAACTAAAAAATAATTCATTCTAAACTTGTGACCTGTAGTGTATATGATTCCTAAAAATACTTTCCCTATTGTATCCTAAGCAAGACATTGAAGAATCATATTTAAAAATAAAGGGAGGATTTTTATTTGGTATTCTCACCTTTCATGGGGTCCTGGCTACAGTCGGTGTGAGTGAGAACCCCCTTCTCTGCAGTAAGAGGTTTGAGGGCATGGCTCAGCATAGCAGGGGAGAGACCCGTGGCCTGCTGCAGCATCTCCACACTCACATCCTGTAGAAAAGGAAGGAAGTGAACAATTCTGAAGCTAGTTCATATTAAGATTCAAATCATGCCCAGGTTTGTATTGATTTTGAAAGAATACCTCATGTTGGTTGAACTGTAGCAGGATGTACATCTGCAGTGTGGAGACGTAGAGAGTGCAGGAGCCATACTGAAGCTCTGCATGGCCAAGCCACGTCCACTGCAGCCGGCGTGGCTTACTGTGGGTCAAGCTATACATGCGCTGACCTACAAGACAGACACGCATAGAGATTAACATTCAAACTACAACAGAATCATGGTGATGTCCTACCAACTGTATCATGCGTATTGCAAGAGATTACATATCAGTACAGTGGAATTTCAACTAACCGTTGGTGTAAAACTCTGTGAATTCAGCCAGGTAATTGCAGAGTTGAGCAGGGAAATGTTTGCTGGGGTTCTCGAGGTAGCAAGGAGCTGACACAACCCAGCAACGTGGGGACAACACCAACACTTTCACGTCACTCTCTTCCTCGGGTTCAGATACATCTTCATCCATCATCTAATCAAAACATGATGAACAACAAAATGCACTATTAAAATAACTATTTAAAAAAGGACCAAGTAATTCTAGAACAGGGATGGGCAAATTCAGTCCCTGAGGTCCTGCAGGTCCCTTTCTTGTAAAATATGCAGTGTAATCGGTAACACCGTTGTTGTCACAAGTGTAGCGTCTGCACAGGATCAGATTAGCATGTCAACTATAAATTGTGTTACATTTTTAACTTCTTGAACTTTGTTTATAAATCTCACATTGGCTCCGGCCCGGCTGACATTAACAGCCCACTCGACACATTTTATGGCCGTGTCGATGGACCACCGGCACCCACAAATCTCTCCCTTGTGACTTCAAACGATCGCGATCAACTCAGATCGAATTACACTAAGCCATGTGGCCACATTCCAGACGTCGTTAAACTCCAATACACGTACACACACACAGAAGAACATACCAGGACTCTCTTTAAGTAACATTCATTAAAATATGATTAAAATGTAAACCTGTAAGCATGTATTTCAGTTTTAAGCATGCATTTCATTTAAGTTACGACTATAGTTGTGTGAGTTGTACCCCAAACCTTTATATGCGAGTGTAAGAGTGTATCTATGTCTTTATGTCTTTTTCACCTGGTCATGATTAGTCTTAAATGAATCCTCTCGGGATGCTTTAACTATGTATGTTCTGTTACAATACCATGCATTAGTCTATTTCTAAGCTCTTTTGGAGTAAAAGTTACCAATTCTGAAACCATCATAAATTATGCAAATTGAGCCGCAAGACAAGACAAAGAACTTTTCCCTCCTCAAAATCCACACGTCATTGGCTGTTCACCCAAGGAGGCGTTTTGGTCCGCTTTACCCTTTAATGCTAGAATAGGAAGTTATTTCTCATGGCCAGAGGAATAATCTCCTTTTATAATAAGTTTGCTGGACAAACTAAACAAGTCTTTCTAAATTAACTATTAAACTAGAACTAATCCTGAACCATATATGTATTAATTACAATCCGTTGTAATTAATTCACAATAGATGTGCATAATTCCTTTTTGGTCGATTTATATTATAATTGATCATGACACATTATGATTTAAAAAAAAAAAAAAAAAAAAAAAAAAAATTATATATATATGTGACAGGATTCTTGATATTTTAAATATTGTTGCCATGGCAACACATCAATCAATATTCGAGTGTTTCTGAGGCTCTTAACATCCTTCAAATTGCATGAAACTCGATACACACATCAATATTGTCAACCAGTAGACATGGAAGTTTGGGGCAGATCAGACATAGTATACCTGAGTTACAACAGCATTCTCTTTCATGGCGAAACATCAGACTTTGTCAGTCCGCCACGGACACACCCTTCAACGAAAACTCAAGATCTTTGACATTTATCATCGCTAAGGTCTTAAGATTAGACTTACAACATATGATGTTGATCTGGTTAAATCTCTATGAGGAGTTAATCACAGTGTAAAACATGTCATTTCCTGTTGCCCCCAGGTGGCGCTATTACTGTAACTGAATATTGTTATGAAGATGTCTTCAGGTCAGGACTCTAATAAAACATGTGAAGTTTGGGGCAGATCGGACATTGTTTGTCTGAGTTACTGACCGGAAATGACATGTCACCTGTAGGTAACAGGAAATTACATGTTTTACACTGTGATTAACTCCTCCTAGAGATTTAATCAGATCAATGTCATTTTTGGTCAGTCTAATCTAAAGGCCTTTGTGACGTTAAATTGCAAAGATCTAGAGTTTTCACTGAAGGGCGTGTCCATGGTGGCATGACAAAGTCTGATGTTTCGCCATGGAAAAAAAAAAAAAAAAAAAAAAAAAAAAAAAAAATATATTATATATATATATATATATTAGTCATATTTATTTTGCCCATAATTTGAGCTAATTAATTAATTGTAATTCGTTACACAAGTTTATAAATCGGTGGGAAAATAATCACAGCACATCCCTGAATAGCTGATAAATACCCAGAATGCGAGATCGGCTATTTCTTTTCTTTTAATTTTCAGCATAACCCCCAGCACCCCTGCTTCCCATGGTAATGCTCACGGGTAAAATGTTGTTCACTGTGTTTTGGATAAAAATTATTACAGAAATAAATGACAGAAATGCTATTTTGCTTGCTTTTAAAAGGTCCCGTTCTTCGTGATCCCATGTTTCAAACTTTAGTTAGTGTGTAATGTTGTTGTTTGAGCTTTAAAATTTTACAGATTTTATTTATACTCTAAGTTCAATGCCAAGCGAGATATTTTATTTAACAGAAGTCGCCTACATCGAATGGCCAGTTTGGACTACATCCCTCTACTTCCTTTAATGACGTCACTAAAACAGTTTTTTGACTAACCTCTGCCCACAGGAATACACAAAAAAGGGGGCGTGGTCTTGTTGCACTCCCACGGAGAACAGCAAGAGTTGCGTTCGTAGAGTGTGTTTGTCGCCATGTCGTCGAAACTGTGTTATTTTCATCCTGCAGTCCAATCACCTTTGTTTGGCCTTCCCAGGGACGCTGTACTTGGAGATCAATTTTAAGTTTAACTCGGTTCCCGAAAATTATAATTGTGGTATCATTACTGCAATAGTTAATGCTGGACTGCAGTGCACATAATGACCACAAGAGGGGACTATGTTTATGTATATGGCTGTTTTCCGTATGAGGTACTCTTCTGAGTGAGTGCTAACGTTGTACATTTTCTGTCGCTGCTTGTGGAGATTAAAGAGTTCAGTCTCTCGGGAATTATTGCCTTTTGTGCTCATTCGGCACAGCACCACAATAATCCACATGTAAAACTATGTGCAGCACACGTTATGGTAAGAGGCGTGACCTTTCCGGGCAAGATGCGCTAAGCTGCTGTCAAATCACAACACAGGAACCGCTGGCACAATCAGAACTCGTTACGTATTTCTGAAGGAGGGACTTCATAGAACAAGGAAGTCATCAGCCCGTTTTTATGACAGTGGAAACAGCGGTATACAGATAAGTAAATAATGTGAAAAATACTGTGTTTTTTTACACGCGAAACATGAACACATGTTATATTGCACACTATAAACACAATCAAAGCTTCAAAAAAACACGAAAAACGGGACCTTTAAAGTAAATGATTATTTTAAGTAATTTTGCTTTTTTTTTTTTAAATTAATGATATTAAATGTAGGGTATAAACAAACGCATTTATCTTCCTTTGTCAGAGGGAGCACGGGGATGAAGTGGTGGTTAAAACCAGATGCAGAGGTAAAACAAATGAAGGCTACAGTGAAGATGGGGAAAAGCGCTACAAGAAGAACAGCGCAACAGCATAGTTGACAGCGGAAGGATGATTAAACAGGATTTACAGAGGCTGATACTCCAACAGGAAGATTGGATCATACAAGAAAAAGGAGTTGATGGATGAAATGGAATTCCCCAAAAAGAAGTATAAGAAGTCTGAGGAGTGAAACATTCCTTAGATCAGGGGTGTCAAACATACGGGCCACGACAGTGTCCAATCCAGCCAAGGGGATGATTTGAACAATAATAGAAAACAGTGATGCATCAGTCGACCGGCCATAAATCAAAACGGATTTATTCTGGACTTGCACACAAACTGCTTTGCAATCATTTCCCAAAATGTCATTTGTGTGGGAATATTACTAAGTCTGTAAACAGGACGTTAACACAGGCCAGAAACAGGAGACGCTAAAGACGGATGCAAAGGAGAGAAAATACTGTACAGGCACAGAAAGCTCACTGTTCACGAAATACAGGAAGAAAAATATAAAATATTGAAATGGGGGTAGGAAAGGAAACTGTCTTCAGAATAGTTTTGATGGCATGTTCTTGCCCTCTTACCTCTGTATACAGTAGTTTTTATAAGCGCAGCGCTGCTATGTGTACAGCGGTAAACAAGGAAACGATATATTGCTGCTGTTCCATACTGTCAGAGAGTGAATTTCATTTTCATTCAGTCCATCTTTGTTTTGTGCAGGTATTGTATAATTTCACAAAACAAAAGTCAGACCTTTCAGTTTTGGCTTTAAATCTTAAAATTATTCAAACTAATTTAAATAAAAAACTGCTCATCTTTGCTTGCATCATTATGGTTGCCATAGTGGTTGCCTCTAATTTCAAGTGGCTGGCTACTTAATTTTACATAATTTTAAGGCCAGTTTGGCCTGTTATAGAGCATATAAAATTAAATAAAAAAATAAATAAAAAAATACCGGAAACCGGAATTTACTTGTAAACAATTGGATTCATCCATGAAAAATCATAATTGGGCATCCCTAATAAAAAATATTATTTTAATGTAATAGTCTTTTCACTATAAAACGGCAGTTTTCACAGAGTAGCGTTTTTATAGCTTTGTTAATCTGCAGTTTGTACGATTAATATTAATGTAGGCTAATTTTCAGTGCACTAAGGTAATTCGGCATGGTTAAATTTTTCCACCTCAGGCCCTAAAATGAATTTGACACCCTTGCCATGCATTAAGCATGAAGGACACCTGAAACCCTAACGAGGGACACTCAATATTGCTGATTAAAGGCTAGATTATAAAGCTTTTTAGCTTAAGCTGATTTTAAGTTATTTTATCTTGCATTAAATGCTTTGTATTGTAACCAATAAAATAAATATTTTTATTGTTACAACAGCCGTCTGTGAGACTTTACTTATAACTACAAACTGAGCGTCAAAAAAGAACAACCACAAAGGGGGTCTTTTACGTCATTCCTGAAGAACATCAACCTGATGGCTGGTGAGTACTTTATGGTTTAGGCTAGATTTGACTAACCCTAACCTACCTGAATAATAAAAAGGGTTAAAAGGTGTAGGATAAATGGTCACACCGACTAACAGCTTAAATAATGCTCTGACATTAAATTTCTCTATACTATACGTCTTACTGTTTGCAATGAATTTCTTGAATAAATGTCTCAATTACAGTAGGCCTATAGATAACAGTTATGATATTTATGGCTTTAAAGCAATATTTTATAAAGTAGTAGGCTATAAATAATATAGTGCCAAATTGCAGAGCTTGTGCAAACATATCCACATCACAATGATCAGATGACTTGAAAAAATGAATATTTGCAAACTCAGTTTCTCTACACTCCCTTTCAATTTCTTCTCTTTTGTTCATAACTTTGATGTTTACTGTGCATTTAGGGTATGTATAAGGTTTGCAACTTAAACATTAAAATAATATTTGAACCCATCGCTTACTTCACATATTCCAGCATATTACAAAGAGCATTCTAGGTTGGACGAGTGGACTAAGCACGCTGAGTGGAGCGCTCTGGAGGAAAGATTATCAATCCGCTCCACTCACATGCTCTGGTAGAGATTGCAAGACTTCAGCTGGGTGTGTCCAATTAGGAAGACATGCAAAATGCGCAGTGGTGGGGTTCCCTAGGACAGGTTTGAGAAGCACTGTTCTAGAAGATAGCAAGAGAGCTTGTTTCCACCACGGAATAAAAAAAGCACTCAATTTTTTCTAGCAATTGCGAGTTCAGACTATAAAACTCACCACTGTGAGTTTATATCTCACAAGTCTGAGAAAAAAAGTCATAAATGCGGCACAAACTCACAATTGTGAGAAATAGTCGGAATTGTTATTATCGTTAGTTACTACAGCCTACATTTTGCTAGCTATGCCTTTGTCACGTTGTCAGGTAAATGCATATTACCTGGTTGTGATGATTTACAAAACAGCTCTGTCTCATTTAAATTTCCTAAAAACGACGATATCAAGAGGAGGTGGATTAATTTTGTTAAGAGCCACCTTGATGGAGAGCTGAGGATCAGCTGATCAGTGATAATTTTACACTGGATAGTTTTACAAACTTTCATTGGAGACAAATGGGATTCACTGATAATCCGCTGTTACTGGTGATGGGGCCAAACCGACTATCTCCCACCTCAGCCTTCATCCTCCCGTCCCGTCAACAACTAGTGACACAGTCGGCAGTACGTGCCCACCGATGAGTTCAGAGCGTTAACAGTGGACACGCCCCCAGCGTTTGAGAGCAGAGAATACTGCTTATTTTTTTTCAAGATTTTGACAACTTATTTTGTTTACTTGGTGTTTTTTATCATTCAAATTTGGCTGGGTGGTTAATCACATTTTTCAGTGGTGTGACAAACTCAGAAAACTAATTTAAATATTGCTTTACACAGACCTTAAATCATCACTATAGCAACTGTAAAGTTATATGAACATAATCTGACACTGACTCTCAGCAAGCGATACAACACTTGCCGATTCCTCATTCTTGCATAAGATTATTTTATTAGTCACCTCCTCAAAGTCCTCCAGATTTTTGTCCAGCTGCTGTAGACGGTAAAGATGAAACTCCTGTTGAAGCTCCTCAGATTCACTGAGATTGGTCAGCATCTGTTGTGGAAACCGGTTTGGAAAGCAGGTTCCGATCTGCTCAACCACGGCACTCTCTAACCACACCTTCCCCTGACCCAACAACCGATCACCCAGATAGTACCTGTACAGATGAAAAAAAACAAACAAAAAAAAAACATGAAAAACGGGGTGAACAGAACCGCATTAATAGCCTGCATTTTCCCAGAGGAATGATTAATATATCAAAAATTATAAAAAAGGTAGCAAAATATTTAGAAAATACAGTATATTGCCAAAAGTTTTGGGACGCCTGCCTTTACATGCACATGAACCTTAATGACATCCCATTTTTAATCCGTAGGGTTTAATATGGAGTTGGCCCACCCTTTGCAGCTATAACAGCCTCAACTCTTCTTGGAAGAGGCTAGATTGCCTGGCTCGCAGTCTCCGCTCTAATTCATCCCAAACGTGTTCTATCGGGTTGAGGTCAGGACTCTGTACAGGCCAGTCAAGTTCCTCCACACCAAACTCGCTCATCCATGTCTTTATGGACCTTTCTTTGTGCACTGGTGCACAGTCATGTTGGAACAGGAAGGGGCCATCCCCAAACTGTTCACAAAACGTTGGGAGTAGGGCTGTCGCGGTTAAGGAATTTCCCTTGCGGTATTTTTGAGCGGCTCAATAGCGCGATATGCGGTTTTACCGCCATTATATTATATATATATAATAAACACACAAGTGGACATATTCAATAAACTAAATAGAGCGTTGAAACAGGAAGTGAAGTAACAGAAGAGAATGTCAAGTCAAAATAAGGGTCTACCTGACAGTAAGATCGTAGGGCTATTGTTATATGTATAATAGTTCCGATCCTCGAATCTGACTAAACAAGAGACTTTCTGTTGATATTTCACGAGTATAAGCAGAACTAACGTTACTCATCTCTGTGCGTTTCAGACGGGCTGTCAGTCAGTGCAGTTACATTGTTGCACCACAAGGTGGCGGCAAGGGACTGTCTTTGAGTCTTTAAACTGTTCATTCAAATGCACGTTCAAAACCGCTGATTAATTTAAAGAGCGATGTAATGAAACAAGCTGTTGAAATCATTTTAACTTTGAGCGGCACTTTATAAGGCACAGCTGTAATGCGTCGATGCTAAGGCAGAGATTTCACTATCCTTGCAGACAACAAACATCTCGGCCTGAAGGACAGACGCAGGTAATCGCACACGCTCAGTCGATCTCTCTCACATTCACTGTCTGTTTAGGCTTGTTTAGTACAAATCTACAGAGCCTCTGAAAGTTACCATGGTACACATTATGCTACCATTATTAACTTATTTATTATTTAGTATACATGCATGAAGTGTAAAACGAGAAGGACATAACCTTTCAAAAAATAGAAAAAAATGCAAATATCGCGGTTGCTGCGGTTTTTGCTGTCCTCTGCGGTTGGCTCGTCAAAAGCGCGGTATTATGATGTTGCGGTTATCGCGACAGCCCTAGTTGGGAGCAAGAAATTGTCCAAAATGTCTTGGTATGCTGAAGCATTAAGAGTTCCTTTCACTGGAATTAAGGGTTCAAGCCCAACCCCTGAAAAACAACCCCACACCATAATCCCCTCCACCAAACTTTACACTTCGCACAATGCAGTCAGGCAAGTACTGTCAAACCCAGACTCGTCCATCAGATTGCCAGACAGAGAAACGTGATTGGTCACTCCAGAGAACACGTCTCCACTGCTCTAGAGTCCATTGGCGGTGTGCTTTACACCACTGCATCCGACGCTTTGCATTGAACTTGGTGATGTAAGGCTTGGATGCAGCTGCTCGGCCATGGAAGCCCATTCCATGAAGCTCTTTACACACTGTTCTTGAGCTAATCTGAAGGCCACACGAAGTGTGGAGGTCTGTAGCTATTGACTCTGCAGAAAGTTGGCGACTCCTGCGCACCGTGTGCCTCAGCATGTTCTGACCCCGCTCTGTGATTTTACGTGGCCTGTCACTTCATGGCAGAGTTGCTGTTGTTCCCAATTGCTTCCACTTTGTTATGACACCACTAACAGTTGACTGTGGAATATTTAGGCTTTAATTCACTGAGCTCCTGAGAGCGACCCATTCTTTCACAAATGTTTGTAGAAGCAGCCTGTATGCCTAGGTACTTGATTTTATACACCTGTGGCCATGGAAGTGATTGGAACACCTGAATTCAATGATTTGGAGGGGTGTCCCAATACTTTTGTCAATATAGTTCAGTTTTAGTAATATCACTCAGCCCTAGTAGCTGTTCTCACACCTGTAAAAATGCTCAAAGGTGTTGGCCAGCTCCAAACCGGAAAGGAACAGCATGGGCTCCAGGAACTGCTGTAGCTGGTTCAAGGTGTCCACATTCCCAGAGTCCACTCCACTTTCCTGGATCATCTTGTCAATGTATTGCGCAAACCGTTCGCTCACCTTCAAGTGAGTTATTAAAAAAAAAAAAAAAAAAAAAAGACGTTCAAATTCTCATTGCAATGCAAAACATCTTAAATGGTCCAAAAATAGTCTTTAATATAAAAATATTAAATGTAATATATTAAATATTAATATAAAAGAATAACAAACATAAAATTTCATAAGTTTCATGACATTCTTGCAACTATTTCCTGTTGACTCACATGCATAGCGGTGAGAATGGAGAGCTGGAGCAAGGCAGCAGAAAAGCCCTGGCGAAGCGCAAGCACAAAGGCCGTGTGCTGGCCAAAAAGTTCCTCCATCGCATTCTTTAGCCTTAGGAACATACCCCTGTAACGCTCCACGAAGTCAGAGAGGCTGCACGTTGAATCTAGGAAACACTTTACCTGGAAAGCGCCAAACAAAATTACATCAGAATTATAGGAATTGATAGACATGATCTGCTTTTGGTACAGTTCATTTTAGGTTGAGACACACAGATGGACATCAACATCTTTTTATTCAAATAACCCAAAACATGCACATGTGTAATTTGTGCTGTAGAGCTCTGCAGTAAATTCCACACATTTTTAGAGGATTAGTCTCTTGCATGTTCAAGAATTTTAACTTACTACTCTTTCACCTACCAAATAAAAGAGTTGTAGCTCCTTTTAACACAATTCCTCAAAGTTAAAATAAATGTCTAACCTGTCGCTGAACAACACCCTGCCAGCACAGAGCGATGCCTGCGATGCTGCTAGCATTCTTCACTTTTGGTTTGGTAGAGGATGAAGATGAGCTTACTGCATTTGTTTCCTTATTCTTTCCCTCTTTACCATCTGTAACACAATTAAAGCACATAAATACTCTTGACAAGTTATTGCAAATGTCAAAAGCATGTTCACACACATAAAATGGCTACCAACCAAACCTCAGCCAACGTAATATGCCAGAAATTAGGGCTGCACAATTAAGTGAAGTGATACTCCAAAATCATAATATGGGTGTGTGATTATTATAATACAAAAGGCTGATGTTTAATTAAACCTTTGGTCTGCATTTGCAGCATACTTCAAAGTGAACGGGGGGCATTTGTTTGTGTCTACTACACACTTTCTAAGCATGGCGATACAGTGTCTCAGAGCAGCTCTAAAAATGTGCTCGCTTCATATCTAACTGGGAGGTGGAAAGTTTGGTTTCACTTTTAAAACTACAAGTCTAATGTAATGTAATGACACGGGACTGGAGAAACAGAGGACGTGACTATGTGATTTGGAATGACGAGACCAACTAAAGACGAGTCAACTAAAAATAGGAAAAGGATTGGTAAAAAAAAAAAAAAAAACTTAACTACATAATAAACATTATATTCCAACAAAATAATATTCAACTGGACTAGATTAAAAAAAAAAACAAAAAAAAAAAACAGACTAACATGCACCAAATATAGATCATCTTTAAGTTTTGGTTTTAATGTGTTTTAATGTGAGTTTGGTTCTTGTAACAAGGACTGGCAGCAGAACGTGGGCAAAATAGTACTCATTTTGGAGATAAATGGGCATTGCTAATTTGCAGTATCCGAACACACGTGAACATGAAAGGTACTGTTTCAATATAGTTCATGCTTTTTTCCATCATATCTTGATATCCAAGCAACAAATACATGAGATGTTTAGTATTGCAGTTCAAATTGTGAACTGCAATATTTTTAGTGGATTATCTTTAACAAATTGTGCAGCTCTACCAGCAATTCAATAGGAAGCCAGAGGAATTAAAAAAATAATAATAATCAAATATAAAGACAGCAGAACTGAATAAAAAAAATAAAGTAAATTTATAAATAAATTAAATAAATAATAAAAGGCATTTGGTCATGGTTAGTTTGAAGTTGAGCTGAGCAGATGGATGGGGTGCTGCAAAATACATAAAATGAAGTCAAAGAAAAACAACAACATTAGCTTCTACACTATTACTTACTCTTTAAATCTCTGCTTCTGTTGATACCTTCTGAAAACAAGAAAAATACCTTGAAATACAGAAGCTTTCATTTAACACAATCCACAGAAGGTGGTTTAAAAATATCACACCTGTTCTCTGGATTACCAGAAAAGACTTACAAGACAGGACTACCAAATATACAAATATGTCTCATTCATATAAAAGTGCCCTGCAGTAGTGGTACTCCAGTCTCTAGAAGGAACTGTTGTGTTTTTTGTTGTAGTTTTGTAGCCACTCACTGGATTTGATGGGAGGTTTGAGCTCTTCTGTATCAACTGTGCTGGTGTCCACATGAACAAGCAAATGAGTGAGACGCCGCACACGGGAGTTGAAGATGGATGCTGAGCTCTTGCACCTCTTGGAGGATTCAGCGTTCTCTAAATACTCATTCATCAACCAAGACAGAGGGCTGAGAGTAGAAGTCTCTGTTATAAAGAAGATAAGAAATTTAAAGGAGACCTATTATGCTTTTTTACATTTACAATTTTCTTTAGTGTGTAATGTTGTTTGAGCATGGAAAAAGGTCTGGAAAGTTACAAAGCACAAAGGGAGTTATTCTTTATTTCACCGTTTCTAAACTACCTGAAAATTTCCTGAAACACATTCAAAGTGGTTGACCAATGACACACTGACAGCCAACCAATCAGAGCACATTACGGAAAAAGGGCTTCATAGAGACAACAATGCTCTAACAATGTAAAATATGTGAAAAATATAAATACATTTTTTGAACATTCAAGCATGGAAACTTATTCTAGTAGACCCCAAGAACAAAATCAAGACTTTGTAAAATAGCATAACAGGTCCCCTTTAATTCAAATCATACTTGAAAATAACATTTATGGCACACAAAACTGGAGACACCAGATTGATACAAGCACATTTTTCAGCGTCAATATATCATTATGGCATAATGTATTTCACATTAACCCTTCCCTGAACAGTATGGAAAAGCAAAACAAAAGCTGTGGTTTGTCACTTTTTATATATGAAGACTTCAGATGCAAAAGGCCTCTAAGTTCTCTCTGAAATTTTGTGTTAAAATGAACATTTTTATCAAGCTCTTATGTTTAGTTTAAGTCATTTCACTTTAAATGGAAATTAGGTCCTTTTCATTGCAATTAAAGTGAAATAACTGAACCTAAACATACAGGCTTGATAAAAAAGCTAAATTTTATAAGAAAATTTCAGATGCCACTTAGAAGCTTTAGCATCTGAAGTCTTCATATCCATTAGACTGTCTCTTCCTGTGAAGTAGGAAATACTTGGCCAGAAGAAAATTGGACAAGACTTTGGTCAGGTAACTGAAGTTTACCAGAGATAGTGATGCTCTGTACAATGGGGGTGATGAGAGCTTCCCAGCAGGTCCGGCCTAAAGCCTCTGCAGCCTCAGCATCAGGCAGGAAACGGTCAGCAAACATCTGCTCATGTTTCAGGGCGCTGTTTAACCTAAAGACCAGAGAGAGATGCACAGAAATAGAGGTTTTCATAAAATGCAGCCATAAGAATATCTTCCATCCTTTTAATTCTGCTCTATAAATGAAATACAACTATGGCAGCAGGTCTCACTTGTTAAAAAGCTGCAGCAGCTGGTTCTTGTCCTCCAGGATCTCCTGGCACCAGGTGTGAGCTTTTGTAGTATAGAAGAGATAAGTGCGGCAGCATAGCTGCTCCTTAAACACTGGCCAGAATGTGGGCTTAGGCCCCAGAACCTCAAACCCATGCACTCGTGTATCAATACCACCCTGTTGACAGAAGAAAAAAAACATGATGTAAGAGAGGCAGAATAAAGAGCATCTCAGGCTTTATGTAGAACTTTAGGCAAGTTCAGTCACATTTCATTCAATATGTCTGACCTGTTGACATCTTTTGACTCTGATCTGAATGATGGGCCAGAAACGGGTCATATTCTCCAGCAAAACCACATGGCTGGCGGAGGGTGCCACATTTACCTGTTTAACACACACAGACAAGTATCATCTTAATGCGCAGTGTGCAATCATCACCTCTGTAAGATGAATGAGAAGGGCTTTCTCACAGTGTTGATTTCAGTATTGATGTTTGTGGGATCATCTCCTCCTAGAACTACAATACGAGCTGGCATGTAACTCGAGTCCTCACTGGCTACAAGCACAGTTAGTTGCCTGCGAATTAAGAAAATAAAGGATTTTCATCAGTTGCAGTGACAGAAATTAATGTTTGCTGAAATTAGGCCAAAAAAGTTTGGTGTCATATATAAGGTGTCAAATGTAGGTCACTTAATATTACCTTCTTGTTTTTCCAACTGTTCTATAAAATCAAAATTATATTTGAAAAACAGCACTTTTGCTCATGTGATTTTTGCTTGACTATATCATATTTTATTAATGTAAATCTCATATTAGGGCAATTTTGTTGCCCCTTTATATTGAATTTGAGGCATTTTATTAATTTTGGTGGCATTTTTTGAAATTAAAATGACACTGAAATAAAAAGTGGCTAAGCCAGCATACCTGATGACCACCCCTTTATGCATGTAAATGTTGATAAAGTGGGAGCCAGTACAGCCGTTAGATTCCCAGTAGGTTTTGGGGTTTTTGTCTGTCAGCTTGTTAGCTCGATGATGATTAGAGGAGACCTCCACCTTCTCCCAACATTTGTCCTCTTTCAGTTCCACACTGGAGCCTAGAGAACATCACACAAATTCAACTAAATCCCAGGAAATTGTGATAGTTATACCTAAACTGTAACTAGTAACATAACATGACTATATTTAAATGAATATAATCAGCCAAGAAGAAAATCATTGTTCACAATATCATGTCAGTCAAATTTATTTAGTTTTTTAGCATGTGCAAAAACAGATGTTAGGCAGAATGTCAAATCTTTTCTTTTACATTAAACAATGTGGATGATGAGTTCACACACAAAGCTATCTTCTGATTTCAGAAAACCTAAAATTCACAAAAAACTGAAATATCAACACATATTTTCTCCCATATTGTGACGTACATCCGTGTGTAACAGATTAGAGAAAAAAAAAGAAAAAAAAAAAAAAGTAGGGCAGGGTCTTGGTTCTACCCATTGGTTGTTGATTAGGCTTTGAGATGAAGTCCATTGTGAAGGGGCCGGGTTTAAGTTAAGAAGTGCAACATAAGTCACAAGCCTGTTTTTTTTTTTTTTTTTTTTACAGAAAGATCCGAGTTGACATGTAAATAAATAAATATATATAAAGGGGATTAAAATTTAACAAAGATTTCTCGTTGAGGTGAAAAGCTGTCTCGTGATATTGGATAGATTAGGATAGAATATGCCACCGCTACGTTCACATTACGCCTCCACTGTCATTTTGTATAAATAAATACCATTTAATTCGGTTGGATAACGGTTGCTTCAATCCCATCCAGTGCATCAAATACGAGCAGCAGAGTCGTATGTAGTGCAGCAGGGATCAGAGTTCACAGGTCACGTGATAAGTAAGTGACGAGATGACAGACAAGACCACGGCGGAGGATTCGTTGCACAATAGTCTAATTGTCTGATAAATGTCTTATCTTGTGGAATGCGCACTCAGCACCTCTGCTCCCAACTCACAGAGTACGCGTGAAAGTAAAACGTGATTTCAATACGCATTTGGAAAGTGGCTCCCTGATGCATGCAAATATATCCCAATATGAAAGCTATCTTAGGCTGGGCTGTGTAGTTGTAACCATCTCTTAGCTTTGTATCATGCTTGAAGAAAAATTTGGTCTCTATTTGCTCTTTTTAAGACGAGAGAGAGTACTTTGATTATGGTTGCACTTATTGTTTGCACTTAAGTCAGTCAATCTCATGTCTCGTCTTGTGAGCTACCTGTCTCTTCACAACCCTAATAAATATGCATGAATGAAACTTTTACAAAATAGATGCAAGATTTTATTGCATATATATATATATATATATAAAAAACAAACAAATAAAAAAACAAATAGGCCACAGAACTGTCTTTTGTATAAAAAGCACAGCTTAGACTTTCTGCCGAACTTCGTATGCGTTTCATGGAAAAAAGAAATTAATCAAGTTGGAAAGACATGAGTGACTAAATGCTTTCCATTTTTGGTGAACTATTGCTTTAATGATTACACTTCACATCAGTTAGTGTTTTATGAACAAACCTTGGCACAAGTTCCGCAGGAACACATCAAAGAATGGAATATTGATGGGCTGATGGCTGCGACGATGCTCTTCAATCTGACCAAGGACCATCTAAAGATATAGAAATGGAGTATGTAATTAAAGAACATCAAGTAAATGTGTATTATTTACACTGATAGTCTAACAAACCATTAAGCATGTCCTCATTATGTTTTAGGAATTGACCATGTAATAACATGCTGTTTATGTAAACACCTTCTAAAGAACAAGTCTGTTCGAGGTAAGGTTAACCAGAAACCAGCATAATTATATAGGGCTTCCTTAGTCTAATTGGTAGACTGGTTGTTCAGGCAACTCACCAACTAGTCAATTTTGCAAATATCTATTTTTGAAAAGGCCCACTTTATACCTGTATACACCCCGCCAGCACACTGGTGGTCATTTTCTTGTAGAGGCTGGCATACTTCTCACAGTCAGTGATCAGGTCTCGCAGCTCTGTGACCATGAGGAGGCTGGTGCTGTGTTTGTCCAGGGCTTTAAGAAGAGCCTCTTTGGTGCCCAGCCGGCACATCACAACAGCATAGTCTTTATTCAAAGATGCAAGTCGATACAAGAAGCGGATGAACTGCTGTACGACCTAAATGAGGATAAAGAGTCATGAAATACAACCATTATGAAATTATGATCTTATAGGGTAAAATGAAGAAAAGTACCTCTCTGTCACTGACAAAGGCTGTCATAGATGACAGGCAAGGCTCAATACTCTCATGCCACGGCAACAGATCCTCTTGGTAGTTATCCAAAAACTTGTTCAAAATCCTGTTGAGTATAATAAACATGTTACTAGCACTGGCAAATAGAGCAATAACATCACTACAGTAATCAGTCACTACAGTCCAACTTTCTTGTTTGAAACATAGAAAGATAAATGTAAAAAAAAAGAAAAAAAGTACTGTTTACTTTTTTTCATGTAATTAATAGGCAAGGTTATTAATTAATGACAAAAATATTATTTTTATTTTAAACTATTCCTTGAAATGAATGGCAAAATGGCCAATACTAGTCATAAATAGTTATGATAAAACACAAAATTGAACTAAAATGCAATCAAAGGAAAAAATTCTACAGTATATATGAAAATAAGCCTATTTTGCAAGACTTAAGATTTTTGTAATGTCAAAAAATGCAAAAGACTTGCTCTATTTTTTAAAAAGTAAAATACTTATATATCATGTTAATATTTGTATTGCCTTGAAAAATTTACTTTTATTATTTATTAATTTAAAAAAGCATTGTATTGTAAAAAGCATTATTTCTACTGTAATACAATAAAAAAGTTACAGTACTTTAAAAATGAGAATCTAAATGACAGTAATGGAAACCGTTCTCTTAATTAGGGTTGGGTATCCTTTAGCACATTTTATCGATTCCTATTCTGCTTATCGACTCCCAGTTTGATTGTAATAAGATAAAAAGAGTTAAACATTTAGATATCAAAAATATTTATTTTGTCTCATTTTGCAAAACATTGTGCTGTAGCTGAATATCATGAACAAAAATCAGCAGCCTACAGAACATTTAAATTAAATTTTGCATACGGTTTTAACAAAAATACCACAGCAAAAGCAATAAAAACTAATAAAAATTTCAAACATTATTAAAGACAAGTAAAGAGTTCAGGTAGAAAAATTAAAATCAAATGTAAAATAACACTGTCCTTTTATTTTATTTATATATATTAATATATATATATATATATATATATATATATATATAAAAAGATGCTCTTTGGGGGCCGATCACCAAGATCATGATCTGCCGATTGCCGATCACTGCCGATCACAGAATGGCAGGGGAATGGGAATCTTTTATCTATAATCTAGCAGAGTTTGCACCATTTGTAGAAATGAAACTAACTCTAAATTAACTGTATTGAGAAAAAAAACTATAGAAATAGGCTAGAGTCAAGATCTTGAATAACCACCAAGTGTTTATTTTAGAAAATGAGATAACTTAAGGCTACTGTAGGCCATCTTTCCCAAATAAAGCAGAGTAACATAAAATTATTCCAAACAAAGAGGGGTTAGGTAGACCAACACACATCAGATCAGCTTAATGGGATGTAGCCTCTTAAAACACTGATTACATTTAATAATTGGCAGCTATATGTAAAACTTGTTACACCAAAACTGGCTACTGCCACAAACGTGATGTCTTTCCACCTCATACTATCCCTGCTGTATGGTTCACGTCGTTTAAATGCATCACTCACAGTCGGCTGGTTGAGGGATGGGGATGTTGTTGGCTTCGGCAGGTTTAGTTTCTCATACTCGGCATATTCAGTTGTATGGCGTGTTCCAAGATGCCTAATCATGTTAGTGGTGTTAAAATGACGTTGCTTGCTTCTACCTCGAGGAATTTAATCACGACATACATTGCAAACGGCTAACTTTACGTCTTTATCGTACACTTTGAAAAACTTCCAGACGGGAGAACTCATGTTGCCACTGACAAGCTCAGCTCTGCTGTTGTGTACGTGTGCGTGTTTCACACGTGTTTTTACGTGTGAAAAAGTCACGCAAATAATTGACATCACGTGATCAGCTTTTTTGATCGGCGCTTTTGGGGTTCGCCGATCAAGCTATTTTTAGCCAATATCGGCCGATCATGATCGGTGGATGATCAATCGGAGCATCACTAATTATATATATATATATATATATATATATATATATATATATATATATATATATATATATATATATATATATATATATATATATATATATATATTTATTAGACTGAGAGAGAGAGAGACAGAGAGAGAGAGAGAGAGAGAGAGAGAGAGAGAGAGAGATAGAGATGAATCCTTATTAAAGTTACAAAAATTTATTCAGTCAAGATCAGTGAGTGATTTTCTTTGTCTTTTGTTGTTTGATTACCATTTAGCACACAGACGGCAGTAGGTCTATTAGGCTGCTGTCACTTTAAGGCTTTATGCGCGGATCCAATGTACTGATACACATGTTCTTTCTCAACTGTTTACTCTTACTTTAGACATAACCTTACACATTTACAAGAATATTTTGACAATTTTGTGTATATTTGTCCGTTCAAGCACAAGAAGACATGAAAGAGAACTCAATTCAGTATTCTCCCGCATTAGAGGCGTTTTTTTGTGTGTGCGCGCACTGAAAACAGCGAAATGAGTTCTTTTTCACATCGTCTTGCTCTTGAATGGTTTGAAATTGCATTAAAATGCACACACAGCAATCAATAAGCGGACTCAAGTCTTATCGAATCCATGGCTTTTGGAAATTTGGAACCAGTTCTAAAATGGAACCGGTTCTCAATACTCAACACTATTCTTAATGCAAAATGTTTAAAAAACATTTAATTTCAGGGTCAAATGTGAACATGTTTTGTGAGTGTATCTACCTCAAAGTAGCTTGAAATATCTGTTATCTATTACCTAATTATATTTAAGACAAAGGCTCACCTAAGGATGGAAAGCTGTACAGCCCGATCTGCTCTGTGCTGGTCCAGGAGGCGGATGAGGTCCTGGAAGGTGTCTCTGCTGCGAGTTACTTCGTTTCTCTCTTCCTCCAGTTGGGAGGCGTCGTCGCAGAGCAGCTGCTCCAGGGTCAGTATTACCTCTTTTGTGGCTGGCATTTCCTTCAGACTCACCACCAACATCTTTAGCTCTGTGTCCTTAAAGTCATGCTCTTCTTGAGACTCTACAGAGGCAAACAGTGCTGCATGTTACTTTAAACAAGGCAATTTGAGGTACAAATATTTGTATCCCAAGTCAAGAGAGAATGTTTATGGTTTTATTAACATTCTGCTTATTACATGGCCATGGTAATCATTGTTTTAGAGACAACTATTTATTTTGGCCCAATGCCTTCATTAACCTCCCACTGTTCAAATCATTCCCACATTCCTGGTTAATTATGCTATGATGGTAATTATTAGTTGCTTGTTAGCAGAGTTTGTGATTTTTCAAAAGCATCTAAAAGCAATTAAATTTGGCAAGCAGTTACAATAATGCATGATGATACCCTTTTTCTCCAGTTTGTGGACCATGGAGATGTGGTTGAGGGCTATGATGGCCAGCATGCTGTGTTGATTCTGAGCAGAAAGGCACTTCTTCAACGTAGCACTGACATTGCAGGCGACTAGCTGCTCCGCCAGGCTCTTGTGGCTGGAAATCAACATGATGATGACCAGCAGCCCGTTCCGCACAGACAAACCACAACTGCATAAATCACAGTAGAAAAAGTGAATTCAGTGAATTCAGTCAATTATGGTACATCTAAAACAGACTTAAAAACCTCTTACCCTGCTGTGCCGAGCATGAGGTCAATGGCAGAAGGGATGGCACACAGGAGCCCTTTTGAACCTTCCGGTGTAGCAGAGCCTATGCTTGCAAAAATCTCCAGCATCATCTGAGTGCCAGACTCAGAAAGGGGCAGACACGCAAGCACACTGCGGGGGTCATGTTTACTGGCACCTGTGATGACCTTCAGAGTCTGGGAGGGAAAAATTAATATTCGTCAGGCACTCTGAAGATTCAATACTTCTGTATCCATAAATGTTTATTTGCAGTGTACTGACAATGTGCTTCAAAAAGATTCTGCTCAATAGATATGAGAATAGTAAGGAAAGTAATGATTCTAGCTCTGCTTCCACTCAGCCGGGGTGTAGTTTGCAGGGGGAGAAACCTGGCTTTCAAATATTCCAAGATATGACAGGAAATTAACATTTACAATATAAGCAAATTTTAAGTCAAGTAAATAAAATAAAATGCATCATATCCTATGTAACAAGTAACTGTTAACTAGGCTATTACTTTATTTCAGTTATGTTATCAACACATGTGTGGATGATACCACAAGACCGTTTTGCAAAAATAAATAAGCCAGTGATTATAGTTTATAAAGTTTTAAATATGTATATTTTTCTTACAAAAACCCATCACTTTGCTTCGCTTCAGGCCTTTATTAACCCAATGGAGTCGTATGGATTACAATTATGGATGGATGGAAGCGCTTTTTGGGGCTTCAAAATCTAGGACACTATTCAATGCAATTACAAAGCTGGTAAGAGCCAGGATATTATTTAATATAACTCCGATTGTGTTCAGCTGAAAGAAGAAAGTCATATACACCTAGGATCGCTTAAGGGCGAGTAAATTATGGGAAAATTCATTTTTGGGGGAACTATTTCTTTAAAGCTAAACAAACTACTGACGTGTGGGAAAGGTACTATACAAATAAACTTCACATTCACATACTGCTCACATTTGTGCATGATATTAAATGCATTATAGCAGCATGTTTCAGATTAACTTAAGTGCAAGATGTGCAGGGCCAATCTGCCATAAATGAGAACACAACTGTAATAGAATGTTGTAAAATCTAAAATGCTTTAGTTGCCCGTGTCTCTGCGTGTTGTGACGGGAAGAGCACATTCAAAACGGGAGTTACACATTCTGACTAGCGCGTCAAGTTCACATGTGCATTCACATACTTTTGTGCAGATGTTGTAATATTACTTTTATGTTGTATATATCTTAATCTCATATAAGATGCGTCAAGTTGAGTTTATTAACTCGCTAGCAAACCTCTTCAGTAAACCGGTGTTCATTCACTCTTCAGCATCAGCTCAAAGGGCAATGCCAGACATTAATGATTTGGAACAATCATATTCATTTAGATGTTTCTTTTTCAAAAACATTAAGATGCATTATTAATTATAAGAATTATTTTCTCGTCATATTTTCATGAGCAGTATGTTAAAATAAATTAATTATTGTCATGACGCAGAGTTCTAAAAGAATGCATGAACAATGAAATTCTATACAGGCAGAACATAACTTATGTCCCTGAAGGCATAAGAACATGTCACAAGAATCCTCACTCACCGCCAGTGCAATCTGCTGCACCTGTATACAAGTAGGATACTCCTGCATGCAGCACAGGATGGCTTTAACGCCGCCCTCTGTAGCGAAGGAGACCCTCCACTCATATTTCAGCATAAGACTGCGGGTCAGCAGCAGCGCAATGACAGCGTTCTGCTTGGGCTGACTGCCAATCATCTCCACCAACATCTTTAAGACTTTGTCACTGTAAAAAGAAAAATAAGTTATTTTAAATACTTTTTTAGTGATATAAACTAATAAAAGTTATTCTACATTACTGTTTATGGAACGTAATGCATTACGCATTGCATGCAGACAAAGGACCCTTTTCAAAATTTCCCAAAAAAATTGTGACTTTTTTCTCAGAATTGGACTTTATAACTTGCCAGGTCGAGTTTATATCTCACAAGTCTGAGAAAAGAAGTCTGAATTATGAGATATAAACTCTCAATTGCAAGTTTATATCCCGCAATTATGACTTTATAACTCACAATTGCGAGTCAATTTTGAGATAAAAAGTTGCAATTATCTTATAAATTGTTTTATTCTGAAGCAGAAACAAGCTTCCATAATAATTATACTGTAAGGACACCCTAAAATAAAGTGAACCTTTAAAAAATAAAATAAAGTTAGTATTATATTATGCATTAAAAAAAAATATATTGTACACTACAATTATTTGTAATGCAATGGTAAAGGTGGAAACATTATTATGGATTTTGTTTTTGCTACTGGAGCAAATGCATTTCTTGTTCACTACTATATAAGTTCACCCAACAATGCGACTTCCGCTTCAGAGAACCCCCGAAATGTGAAAAGGGTCCATTTCATTAATGAAAAAAGGAGTGATCTATGAGTCTATTAAAACACTATGGGTAAAACTACTCATTATGTTCAAAACATAAGCTCATTAGGAAAATTTGGTAAATTTTAATATGATATGTATAGAATTATGTAGTATATTATATAAGGTGCTGTAAAAAGAAAAATGTTATCTTAGCACCTTTAATAAAGTTTAAGTTAAACACTTTTTTAAAAACATTTTTTAATTAAAGTGTTATACCGAAAGGCATTCAATTGCAGTTCCAAAAATGTTAAATAAGAAAACACAGAACTGAGAGTTGTGGTATTTATGGTCTGTAAGTCCCACCGGATAGTTTGTGCCGAGTCTGATCTGAGGGTGCTTCTCTCCTGAGGTCCCTCTTCCTCTAGAATCTTACTGATGACTTTCATGCCAGCCAGCTGCAGACCGGAGTCTGAGCTGCTCTTCTTCATGATGTCCACCACCTCCCCCATCTTCTCTAGACAGCTCTTCTTACCCTGCACCTTTGGACTGTTGAACACTGCAGTGAACAGCAACACAACAAGAAACACTTGCTTAGAGGGAGAAATGTACATCTACTTGTTTTTGAACACTACTTTAACCCAATAAATCAAAGAAATTCAGATGAGACGGATAAGAAACACCACTGGATGTGGCTTTATTTTGTTAACCACCAGGGCCTAAAACTAACGTTTTGCCACACCTGTCAATGGCCGGTGACTTAAGAAAATTTACCAGCCATGAATATTTTTTTTTACCGGACATGAAACATGAAACATTTTATACAGTGAAAACTACACAGTGTTATTTTGCATTTTAATACTTTATTACATTTCTGTACCATTTCTTACCTACTACTGTTAGACCTACCTGAAAAACTTCAAGCATTATTTTTCATTTGTATCTTTGTTCTATTTATTTGTTTGTTTACTTGCCTTTAATAATGTTTGAACTTTTGGCAGGGCAAGTAAAAATATGAACCACTGAAGCCCAACTTGGCCAATAGATAAAAATCCTTAGCGTTGAGCCCGGGTGTGCCTCATACGTCCTGAAAAGTGAAGCTGCGGGCTCTTTGATCGCCCCCTGGAGGCTGGATGCAGTACAGGTCATAAACCCCGCCCTCTCAATACAGACGAATGAGACTTAAGTTAAAACATAAAAATAAATTATGCTTCAAATAAAATTTTCCAAAAGATGGTTTTGGTCATTTAAGGTAGTTGTTTTCACGGCGATTTATATTCAATTGTTCGTTTTTGTGATAAGTTTGATTTTAGAAACGGGGCGTGTCGTCATGACTCACAGTTGATTGACAGCTTCTCTGAGGACTGTCGGGGCTTCGAGGGGAGATTCAAGATATATAACTATCAATTTTCAATTTCTGTGTTATTTCACACCAACAAAATGAGCTGTTCAGCAGTAAACTGTACTAACTGACCTACAGGATATGACGGATATCTGAGCTTTTCTCGGTAACGTTAAATGTGGGCTTCATAAGCTATTATGACATTAATAACATTAATAAACGTTATTAGTTAAGATAACATGCCTAACATTAGCCATGACAGAAAAATAAAGATAGGTGATCGTTATCTTGTTTTTACTAATTAATTTATGGGTATAAAATAATAATTAACAGGATAAAACTAATGATAGCCTACTCTAATTACAGCAATTGATCTCCTGTAACGTTAGTTTAACCCTTTATTTAAAATGGCAGGACCGTTTCTGACATTTTAGAGTTGTTTCTAGTGGCATATTATATTGAGTTTATCTACTGAATTTGCTGTTTCAAAAATATTATTGCTCTAGAAACAGAATAGCCTATTATTTTATAGGTAGAATTTTAAATTGTGTATAATTTATATAGCCTATGTAAAATACGTCAATGATGATGCAGTAGTCTGGGCGGAAGTTTGATACCGCGACTCCACCTCCGGCTCCACTGACGATTCCTTCTG
Source organism: Chanodichthys erythropterus (assembly GCF_024489055.1). Taxonomy (NCBI): domain Eukaryota; kingdom Metazoa; phylum Chordata; class Actinopteri; order Cypriniformes; family Xenocyprididae; genus Chanodichthys; species Chanodichthys erythropterus. The sequence goes on along the minus strand of NC_090225.1, from coordinate 27,257,268 downwards.
CACGATTCCTTCTGCACGATTCCTTCTGCACGATTCCTTCTGCACGATTCCTTCTGCACGATTCCTTCTGCACGATTCCTTCTGCACGATTCCTTCTGCACGATTCCTTCTGCACGATTCCTTCTGCACGATTCCTTCTGCACGATTCCTTCTGCACGATTCCTTCTGCACGATTCCTTCTGCACGATTCCTTCTGCACGATTCCTTCTGCACGATTCCTTCTGCACGATTCCAAACTTTTTTTTTGTACGTTTTTGTGTAACGTGTCAGCGCTTCTGTTTTGGCTTCTGTTCAATACAATGGAAGGAAGCGGCGTCGCGGCATCCATCTTTTTTTACAGTCTATGGTTGAGCCATGCAAGTTTTTGTCTGCCTTGGGCAAATATATCTACTGCAGCATAAATGGTATAACTCCACTGTTGGACATGTTTCTACTGTCACAGGGTGTGTACGGTCAAATTAAAATATTGTATTCACAGACATTCATCATTTTTAAAAAAAAAAAAAAAAAAAAAAAAAAAAGTTCCACTAACAATCACATTCAAAAAGCAACAACAAAAGGCTCGAAACAAAGACTTGCCTTTCATCTTCTCCTCCAGGTCGTCGGGATACTTGGTGTCATCTTCACTGGGAAGTTCACTTTCTGTCTCGCTGCCTGTGTCTGCTGGGATCTCTTTCTTGGCTTTCTTGGACACAGAGCCCATGATGCAGGAAGAGGCTGAGGAGGAAGAGGAGGCTGTGGCCGAAGATAACGATGAAGACGATGAAGCTCCTTGTCCTCCAAGCGAGCTATCCATCAGCATTTCCTCATCCTCAAGGCCGGCACCTCCACAGCTCAGGTAGTGCTTGATGAAAGTGTGGGAGCAGAGCAGGTCGCCCAGACAGGAGGCCTGCAAATTCTGTTTCAGGTAGTGGAGGACTTTCCGTGCGACCTCGCCCGTGATGGACAGCTGGATGAGAGTCGACTCATCAAGTTCTACCATCTAACAGATACCAAGAGAAAGCCGAAGAGAAAGCATGAAACAAATTTATTTAGTAGCGGGAATTACAGTCATTGCCTGGTTAATTTTAAACATTATATAAGCTGTCAATCGAATAAAAAAAACAAAAACAAACAAAAAAACTAATTAATCGTGATTAAAAAAATTGAACTAAGGCCTAATCCTGGCTTACTCTAGCCCTGTCTGTGAAACCGGGCCTTTATTATTTTTATATATTGTAATAACTTCACAGTTACTCTCCAAATTAATGTAGAAACAACTTAAAGACAGTATATTTTTAAAAATTTGTTTAATTGCATCTTTTTTATGAATGAAGGCCAGTATTACTGCTATGTCTCTATGAAATTGATTTTTTTTTTTTAAACCAATTATAGCTTTCAGTTATTGTTGAATATCTATCAATTTCAACATTTATTAGGCTTTAAAAAATAACTTTGAATTTAAGTGAACTTAAAACAATCTTCACATAAACTCATAATAAATGTAATTTACCTGTGGCCTTCTTTCAAATATACAAAAATTGAATAAAGTTATCAAACGCTTTACAGTCTTTACTACATAAATTATAAATTAATAGATAGATTAATAGATTAATCATTATTAAAGCTTCAATTTTCTCTGTTACCTTTGTTCTTTGATTAACATTAATGAGAGACATCACAGCAGCTGGTTTATTAGGCTGCTTTGACTTTAAAGGATTAGTCCACTTTTAAATAAACTTTTCCTGACAATTTACTCACCCCCATGTCATCGAAGATGTCCATGTCTTTCTTTCTTCAGTCGAAAAGAAATTAAAGTTTTTGATGAAAACATTCCAGGATTATTCTCCTTATAGTACATGTGAATGGGCACCAAACAATTGAAGGTCATAATTAGTTTCACTGCAGCTTCAAACTGTTCAACATGGTCCCAGATGAGAAATAAGGGTCTCATCTAGTGAAACCGTGTGTGTCTCATACGTTCTGCAAAGTGAAGCCACGGGCTCTTTGATCGCCCCCTGGAGGCTGGATGCAGTACAGGTCATAAACCCCGCCCTCTCAATGCAGTCGAATGAGACTTCAGTGAAAAAAAATAAATTCTGCTTCAAATAAAACTTTCTGAAAGATGGTTTTGGTCATTTAAGGTAGTTATCACACTGATATATATTCAATTGTTCGTTTTTGTGATGATTTAGATTTTAGCTAGCAATTTGATGCTAAAAACGGGGCATGTCGTCATGATTCGAAGTTGATTGACAGGTTGTCTGAGGACTGTCGGAGCTTCGAGGGGAGATTGAAGATGTATTCACTAATTGTTAATTTTCGATTTCTTTGTTATTTAACACCAACAAAATGAGTTGTTCAGCAGTAAACTGTACTAACCGACCTACAGGATCTGACGGATCACTGAACCTTTTTCTGTAACTTTAAATATGTGTTATAAGCTAATTAATAAATGTTATTAGTTAAGATAACACACCTAATGTTAACCATGTCGGGAAAAAGCAGGTGATCGTTATCTGGCAGTTACTTATTATTTTTATGGGTATAAAATAATAATTAGCAGGACAAAACTAATGATAGCTTAGTTTTTTAAAGACTTTTAAATTGTGTATAATTTTTATAGTCTATTTAAAATACATGAGTGATGACGCAGTCGTCTGGGCGGAAGTTTGATATCGCGACTCCGCCTCCGGCTCAACTGACGATTCCTTCTGCGCATGCCCAGGCTCCAAACTTTTTTTTTTTTTTTGACGTATTGCGTAACGTGTCAGCGCCCGTTCATCAGCCCATTTTGGCTTCAGTTCAATACAATAGAAGGAAGCGGCGTCGCGACGTCCATCTTTTTTTACAGTCTGAGTGAAACCAGTGCTCATTTTCTGAAAAAAATTGAAAATTATATAAGTTTTAACCTTAAATGCTCATCTTGAACTAGCTTTCTTCTTCTCCTCTATTAGAATTCCAGCAGTGTAGAAACTGCTAAGTGTATTACTGCCCTCCACAGGCCAAAGTTTGAACTAATTGTTATATACTGTTGAACTAGCATATTGCATACAAAAATTAGTTCAAACATTGACCTGTGGAGGGCAGTATTACGCTTAGCAGTGTCTACACTGCTGGAATTCAAATAGAGAAGAAGAAGAGAGCTAGTTCAAGATGAGCATTTCTGGTTAAAACTTACATAATTTTCAGAAAATGAGCGATGGTTTCACTAGATAAGACCCTTATTTCTCATTTGGGATTGTTCTGAACAATTTGAAGCTGCAGTGAATTTTGACCTTCAACTGTCTGGTGCCCATTCAAGTCTACTATAAGGAGAATAATCCTGGAATGTTTTCATCAAAAACTTTAATTTCTTTTCGACTGAAGAAAGAAAGACATGGACATCTTGGATGACATGGGGGTGAGTAAATTATCAGGAAAAGTTTATTTAAAAGTGAACTAATCCTTTAAGAGCTGCCACAGCCCGACATGATTCTCACAACTCTTTAATTTTTTAAGATGCTATTTATTCATTTAAGACTGCTCTTATGAGGATCCCCGACAAAACGTACTCAGTTACTAACGTAACCTCGGTTCCCTGAGATACGGAACGAGTACTGCGTATGGGGAAAGGTCTCCCTTTTTCCCCGCTGCTGAAGCCTTTTTCAATAACGCAGTGTAACTGCACCGTCATTGGTTCACTCATAGACAAGTTGTTGAACCAATGGTGGCGCGGCATAGCTGCGCGGCCTATGGCGACAAAGCGTGCGAATATTCCCGCCGAAATGGGCGGGGTATAGGGCTATATAAGCAGGCGTTTCGCCATAGGATTTCAGTGTCAATCGACTGAAGCGACGACCCTGAGCCGCAGCCTCGTGGCACGGCAAGTGACGCAGTACTCGTTCCGTATCTCAGGGAACCGAGGTTACGTTAGTAACCGAGTACGTTCCCTTTCGATACTTCACTCGTACTGCGTATGGGGAACGAATTCAACCACGCCGTGCCACGGCTGGGAACGATATAGCTTGCATTTGGCCAACCCAGAGGGGGGCCAAAAGGACAAGCGGAGGCAAAGCCTAACCGAACCCATGGTTACACTGAAGGAAGATACTTCCTATGGTGGCGTGAAGCGGGACTTGTTGAAGGCCGCTAATCACACCGACAGGACCCGAGCTTGTAAGGTCGGGACATCGAGGTGATAGAACCTGACAAAGGTGGACGGCGAAGACCAGCCGGCCGCCTCACAGATGTCTTGGATGGAAACTCCGTTGGACCAAGCCCACGAGGAAGCCATTCCTCTAGTGGAGTGGGCCCTGACTCCTATGGGGCAATTAGTGCCCAGTGAGGAGTAGCACAGGTTAATAGCATCCACTATCCAACGGGAAATGCGTTGTTTCGAGACCGGAGACCCTTTGGTGCGGCCACCAAATCAAACAAAAAGCTGATCCGATTGTCTGAAAGACTGTGATCGGTCTATGTAGGTCCTCAATGCCCTGACTGGGCAGAGTAGCTGCAGTTCTGGTTCGTCCGCCGAGGGAGGAAGAGCAGAGAGTGAGATGACCTGAGCTCTAAACGGAGTTGAGAGCACTTTAGGGACGTAGCCATGCCTAGGTTTCAGAACGACCTTAGAGTCACCAGGCCCGAATTCGAGGCATGCAGGGTTCACGGAGAGGGCCTGCAAATCACCAACACGCTTTACCGATGCTAGTGCTAGTAGCAGAGCGGTTTTTAGCGTTAGGGGCCTGAGGTCGGCTGAACCCATTGGTTCAAATGGGGCTCCATTCAAGGCCCTGAGGACCAACGAGAGGTCCCAGGAGGGAATAGTGAGAGGGCGAGGAGGATTCAAACGCCTAGCCCCTCTCAAAAAACGGATCACAAGCCCGTTTCGTCCCACCGATTGGCCAGCAATAGGAGCGTGGAACGCTGCAATGGCTGCTACGTAAACCTTAAGCGTGGAAGGGGAGCGCCCCATTTCCAAGCGTTCTTGGAGGAAAGACAGTATGGAAGATACGTCACTCTCCTCAGGGTCTATGTTGCGTGTTGAACACCAATCAACAAAGACTGACCACTTCTGGCCATAGAGGCGCCTCGTAGACGGGGCTCTAGCCTGAGAAATGGTATTTAGGACGTCCTCGGGGAGGCTATTCGGCTCCCATCGAGGGACCAGAGGTGCAGAGCCCAGAGCTGCGGCTGTGGGTGCCAGATTGTTCTGTTTGCCTGAGAGAGGAGGTCCCGTCTCAGGGGAATCGGCCACGGGGCTCTTAGAGAGAGCCTGAATAGCTCTGAGGACCAAACCTGGTTCCTCCAGAGCGGGGCCACCAGAAGGACTCTGTGCTGGTCTTCTCTGATACGCCTGATGACCTGGGGGATCAGTGCGATCGGAGGGAAAGCATAAAGGAGCGTGCTGGGCCATGTGTGGGCCAGAGCATCTACTTCCTTCGAGAAAAATGTTGGGCAATGAGAGTTGTCTTCTGAGGCGAAGAGGTCTACCTCTGCCTTCCCGAAGAGCTCCCAGATCGTGAGGACCACTTGGGGGTGGAGCATCCACTTGTCGGAGGGGATGTTGCTCCGTGACAACATGTCCGCACCCAGATTGTTCATGCCAGGAACATGAGTCGCTCTGAGCGACTGAAGCCTCGGAAGAGCCCATTCCAGCAGACGTTTCGCCAGAGCGCATAAGCGGCTGGACGAAAGACCGCCTTGGTGGTTCAGGTATGACACCACCGTCATACTGTCTGACCGAACTAGAACATGACGTCCCGTCAAGTAAGCCTGAAAGAACTGAAGGGCTTTCATCACTGCTAGCATCTCTAGACAGTTGATGTGTAGATGGCCTTCGGCTCGTGGAGCCACGAGGAAAGCCGGTCTGCCCTCGCACACAGCGCCCCAGCCCAAGTTGGAGGCGTCTGTTGAGAGCACCGTCCTCCGTGAGACCGCCCGTAAAGGGACTCCGCGCTGGAACCATACTGGATCCATCCAAGGTTTCAGGGCTAGAAGACAGGCCCGATTGACCTTGAGACATAGGCGGCCATGCCGCCATGCGCTGGGAGGAACCCGGAACTTCAACCAGTACTGAAGAGGCCGCATCCGAAGAAGGCCTAGCTGCAGCACCGGGGAGGCGGAAGCCATCAGCCCTAGCAGCCTCTGGAAAAACTTCAGAGGGAGATAGGCTTTGTTCGTGACAGATGCCGTGAGCTGCTGAATTGCCAGGGCGCGCTCTGGCGAGACTACTGCCGTCATACGGACCGAGTCGAAAACTGCTCCCAGAAACGAGATTCGTTGAGTGGGGCATAGCGAGCTCTTGGCTAAGTTGACCCTGAGACCCAGGCATTGTAGATGGCTGAGGAGCACGGATCTGTGGCGTTCCAGCTCGACTCGCGAACGGGCTAAGATGAGCCAGTCGTCGAGATAATTCAGAACCCGGATTCCCATCTGTCTCAGAGGGGAAAGCGCCGCGTCCATGCACTTGGTGAAAGTGCGGGGAGCCAGAGACGTTTGAAGCACCCCGGCGAAGCGGGGGGGGGCGTTGTGCAAACTGGAGCGAGTAGCCCTGGTTTATGATCCCCATGACCCATTCTGACACATCGGGGATGGCCTGCCAGGCCTCGGCCCGAGTGGCTAGGGGTTGAATAATGTTGGGTGACAGACCGTCGTTGAGAGGGTCGTACACCGCGAGGGGTGGAAGAGGAAATTTGCTCTTTTTGTGATGAGGTAAAAATTTGTTTGCCGTGAAAACGGCGTTTGGGGTGGGCGCAACAGGTGTGGGCCCAGCTGTCACTTGGAGTTTGTTTCCCACGCCCGGAAATAAACGAGGCGGAGGGGAAATTACTCGTGGGAGCTTTTGGGGTGGTCCGGTCGTAACGGGACGGTCCCCCATCCTCTTCCTGTCCGACGAATCAGGACGACTTCGGAGGCACCGGGTCCAGCACAATCCTGGGCCGGGGTCCCTGGCGCCTCGGGAAGGGAGGGCGCTTCGCAGGGCGCGAGCGCTGGCGATGCTCCTGGGGCGGCGCTGCCTGTTTTGCAGGTGGGGCTGGATTGTTCTGCTGAGCCGGCGCAGTCCTGGGGCGGCTAGACGCAGAAGCGGAGCTGGAGCGCTTAGGCAAGAAATGCCTCATAGCATGAGACGATTTCTGCGCGGCAGTAAAGCGCTCAGTGAAGCCATCCACTGCAGGCCCGAAGAGACCGGAAGGCGAGACCGGGGCGTCTAAGAAGGCCGTCTTGTCTAGGTCTTTGATCTCCGTTAGGTTGAGCCACAGGTGGCGCTCCAACACGACCAGGCTAGCCATGGAACGACCGATGGCCTGGGCCGCAGCCTTCGTAGCTCGCAGGGCAAGATCCGTGGCGCTGCGGAGGTCTTTGAAGGCTGGCGCGTCGATTCCAGACTCATCCAGAGAGCGGAGGAGTTTGGCCTGGAATACTTGAAATATGGCCATGGTGTGGAGCGCAGAGGCAGCTTGGCCCGCCGAGGTGTAAGCCCGTCCAGCCAGAGTAGAGGTGGTCCGACAGGGCTTGGAAGGAAGGGCCCTCTTCGTCTTCCAACCCACAGCCGCGGGAGGACAGAGGTGAGCAGCCACCGTTTCATCTAGGGGTGGCAAGTGCTCGTATCCCTTCTCCTCGGCGCCGTCGACGGCGGTGAGGGCGGAGCGGTGTGTAGTGTGGAGGCGGGCAGAGTAAGGAGCGCGCCACGACTTCGTCAGCTCTTCGTGGACCTCAGGAAAGAAGGGCGCTGAACGCTGGCGAGGTGCTTGGCGGCGGCCTGGCAGAAACCATTCGTCCAGGCGGCTGCGAGACGGCTCCTCTGGAGGGGCCCACTCGAGGTCCAGCTCTTCAACGGCCTAGACAGGATGCGGAAGAGCTCGGCATCCATGCCCTGGCCATGCTCGATGGGTTCCAAGGGAGGCGGTGGAGCGGGGTCTTCCGGCTCGCCAGCCCATCCTTCCGCTTCGGAAGCCGCAAGAGACATGGAGTCGTCTTGTTCGTCGTCTGTTCCCCCGAGTGAGACGAGGTCACTCGCTTCTGCGGAGGGACGCTGCTCAGGGCGAGAGAACAGAACGGGAGAGAGTTCCCTGGGAGGAGAGGGCGAGGCACGCGGGGGCTGGGCCGACGTGAGCTCGCTCAACTCCTGGCGCTGAGTCGCTCTACCCCGCTGTCTTTTCCTCACCGGCTCGTGGGAGGAAGGAGACGGGAGGGCGCGAGCGGCGAGATCGCCCTCAGTGAAGAAGGCGACCCGCGAGCGCAGGGAAGCGAGACTCATACACTCGCAGTGCGGGCATGAGTCTCCAGCGAGCGCGCCGTCTGCGTGGGGCTTGCCCAGGCAAGCGAGACACTCGCTGTGTCCATCGTCGTGCAGGGGGGCCCTGCAAGTACCACATGAGTGGCGGGGCATCGTGAGACGCCGCTGCCGTGAAAACGGCAATTGGGCGGCTCTTTTAGAGCGGCGAGGGCCGCGGAAGCTCTTAGAGCGGTGAAAACCGCTGAAAATCGCTCTTTTAGAGCGGCGTTTAAGCCGCGGATGAAGTTCTCAGGCGGCGCGCCGGATGGCGGCAGGGGACACACAGGAAGCGGCCGGAAGCGGGAAGCGGGAGGCGGCGGCTCGGCAACGGCGCTAGAAGCTGCAGTCCGCGAGGGCGCCGGCGCTTTCTTCCACCGGCGAGTCCAGGCGAGTCCGCTGCGGGAGCCTCTTCAGACGGCGGCGAGCTTCTTCGGCTTCAGGCGGAGATCAGCGAAGAGAAGTAGATGTCGTTGCTGAAGGAGAAAACACTGAAATCCTATGGCGAAACGCCTGCTTATATAGCCCTATACCCCGCCCATTTCGGCGGGAATATTCGCGCGCTTTGTCGCCATAGGCCGCGCAGCTATGCCGCGCCGCCATTGGTTCAACAACTTGTCTATTAGTGAACCAATGATGGTGCAGTTACACTGCGTTATTGAAAAAGGCTTCAGCAGCGGGGAAAAAGGGAGACCTTTCCCCATACGCAGTACGAGTGAAGTATCGAAAGGGAACTGGCATTTACATATAATTTGGTGTGGTGTTGTTTGTTCAAGAGAGAAAGTGCTCGATACTGGCACGCATCTTTATGTGCACAAGTCAGGTGTGTGTCACAGACACTACATTCAGACAGCACGTTCTTGTTTGCCTTATGGTGCTTGAATGGTTTAAAAGTAATTGAGTGAATAAAAGCGTGATCATATAATGTAACGCTAGCCAAATTATGACAGAAAAAAAAAAACAGATGCTGTGTTAATTGCATTTAATATTTTTAATGCATTAAACTGAAAAAAAAAATAATTTTGACAGTTAAATAAAATTTTCACAGCCCTAATATATATAATGTTTTTAATGTTTTGAAAAGTGTCTTCTGCTCACCAAAGCTGCATTAGTTTAATCAAAAATACAGTAAAAACACTAATAATGTAAATATTATTACATTTACATTTATGCATTTGGCAGACGCTTTTATCCAAAGCGACTTACATTGCATTATACTATACATTTGTATCTGAGTATGTGCAATCCCTGGGATCGAACCCATGACCTTTGGCATTGCTAGTGCCACGCTCTAACCACTGAGCTACAGGAATTATAAATAACTTTTCCATGCCCATTTGCTGCGCATGAAACATCTCTTATTATCATTGTTGAAGAAAAAAAAACACTTTTTTTCAGGATTCATTCAAATTTGAAAATTGAATTTTTTTAACATTATAAATGTCTTTACTGTCACTTTTGATCAATTTAATACATCCTTGCTAAATAATACATATTACAATAAAACTTATATAATCATTGTTTTTAGTATTTTTTCCCCCCAAATCAAATGAGGTTGGCTTGCATTACATATATATATATATATATTTCTCTCTCTTTATTTTGATTTTAGGGCTAAATATGACATTATTTTGAGAGGTTTCATGAGATTCACATTTTGGATGATTTTTCTTTGTTTTAAATTTTTCTAAATCCTAAACCTTTGTAGAGGGGACACTCGGGGCACTGAATGGCACTGTATTTATTTTTTACAGAGACTAAGAACATTGAGTACCGGTTCATCAAGGCTCTGTCGCAGGATGTTGTTGATCTCCTGCTGCTGCTTGGGTTCCAACTTCTTGATGAAAAAGAGCACTTCCCACCATTCAGCACGGCTCAGGGTGCCTGCGTCATTCTGAGAGCCCTCCATCAGGTAAGGCAATGTGTACAGTCCACCGGGGGGCTTTGAGAAGAACGTCTGACTCACTGTCATGTTCACAAATACAGAAGAGAACACTGGTCTCATATAAAGAGATGGATACACATATAAGGCAAACACAAACATGTGGTAGAGTGTGGGAGTCCTTACCAGTAGTGAGTTTGAGTGTCTCTGTGAGGGAGGAGGCCTTTTCCTGCGTCTCTTTCTCAGCCTGTCCTCCACTGCCATTGCCCAGAATTTCAATCATATGCCAGTGCACCCAGTAGGTCCTGGAGAGGGAGTTCCAGTACACCTGCAAATTCCAAAACATGACAGGATTTAAATAACATAAAAAGGGTCTGAATTGCCTTTCTCTTCAACTTTGGATAATGCTCATTGGCAAACTCAAGAGGTCAAACTAAGAGAAGTTTAATTTTCTATTCATTTGATCTGAGGTTTGCATTTTTTCAACTTGTGCTTTCCCTGGAAAATGAACCAATGACCACTGCATGGTTAGTGCCTTGCTCTACTTTTTGAGCAAGTTACGTTAAAGGGTTAGTTCACCCAAAAATGAAAATTATGTCATTAATCACTCACCCTCATGTTGGTCCAAACCGTAAGACCTCCGTTCATCTTCAGAACACAGTTTAAGATATTTTAGATTTAGTCTGAGAGCTTTCTGTCCCTCCATTGAAATTGTATGTACGGTAGACTGTCCATGTCCAGAAAGGTAATAAAAACATCATCAAAATAGTCCATGTGACATCAGAGGGTCAGTTAGAATTTGTTGAAGCATCGAAAATAAATTGTCCAAAAATAACAAAAACTACGACTTTAATCAGCATTGTATTCTCTTCCGGGTCTGTTGTCAATCCGCGTTCATGACTCCACTTATTTTTCTTTCCTGTTTTATGCCGGTTGGCATCCAGCTTATTGGTGCATTACTGCCCACTTCTGCTATGGAGTGTGGTTCACGACTCCGCAGTGAAGCTGCTGATGTAAGACGCTGCTGACGTGTTATCCGGTGTGCCCGAGCTTCGTTTACAGTCTGAGGGAGACGCACGCTGTATTCAAGCTATTCTACATTGTTTGTATTTTGGTATTGCTATATATTTTTTTTTAATTGTTGCGCAAGTGTGCATGCCGCGGATGTCCTAATCGCAAGAAACAACGCATTACCAAAACCAACAGATGAAAGGATTCAATGGAATCAATTCAATGGAAAGGATTCCGGAAGAGAATACAATGCTGAATAAAGTGGGCAGTAATGCACCAACAAGCTGGATGCCAACCGGCATAAAACAGGAAAGAAAAAGAAGTGGAGTCATGAACGCGGATTGACAACAGACCCGGAAGAGAATACAATGCTGAATAAAGTCGTAGTTTTTGTTATTTTTGGACCAAAATGTATTTTCGATGCTTCAAAAACTTCCAACTAACCCACTGATGTCATATGGACTACTTTGATGATGTTTTTATTACCTTTCTGGACAACGCAGTTGGACATAGTGGTGTATTAGAGGTAAAAAATTATATAAATACTGTTTATATAAACACAAAAATTATATAAACACAAACCGATCGCTTCGTGTCTTAGGACATTAATGTGCAGACAAGAGCCGTAGGGTTTAATTTGGATTTGTCTATACATGTTTTTTGACTCCTATAAATTGTGTTACCATTGACACAAATTATACGACTGCCAGACCGCAACGGTTGGAGTTAAAAAGCATAATTTGTGCTCTACTGAAGAAACAGTCACCTACATCTTTGATGCCCTGGGGGTAAGCAGATAAACATCAAATTCTCATTTTTGGGTGAACTATCCCTTTAAGCAACATCTCATCTCCTTTGTGTTTTATTTAATGACCACTAGGAGGTGTGAGGTCTTCCTTGATTGGTTTTCCCTGAAGAGATATGTTGAAAATGAAAGTAAAAGAGTTACGCATGTTCATTGCATTTTATCGTGAAATTAGATAAACAACTTAGATAACAACTTATGTGTCTTTATTAAAATCAACACATTAACAATTTATCTCGAGTCTAATTGTAATGTTATTTTTTATTACTTGGCCCACCCGATCTGCCTATATATCTGCGATCCTTGCATCACTAAAACACTCACACAAGCCAAGTAGCGTTAGCATTGGCTGAACAACACTGCGGACAAATCTGCAAGATCAAAAACTTCCATGATTGTGTTTTTCCTTCAAATAACAAGTCAAGAGAATGAACAATGCAAATCAAGGAAGGAATTTAATTTCACCATTATTATTAGATAACCCATTGGACAGGGTGGTGATACATTTTGGTAGCCTGACTGGATGACACACATGGAACAACATTCAATTTTGTATTGTTTGCTTTTCTGAAATGAGACAACCTCAAAAACGGCAGCCTTCGAAATGAGACCCAGAAGGGTGTAAAACCTGGCAACTTGGACTTCTTGCAAAAGCATCTTGCCGTCTAGCATCCACACACAATAAAGACTTAACAAACCAGATATTTAAGGTTAATCCTTCTCTCAATTTTCTTGCTTTTGTTTTCCATTGGAATTATTCATAAGAATGCAAATTATATGCTGATTGGCTGCTGTTTGTGATTAGCAACCTAATTAAAGTTTGAAAGTTAAATTTAATATGTTTTATTTGTTTAAACACTGAATATAATTTCTATTCACAAGGCTTTTTTTGTTCCCTGGGAAACAAACGATAATGATATTCCATCTGTCCAGTCATGCTTTTTTAAATGATAATAATTATTATTTATATTTAACAATAATTGTAATTATTATAAACTAAATAATAATCAATATTATTATTCAAGGAAGACAAATAGCCTACATTTTATTTGATGAGGCAACTGAATAATGAATAGGACATAGGTTCAAAAGGGTTGAGAAGCACTGGTCTAGTGGACATGATAAAAACAATGGAGAAGTGTGTGAACAGCCCCTAATAATGCACATTTCTAATTTTAGTGAAACTTAAATCAGTCTAATAACTGACAAATATATAACCACAAAAGTTTTGTTGTTAAAATTAAAAAAAAAAAAAGTGCCAAACTTTGACATTGCCACAGACAAATTTAATGGCCTGGATAGTATACACTGTGAGAAACATATAAAGTGTTTGATATTTTGTGAGTTTCATGCTTTCACACAGCACTAACCTGGACCGGTGGTGAGCCGTCATTACTGTAGCGAAACTCTCCTTCATCCCCAGCACTGACTTCCTCATAGTCCTCCAGCATACGGACCATCATGCCACTCTTTAGATTGTCCTGCACATACTCCACATATGCTGAACGTGAAGTGAAGTCAGAACGTGTCTTGAAACCATTTGTCGTTTTCTTCTTCTTTGGTGGCGTGACTGCAGCCATCGCTGTAGCAACCATGATGGAAGGCGAAGCGGAGAAGCGTGGCTGAAAGATGGAGCGGACGGCGTGTTTCTGGATTTCATTATTTATTTCCTCCAACCCTCTGCAAGTGCTCGTGGAGGTGAAGGGCAGTTGCCTGTTACGGTCCCAGCCCATGACACGCACCAGCTCTGAGATGAGGTTGGCCATGGCCATGGTGAACTCGAACTCCCGCTGCACACGTGCGTGCTCTGATTGGTAGGCTGCCGTGGAGGAGGAGGGGCCAACATCCTGACGATCATAGGTGGACTCCACTCCTGCCGTGTTGAGCTTGTCCATCAATGATGTGACGCACAAGTAACGCTTCACCAGAGAGAAAAGCAGCTTGCCTGGAATCTAAAATAGACAACCCCAATTTGGTACACTGTTACATATGAACATTGGTACAGGGTCAATGAAAACTAAAGACTTTCCAAGATAAAGAATAAGGAAAAATCCTTCAAATTTCAATAATAAAAGAAAAAAAAAAAAAAAAAAAAAAATCAATCAAATACTTATATTTAAACAAAACTGGGGGCGTGCGGCATTAGATAAAAATTGTGATTGCAGTTTAAAATGGGATTTAAAAAATAAATAAATAAAAAAAATCAGGTTTGCAGTGCTTGTTTGAGCTTTATTATTATTATTATTATTATTATTATAAATATTATTACCAAACTTTAAAAAAAATAAAACAAAATAAGGAATATCATCTCACTGAAGAAAAAAAATATATAGAAAAAAAAATAATTACTGGAGCGAGTATTTAAGGAAAATATAATTATAATAATAATTTAATTTTATATTATAACTAAAATTACAATACTAATATTTATGGCTGTGCTCATTCGCGCTTGAATATGTATACACGATACAATCTGGTGAAATACAATACTCTTTTTTTACAATTATCTTATATAGCCAAGCCATTTTTTTAATAGGATGGACAGTTGAAGGAATCTTCCCTTGCTATACTTAAAGGTGCTAAAGAGGATGTTTTGTTTTATACATTTTTGCAATATTACTTGAAACTGTCTTTACTAACTGAAAAAAGACTATTTATTAGGTGCACTGAAAGTAATAATATTAATATACATCATCTGTGCACGAGGTAGGGCCTTAAAAACATCAGCCAATCATTAACGCGATCATCGCGTAAACGATTGGCCCTCTGGCTTGTCAATCACTGCCGTGACGTTCCTCGTGAGAGGCGTGCGCGGATTGGCCCTCTGGCTTGTCAATCACTGCCATGACATTCCTTGTGAGAGATGAGCGCAGCTGCGCGCTCCAGTAACTTTCCACACTCCACAGGCGCCGCATGCAATGTTTTTGTCAGGAGACAGGAGTAACAACTGCAGATTATGAGTTACCTGCGGTGAGTCCGACATAATGAATCCACTAACACGACAGAGCGAATGCCGGTGGTAAACACTTGTGTTCCAATACGAGTGTTTACGAGATTTGGGAGGCGATCCTTCGAAGGAGGGGGGTTGTTCTTACGCATGTGCCCATTTCAAAATCTCAGTAACAGTCTTTGGTTTCTCAGTCGACGAAAAGATCCTCTTTAGCACCTTTAAATATAGCTATTGCTTCTTCTTAGCCTACTAATGTGTTCCCTGCAAGTATTCTGTCTGAAGCAAACAACTGCATGAGCTTGTATTTTGGGTTAAGCAGTGTTGCTTTGACATTGTGGAAAATAGAATAATAGAAACAAAATGTATTAGCCTTTTTACTCATTATTATCAATCTAAATTAATGTACTGTGAAATATAGGAGCTTGTTAAAACTCAAACGTGAGATTTTACTGGGATGGTGTGTTCTTTATTTATTACAATTCGTTCATTTATTTTTCATTCTTCTTTTATCTAACCTACCCTTCACTGTGTCAGTAATTGCTGTGCTGCCATTTTCTGATTTAGGAGCGAAAATGTTACGCTACCTTATTAAAAGTATTGCTCTTTAACAGACCTGTGTTTTATATCACGCAGTGTCCGTTTGGCGTCATTACCAAAGATCCGAAGCTTAAAAAAATAAAAAATAAAAATAAAATTTGTATTTCGGACCAGCCCTAGAAATTAACACTAAACTACTAAAAGTAAACACTCTAATTAGAATCATAGATAAACACAGTACAACAAAGTTACAAATAAAGTAAGGTTTAACTGTAGTGTATTCAGGTACAGAAATGTAATAATTAAAGTGTTAGTTCAACCAAAAATTAAAATTCTGTTTAATGTAAAATTTATTACTCACACCCGTAAGACCTTCGTTTATCTTCGGAGCACAAATTAAGATATTTTAGTTGAAATCTGATGGCTCCGTGAGGCCTGCATGAGGAGCAATGACACTTCCTCTCTCAAGATCCATTAATGTACTAAAAACATATTTAAATCGGTTCATGCAAGTACAGTGGTTCAATATTAATATTATAAAGCAACGAGAATATTTTTTGTGTACCAAAAAAACAAAATAACGACTTATTTAGTGATGGCCGATTTCAAAACACTGCTTCAGGAAGATTCAGAGCATAAATGAATCAGTGTCAAACTGCCAACGGCCGAAATCACGTGACTTTGGTGCTCCGAACAGCAGATTCGACACACTGATTAATTTATGATCCGATGCTTCCTGAAGCAGTGTTTTGAAATCAGCCATCACTAAATAATGGAGGGGGACACACAACCTCTAGGGGGGTCCGGGAGCATGCTCCCCTGTAAGAAAAGTTTGTACATTTTAAACATAAATTCATTAATCTGGTGAACTTTGAGAGTTCAAAATAAAGAGCTCCAACCCAAATCCAAATTGAACAAAGAAAAAGTCTGTGCATTGATTTGTACCTGGATCCACTGTAAAAAATAAATTATCCACCCGCCAACCGCCTGATGATGATATTCTCTGATTTAGATATCTGAACCTGATCATCCCATTACAATTATTCACATTCTCAGTGTTAAGCATGATAATATTGTAACATATCACACTGAAGTAGGTTTCTTATAAATTAACTTTTATTTAAAATGTTCCCTTCAACCTTAAATTGTCACTGTTTCATTACATCATTGTACATCACTCTTATCAGAATGATGGAGGTGGCCTCTTGGTAATTCTCTATGCAGGAAAAACCCTGCTGGTAGAAAATGTTGCGGTTTAAAGTAAGGTGACCAGATTTCTGAAAAAAGGAAACTGGGGACATTTCCTATTTTAAAGCAGAACTAAGCAAGATTCGCAAAGCTCCCCCTACAGTTTCCTTCAGTGAATGGCATTGTCATAAATACTCCAAGCGCAGCTCTGGACTACAACGACTACAACACTCGCCAGCGCAGTAGTTTTGCAAATACAGTACAAGAAAGAGGAGGTGGGTAAGTTGCAAATACAGTACACTCGATGGAGGTGGGTAATTTTCGAAATTGTCTTATAAAGACATAATATATACATTGTTTTTGAATTACCGTAAAGCATTTTGTCACTCTCGCGTGAACGTGAACATGAGGCGAGATTGTTTCGGGTCGGTGCAGCTCAAGTTGCAAGTGCTGTGTTCTGGCGTAGACGTGCCAGAGGGGGTTAGTGTTCGCCTCAAACACACCACTACAAGTCAATTAACCATCGTAAGGACTTAGAAAACTATTTATGAAGGTAAAAAAAGTTACTTAGTTCTGCTTTAATGGTCAAAATGTCACAGAAATCTCACTTGTTATTATCTATTAAATAAAAAACGGGGACAATACAATTCTCCCCCCCAAAAAAAAAAAAAAAAAAAGTATGCCTAGCTGCAAAAAACTATTAAACTAAAAATAAAACAGCAAATATTTTTAACATTATTGAATTTAATATTTTCCATTTTCACAAGCTGTTTTGCCTACAGTCGGAAATTTTTACGGGTTATTTTGAACGAGCTATAAAACGGGGACATTTACGGTGACAGCTCTAATCAGGGACGGAGCACAAAAAACGGGACTGTCCCCGGAAAACATTGTGTGTCATGCTACACACAATGCTCTTACATTAAGTATTTAGCTAACGGTCTAAATAAGAAGTTACCTAACATCAGTGTATGTTAACGTTAGCTCAGTCGCTAACATCAACAGGTGTAGAAAGAAAATATGATTATCCTGACCTGAGCTAATTTATTGAATCAACCAACTTCTTTCATTTCATCCATGACGACATTAAAGACATCTGTTGCTGTTTCCGGAGTTTCATCTCTGACTGTGCCGCAACCGCAATACTTGTTCATTAGAACTTTCAATGAGCTGTTTTTAGAGTGTGCACACGCGACGCTCCTGGACGCAGAAGCGAACGCGCGCATCGACACAGGCAGGCTCTCTGTGTTCTGCTCCTCTGTGGCGATGACGGCGTGCGGTTAAAAAAAAAAAAATCATAAACAAGTTTGAAAGAGGGGGGACACAAACGGGATTTTTAAAAGTGGGGGGAACATGTCCCCCCTGTCCCCAGTGGAAATTACGCCCTTGTTAATATTGTACCACTGTACTGTACTCACATGAACTGATTTAAATATATTTTTAGTACCTTTATGGATCTTGATAGGCCCGCTATGGAGGCCTCACGGAGCCATCGGATTTCAACTAAAATATTTTCATTTTTGTTCCGAAGATTAACGAAGGTTTTATGGGTGTGGAACGACATGAGGGCAAGTAATAAATGACAGAATTTTCATTTTTGTGTGAACTAACCCTTTAAGCCTAAATGTAAAATAACACTGTAGTTTAATCACTGTAGAAATTAAATACAGATTAATCTTTGTTAAAGATGTGTTTTGCTGTTTGATTAACAATGACCTGGCAGCAGGTATTTATAAGTTGCTGTCACTTTAAGACCAAATGCACGGCTCCAATATACCATGACACACATCCAATTTCTTCTCAACTCTTTCGTTCACTTAAGACATAACAGACTGTGTTTATGGGAATTACTTGCCGAGACTGGTATTTTGACATAATTATGTGTATGTTTGTTCAAACACATGAAGATGCAAAAGTGGACTCAATTCGCTGTTAAACACGCCTCTGTGCGCACAGTCCGATAACAGCACGCAAGTACCGAATTGATGTGAAAATTAGCAATTAATCAGCGAAACACATTTGTGTCGAACTACGATCAGTTTAACCCCTAGCATAGAGCAGAATATTGAGTGGAGCATCACAACGCACAGTGATAATGGCTTGAGAAAGAGTAAAACCTGAGCGCTGGACATTGAGGGGTGGGGTGGCATATATTTGCAGCTCCTATTTTCAGCCGTCTGCCTCTTTCGGCCAAAAACTGAAAATGTTGTATTTGGCCGATAATTTTCAGCGGCCAAAATTTCGATGCACCCCTAGTTAGTTAACCTTGAGCATGGACGGGGTGCGTCTACCATCCAGCAGCTCCTGCAGAAATGAGAGTATCAATGAGATCTCGCAAGATAGAGGGTCTATATCCGGGCTAAACACCGGCCAGAAAAAGAATAGATCATTTTTGGGCAGACAGGCGACTGGTAGAAGGTGCCCTTGCCTCAGAGATCATGTTCGTGACCTTCCAGGAAAGGCATGAAGGCTCCTGTCAAGAGGCCATAGATGGAGGCTGCACAACTCGGGTTGGGGTGCCAAACTGTTCTTGCCAGAGTGGTGCAACGAGTAAAACAGAGTATCTGTCCTCCCTGATTCGGCTCATGACCAGAGGGAGCAGAGCTACCGGAGGAAAGGCATAAAAGCACAGAGAGATCCACCGGTGGGCTAATGCATCTTTTTCTTTTGTAAAGAACATGGGGCAATGGGAGTTTTTTTTCAATGCAAAGAGGTCCATCTCTGCTTGCCCGGAAATTCTCCAGATCATGCAAACCGTCTGGGGGTGGAGTCTCCACCCCTCCGGAGGCAGTTCATTCCGGGACAGCATATCTGCAACTGTGTTCATGGAGCCTGAGCAAAGATTGCACTATGCCCAAAGGAGGGGGCATGCCAACTTGTTCAGCGGGCAAAACCAGAGACCCCCTTCGCGGTTTATATAGGCTACCACTGTCATGCTGTCCAGTCGGACAAGGAGATGGTGCCCCCCGATTTCTGACTTTCCTTGAAGGCCAGAAGTACTGGCATAATTTCCAGGCAGCTGAAGTGCCAGTTCATCATCAGTTCCATCCAGGAGTCAAAGGCTGGCCTGTTGTCGCACAAGGCGTCCCAAACAATCATCACGACTACTTTCCTTCTGGATCCTGAGCCCAGCTCTACCCCCAACTGATACAATTGGGGTAATTTGGGGACCAATGCTTTGGTACAACCATGTGTAACCCTGAGAATCATGGGACGTGAGCCTTCAACCAGTGTTGTAGTGGCTGCATATTTGTAATAGACCCAAGAAAAATGAGGAGGCTGCTGCCATGAGGCCCAGTAGACTCTGAAACATTTTCAGGGGAAGGCTTTCCCGGATTCTGAATGATGCCACTAGCCTCTGAATTTTCAGAGAGTGAAAATCCATGCAAAATCCAATTATTTTAATGTTTATGTAAAGAAAAAGTACATAATGATGCTAATTTTATTTGTTATTTGCTGGTTTTCCACATAAAACTTAGTGAATTGACTTTTTGAACAGGATTCTGTGATAACAGTGATCATTTTGGTCACTATAATCATGAAATGAAATTTTCTCAGCTGAGAAGCCTGTTAAAGAAGAATAGGCAATCCAGGAACTAACTGGACTATCAGAGGCCAGACTATGGCTATTCAAAACACTTTTCAAGACAATAAATACACGATTGAGACGATGTCTGCATGTATTGACTGAATTTGCGTCTGAATAGCGCTGGCTCCGTGGGCGTGGCCGCATTAGCGGATAATGAGCTGAATCACAGACTTCTGACATGGCTCTCTTTTCATACAGATTACATAAACACAGAAGGTTTGTTTCCGATTTGACTTACACGTTTTAAAACATTTCAACGTTTTTTCATTTTTACAGTAAAGCTCTGTTGTGCAGCACATTTGAAAAAAAAAAAAAAAAAAAAAAAAGTTTATTTCACGATTAAAAGATAAATTAAATGGTATGCGTTCATTTGATTGCCAGAAAAATGTAAATACACAACAGAACTTCTGAAGGAATTTTTTTTTATAAAAATGTATTTAATTAATATTTTTCTTTATTTTTCAAAAAGCACAACATTTTGTTTTTACTTTGAGTGTACACAAATAAAAGAAGACATTCTATTGATATATTACTTATGTCTCTATGACTAAAAATGACGGAGTATTTTAAGTCTGTTTTGCTGCAATGTGAAAAAATCCTGCAAAATGCGCCGGCATGTTACCCGACTCCAGAGAGGTAATGTCTTATTATGCCGCTTTCATCGTCGCTCAGATCGTCTTCAGAATCAGTGAGCGCTTGTTCATAAGCATCCGGCTTGTCGAAGATGTACTTCAAAACATTTTCGGTGTAACAGCCACGATTCTTCACTGAATTTTGATATTATGCAGCGCTCTGGCCGGCTCTAGCTGATAAGTAGCCACGCTTCCCAGTATGGAAATACACACAGACAATGACACGCCCCTACTGCGTGCTAGAATCTCCGAAAAACAAGCCGATTTCAACCTCAAAATGTACGCTTTTAAATATACCAATACTGCTATCTTAAACACGGAAAGGCTTCTTCATGATCTCAACTAACATTCTGCAAAAAAACGAAAATCACCAATTTTGAAAAAAAAAAATGCTTCTTTCTCATTTTGCTCGAGAGTTGTGCTGACGACTTGTGTCCCTGGTTTCCGTGACGGGTCACATATTACTGTTGTACAGTAGAATTTAGATAAATTAATTTAATAATAAATTATTAAAATATATTTTGAACAATAATCTCAGTGTTTCTTCCATGTTTTAATTTTAACAGTAAATCTCTGTTGTGCAGCACATTGAAAAAAAAAAAAAAAAAAAAAAAAAAAAAGTTTATTTCATAATTAAAAGATAAATTAAATGGTATACGTTCATTTGATTGCCAGAAAAATTTAAATACACAACAGAACTTCTGAAGAAAAAAAAATTAATAAACATATATTTAATTAATATTGTTGTTTTTAAGAATTCAACTAATTAGACATGCTTTTTGATTATTAAAATGGAATTAAACCATTAAAATGGAATCCAGAAAACAGAATTTGGTAAAAATAAAATTTTAGGGGAAAGAATAAAACGTGAGTCCCTAAAAAAAAAAAAAAAAAAAAGTAATTTTTTTTGTTAAACTTTTATTAAATTGTTGGTAAATTGGACAAGATTCATTATTTCAATAAATTAGACATGCTTTTTGATTACTAAAATGTAATTTAATCATTAAAATGGAGTAAAAAATGGAATTTGGGGAAAAATAAAACGGAATTTGGGAAAAAATAAAACGGATTTTATAGGGCCCTACAAATGTACATCATAAGCGACTCAAACTCGCAGTGCTTCCATATGGATTCGCATTTAGAGCCATACTTCATTGACAAGCTGCGCATAAAAGAAAAATAAACACAGCCTTTGTGATTTCATAATTGCACTAAGAATAGCGTTTAAGCAATAATCACATTTAAGTTCAATGTTACTTTTTGTATCGTGTGATGAATCGTGCAGCCCTAGACAGCAGGCAACCAGGTACCTCACTGGGTTTTAGAAAGAGTGGAAAGGAAGATGCGCACCTGGGGAAGATGAATGCCCTCAAAGGAGATGCCATGCTCCTCAGAAGAGGTGGTCTCTGCAAAAAGCTCCAGCAGGGTGTAGCGGTTATCAAAGTCCATGTGCTGCTCGATGCCATCCTGCTGGCTGAGGGACAGGAGCACATAGGCACGACTCCCTGTAAGTCAAACAATATAATCTTAAATTAATGCAGTATTTTTTTTTTTATTTTTTTTTTATTTTATTTACTTTTGTTACACATTTGGCAGGCACTTTTATCCTAAGCAACTAACACTGCATTACAGGTATACATTTTGTTAATTCAATCATTCTCTGAGAATCAAATCCCTGAACATCCATTAGAGTATATGTAATATCACAATGATTGTAATCCAGTTTTACTATGGCAATTAAGTTTCTTGAAGAAGGTATCAATAAACTAACTACTGAACTTTCATTATTATTGTTATAGTGAAATTGATCTCACTAAGAATAATAATAATAATATAATAATAATAATCAACAACAAATACAAAAACAATAGAGTTTAATGCACCATTATAAGCCTAATGGAACAAACATAAGCCTGTAACAACCAGAGACAATTCAAAGAAACTTTGCAAATCAATAGAATAAAGTGGCAAAACAAAAAACAAACAAACAAAAAAAAAAAACACTACCAGTATGTTTGGAAAAAATGGGTATGCCACATCAGTCTGGGTAAATTTCCACCACTTGTTTTTCCCCCATTTAAAAACAAATAGGCAAAAAAGATACCTTGTTTTTCTTATATTCATGGATAAAAAAAAATAAGATTCAATACATGATTTACACATGACTGGGCTGTTTCATCTGATGGGTGAACTCAAAGTCTTGATAAAAAATAATAAAGTTTGACCACTGTTGTCCAGAGTAATTAGTCTTGTTTAATACTTCTTCAAAGCGTTTGATTGACTGGTGTAAAGCAACTGAATAAAAGATAGGCTAGGTATGATGATGCAAAACACATTAGTCAGAAAAATAACAGAAAAACATCCATATCTCACCAACAGCAAAATGACTTGACCAGCAACTTTAGTGCTGATTCTTCACTATTCTCAGAAACCCCTTTCTGCAAAAACATACATTCTTCATCAAAATACGTTCTGCTTAAGGGTGCAAAGTTTCAGTATAGTACAGAACACCACTTCCTGAATTTTACAACGTACAAGAAATAACATGTGGGCCACTGGTCATAGTAATTTTGATCTCCTAACATGCAGCGTCATTTATAAGAAAACTGAAATGTGTAAAAACTAAAGCACTATCTAAACATTGCTCTGTTTGTTTGAGCAGTCTGGCAATCCAAATTCTGGCTCAACCACTGGCCTAGATTTTGGGCTGGAACTAGCTTTTTTACAACCGACGGCAGACAGGAAATATACTAACTAGGGAATACACACACACACACACATACAAAAAGGGACCTTTTTCTACAAATATAAATATTATACATATACAAACCTAGCTAATATCTCATGTATAATGTGTTACCAATCACGTTTACAGGGTGAACCCAACTTAACATGAGCCACATGCCTGTGGCCTCCTCCTCATGCTGAAGTGAATGACACAAATGCCTCACCCTAATCAGAGGAACTAGAGATGAATAAGTATATCCTGTGAATAAGAGTGAAAAGAATGAGGAGGAGGAGGAACTGGAAAGCCCCCCTTCATAAGGAGTCCATTACCACATTTCCCTTTTCCAAAAAGGAAAAAAAAAAACCACAGTAAAAGTAACAGACTTTGCCTCTCCAAGTCAATCGAACCCCTTCTAAAAAATACAGTTTTATCTCATCAACTCCAATTGGATCCTTTTAGACACTGCCAACAGCCAATGCTGAGAGCGCTGAGACAGCCACTGTCTCTGCCCGTCACTGATGACTCACAATACCCAATATCTCATAGCACACTGACGGGAAGCTGTGACTTCAAACTTGTGCTGTAGTCTAGAGTGAGTATTTACTTAAGGGTTCACATTAGGCTTCGTGCTCCATTCACCACAATCCATATGTACATGACTGTGGGAGAACAGCATGCGTGTAAAACTTTCAAACTTGTAGAGCGAAAAGACTTGACAAATAAAGGATCTAAAAGACAGATTGTCCTCTTGGCTTTGAATCAAACATGGAGGACACTCCTTGTTTTGGCAGTTTTGCATCAATACAAGGAAAAAAAGGAATACAAGTCAAATGACTTCAATTAAAGAAAGTACATTTAACACTCTGAACATACTTACAACTTTACTCCATGATAATATGCTTATATGATTTATTTAAACCAAGGAGCAAGACAAGACATACCCTGTTTTTGTCATATTCATTAATCAAAAATATTTTTATATGCTTATAATTTTACATGCTTTTAATATCCGGTGTTACTACAAGAATAAGAGGAAATACATAGCCAAATTATTTACAACATTAACAAATAAATAATAAATATTCAGTTTCATAAGCTTAAGCACTTTTTGTTTTCAGTTTGTTTAAAAATGTTTATGTATAATATTATTTACAGATGTGATTACAGAAATCCATTTCCATTGTATATATAATCCACATTAAGCATTGGAGGAAGGCACATAAACTACAATGGAAACAAGTTTGCTGAATGAATTCAACTAGGCAAGGAAGAGCTGCTTTTTTGCAAACAGCTGTCTTTGTTTGGAATAGACTTTGCTTCAAGTCAATATTGAACAAATGCAAACTGGCTTAGTTCTTACATCCTGTTAAATAATTGTAAAAAAAATATTTAAAGGTCGTTACTGATGAAATGCAATGGTTGTAATGCAATGATGCAAATAATGCAATATTAGACAAAATATTAAGAGAACGTTATTCCTAATTACTAGACTATTTAAAATAAAACTTTACATTAAAACTTTTTAGTTTTTGTACATTACCAGTATTACCAGTAGTTCAAGGAAATAACTTTTCATTCAAGGGAAATACCCTAGGAAGTGATAGTTTTACTTTAAACCTCTGGAAACAGCAACTACAATATGGTTCCTCAGATGCAGCATAAGATCACAACCAACAGACATGAGATCGCTTGGAGATGGCCAAACGTAGTGATGATGCACTAAGTTCTACAGAATGTAGCATCAAGTCAGCACCTGATTTGGTAGCGCTGGGGGGTATAAATCATAAGTTAATTTAATCATATTACTATAGTTTTGCATTAGTAAGTGCAGTTACTAATAATATTACATGTTTACTTATTGGAAATTTGACAGTAAAGCACTGAGCTTGAATTGAGACATGCAAAAACCTATTATTTTTATAGGGAAAAAATATTCTACTCATATTAAATGTACCATACTGAACTGACCGACAGGTTCAGTGATTATAAAAGGAGTGCTCTTTACTTGCTTTCTATGTAATTCAGTCAATTTGAAGAAAAGCTTTTGTTTTTCATGAGACTTTATGACTTTTCTAACTTTTTCATATATTATGGAGTGGAAATGGCTAATAAGCCAATAAGTGCTCCTCTGCTGCCATGTACTGGTTATAGTGGTAATTTCATGTCTTCATGCATTAGTTTTCCTTCATCTTTTTACTTTTAGTTTTACAAATCACATAAAAAAAACATTAAATAAAGCTCTGAAGTGTTGGAAAAAGTGTGAAGCACTTTAAAAAGTCCTTGAAAAGTTATTGAATTTCACTCTCAAAAGTTTACATGAACCCTGAAATGAATGATGTTAAAACATCATTTCTGCAACTATTTCTGCAACCATGGTTAAAGCTAGCATTACTACATTAAATCCATGATGAATGTTGGTGATTTTTTTTGTGGACTGGAGAGCCTTAACTTGTTCATTCATGGCTCAATATTTCTTTTGGTTTCCACTTCAGCGCTGTTTGATCTGATACCTGTAGTTTATAACAGAGAATACCTCGCAGAATTTGAATGCTTCCCACTAGATTGCACTACCATGTTAATTCTGTGGCAAATTCAAATGCTTCGATTGAGATTGGTACGCGAGAGCCTGTTCTGAGCTGGCACTGCGTTGCGCTGTTCATTACTGTCCGAGCTGATAAACTGTCCGTGCCGCACAGCTCAAACGAGTAACACAGTTTCGTTCCGCTTTCGTTTCATTTGCTGTTTGATGTTTCTTATATGCATTATGTGCAACAGAAATGGTAGCTCTCAACAGTTGGGCAACGTGGTGGTCGTACGAGTGTGACTTCTAACAAAATGTAGTCATACCCGCAGGAGAATAAAAACAGACTGCAGAATGCAGGACTTACCCGCATCGTGAGAAGCTAAGGCTCGCAACATCTTGCCGGCACTGCGTCTGGTCTGTCGCTCCTTGTTGCAGAGCAGTTCCATGAGCAGGTCGAGAGCACCGGTCTCCTTGAAGACTCCTACAAGAGAGCCGATACTGGCATAGGCGCTCAGCACGTGGATAGTGTGCGTGATGCTTATACCGAAGTCGCTGTTCTTGGCCATTTGCTTCCGGGCACGGCGAACGAGATTCTTCACGTCGTCTTTCATGTCCAGCAGTTCTCCCTCATCAAAGGTGACGTCTGGGGGGAACTGGCCGCTGGGCCGCTCCTCTTCCTCCAGCAGAGGCCTCTGGGAGTCAGCCTTGCGCTTGCCAAGTAGAGTGGGGCAGTTGGCGTACACGTCTTCTGTGGACATCCACATGAGGATGCTCTCAGTCTTGCTTTCTCCTGAAGTGGAGCCGCTAGAGCCTCCACCGCCGGAACTACTTCCGCCACCGCCGCTTGCCTCATTGCTGCAGCCTGAACTGCTGCTATCTTCTACAGCCAGCAGGCTCCAGCGAATCAGATACTCCGTTTGGCCGTCGTGAGTCCTCCTCTGACGGATAAGCTCCTCTGGGTAAGCCTGCAGCTTCGGGCCCAGCTGAACCAGAAGGTTGCCATTGCGGCGCTCACCCACCATGGTAGCTGAGAATAAAAGTTAAAAGAGTGATTTAATATCTATATATTATTTATTATTATGCCATGCACAAACTAAATGATGAAGAGCACTTAATAAATAAAATCACTGTATATATTGCATAGACATCCAAATATTCTGTCATTATTACTCACCCTCATGTTGTTACAAACCAATGAGATTTTTGTTCATCTTTGAACAACAAACCAAGATATTTTTAGCTAAATCTAAGATTTCTGTCCCTCTAATGAAAGTACATTTAACCAAAACTTTGATGCTTCAAAAATTCAAAAATAGATTGCAAAAAAGGAATAGACAGAATGATTTAATATTATAAAACAGATCTATTTTAAGCTTTTATCCAAATATAAACATTGATAGAGCGCATCGATGGCAAACAGAAGGTCAACCGTAACAAGTGTGATCTCTACGGCTTTATGAAGTTTTTGAAATTTTAGTGGAATTGATTTTTAACGAGGAACAGAAATCTCACAGGTTTTATTAAAATACCTTCATTTCTTTTTTTTAAATGATGACAAAATTATAATTTCTGGATGAACTAACCCTTTAAGACCTGAAAAGTTCGACAAAAGCATTAAAGGGTTAGTTCACCCCAAAATTAAATTTCTGTCATTAATTACTCACCCTCATGTCGTTCCACACCCGTAACACTTTCATTCCTCTTCGAAACACAAATGAAGATCTTTTTAATGAAAATGGAGAGATTTCTGTCCCTCCATTGACAGCTACGCAACTACCACTTTGACGCTTCAAAAAGTTCGTAAAGATATCGTAACACTAATCCATATGAATTGAGCAGTTTAGAACTGCTTTATATTAGTTTTACGATCTCTTTATGAACTTTTTTTTGAAGCGCCAAAGTGTCAGTTTTGTAGCTGTCAATGGAGGGACAGAAACCTCTCAGATTTCATTAAAAAGATCTTCATTTGTGATCTGAAGATGAACGAAGGTCTTACAGGTTTGGAACAACATGAGGGTGAATAATTAATGACAGAATTTTCATTTTTGGATGAACTAACACGACATTTTCAAGCTAGATGAGACAGGATTAAAGTGTTGGGATGTTTCTGTAATACATTCATATTAAATTAACATTTTGCTCTAAACTAAAATTACTATCATCACTCACTCACCCTCATACTGATCCAAACCCACAAGACTTTCATTCATCTTCACATGAGGGTGAATAAATTATGACAGAATTTTCATTTTTGGTGAACTAACCCTTTAAGACCTGAAAATTCAAGCTACATAAGACAGAACTAAAGGGTTGGGATGTTTCTGAAATATGTCCTCATTATACAACATTTCCAAAACCGAAAGTGTTATATTAAAGGCATATTTCACCCTAAAATTTGCTAACGTTAACCAAGCATCGACCGTTATTGTCGCAAACAAAGTTCAAAGTTGTATTTACACAGTTTACATGTCACATGTCCAGCTGCTGTCAGTGCGCTAGCGACGGTGCTAAACAGCGGCATCCGGGCCTGACGTGTGGGTTTGACTCGCTCTCCCAGGAGGTTTCACCAACACCAGCCTACTTGGCCTGCTCTATGCTCACCTAAAGTAGTTTAAACCCTTCAAGCCGCCCTGCTTTTTCTCCTGTAATGCGGTAAAAGCCACGAGCTGAGCTAAACAAGTGCGCATTATCGCTAACATCAACACTGCGAGCAGGCAACGTGACGCGACACGTCAAACCGAAACGCGTACAGACAACAAAGCTATATAGTGTACAAGAAGCGAGAATCAGCTTCGTGCGTTATAATTAGGGCGTTCTAGTTAGTTGCGCCGCGTCGCTAGCAGGATACATATGGTGCAACTAGCTGTCAATGCGGCCTCTGTGTTAAAAAGACATAAAAAGCCCTCACTCAGCTCCAAAACTCCGCTTTGACTCACCTCCGGTGTTGCAGGGCCTCCCCTCCTTCTCGACTTTCCCCCTGGGTGGATGGAGTTTTCTTCTCCGTGGTAGCGTATCGTTGCCCAGCCTGAAGTCGTTTTTGCTGCCTGTTGTACAGTTAAGTGTAGTCTAGCGCTACTTCCTGTGGAACAGGTATGAATTCTGCTCGCGTATGCGCCAACGTCTGGGTGCAGCAACGCATTACTGCCATCTGCTGGCGTGGAGGAGCTACATTTGTCGCCGCCTACTTACTATTCCTTATAGTGTGTGTAAATAATTTTATCAGTGTTTTATCATGCTCAAACATTTCACAACATCATATTTCGATGGATTTTATGCTTTTTGAAGGTCATTGTAGGTCAGCTTGTACTGCACACATGTTGATGGCACATGAAAAAAAATATTCCACATCATTTTTTGGTTTATTTGAGAACATTTTATTGATTAAAAAAAATGTTTTCCCCCCACCCTCTCCCAACCCCCAAATATTGTACAGAATCATAGAGAAAATTATCATCAAAATTAATAATAATAAAAAAATAAATAAAAAAAATCAAGTAAAAAGGGAAAAACACTTGAAAGACATTGATATATTGAATTTGATACATGCATAGGTCTGTATCATGTAGTGTGCTATGCCATATAATGTACTTCATGTAATAAGATTTCACTCTGTACAAAACTTCAAAAAGCACTTCTTCTCTGCTAACAATTGTTACAATTTTTGCACATCACTTTGGGTGTTCCTGCATACCCAGGAACCCTGCATCTTCCCTTCTTACATTATGGCCAATGAGATATTGACCAAAACCTACTCGAAGTACCCCTTATCGCACAACGTTGCCCTAAGGCAACAAAAAGAGAAACTGAATTTCTGAACATGCATAATAAAAAAAACTTCATAAAACCTGACAAAATGCTTCTCTACACCTTCATACACACACATATTTTTTATGTACAGTTCATGTCATTTAAAATAAGATTACTAAAGAAAATAATATTGCCTTCTCCTCACACCATGTGCTCCTGTGACCATGTGTCAGAACAGGATGTCCCACCTTTAAATGGTGCTTGATAGTGAGTCCCACACCTTACCTTGTTCTTTGGTACTTTCT
This sequence comes from Chanodichthys erythropterus, assembly GCF_024489055.1. NCBI lineage: Eukaryota > Metazoa > Chordata > Actinopteri > Cypriniformes > Xenocyprididae > Chanodichthys > Chanodichthys erythropterus. The sequence continues at coordinate 27,227,137 of NC_090225.1, read as the reverse complement.
CGACCTTTCTAATTGGTTATAATAATTTAAAGGAAAATGTACAAAACATAGGGCTTAAAAAAAGTTTCCGATGCCTGAAGGCAATGCTGTGCTGTAGAGAGTTAAGTCAACATGAAATCAAAATAGACATTTTTTTTGAGGAATACTGCGGTATTTATTATGAATGATTTATTCCGTGTCACATTTAATTCATGTGACACCATAATCTTTAATCAAAATAACTTTCCCTCCCTCTTGTAGCGACTTCTGTTCTCTGATGACGTGTTTGCTTGCCGCCCTACATTTATTCTTGTTTGAGAAGCGTTTCACACTGATAATGATCAAAATCGAGCAAATCACCTTTAACTTGGCACGTCATATAACGATTGTATCCATTCATTACACCAGTAGGTGTCGACAAGTGACTGTTAAAAATGTATTTGTCATTGAATCATTCATTCAAGAAATTCGTTAAAAAACGCTCATTCATCCAGTAATGAAATAAGTGAAATATTTATGAGTGAATCATTGCATCATTTATTGAAACCGATTTTTAAAAAATAATTAATTCAATTAATTAAATATTTTTTAAATAGACTGCTGCAATTAACAACTTGTCAGAAGAAATTCTAGTAAATTACTTTTCTTTCTATTTCTTTTTTCCCCCCCTTTGGTTAGTTAATTCCGAATTGTATGAGAATCGTGATCTATATTTTAAACAAATCATGATTCTCAATTTATACAGAATCGTGCATCTGTATGCTGATTTAATTGCATTTAATAGATTAAATCTAAAATAGATCAATTTGCTCTTGGTTTGTAAAAGGTGTTTTATGTGTGTTTGGCCTTGGTTTTTATTGGATTTACATGGTTTTGGGGTAAGGGGTGTTACATTCCAGACACACGCTGTGAATGGTAGACTAATAACAGACTAAAGCTGGCTGACCAATCAGAGCAGACTGCACAGCAAAACCCCCAGAGTTAAATCAACTCTGCTCTGATTACATATGGTCCCTCTCTATATAGTGTTAAAGTAACACTGAAGCAGAGTTAAAGTTAATGAGATAATGAAGTGATGATTGAGCATTAGTGATGAACACCTGCTGTTAACAAGCAGAATCACTGAAGAGAAACACAATAACTACAACTGACTTCCAGCCACAGTCTTAGATGAAATCAACTGAAAATAAAAGACTTTAAATCTCTCAAGATCGGATTAAACAACTCCACAAACAGCATATTATCTTTAACTCTGCTTCAGTGTTATTTTAACTCTATGTAAAGAGGGACCATATGTTCTCTGAGCAGAGTTGATGTCGGAAGGCGTTTTATACAAATCGAAACAGAGTGGGTTCAGACAGAGGGTGAAAACAAGTGCTGCAGCAATGTAAAATTATTATTAATATTGAACATTAAATCATGTAAACCTATTCTAGTAGACCCCCTAAAAAAAATTTAAGAACCTGTAAATGAGCATAATAGGGGCCCTTTATTGCTGAGACATTACTTTTTGTAAATATTAAAAATTTGTATCTGTACCTTTATTACTAATAATACAGTACCTACTGTAAATATGTATAAACATATATAGAAACGCTTTTTAAATTGTCAAAATTGTGTAGGGGGGAAATTACGTAATTTTTATTTTGACTCATTCTGGACCGATTTTAGTAATGAGAATTTAGTGGTAAATGTGTTTAATTGTCATAAGTGACCCAATGCCAAAACAAAACAAAAATCCTAAACAGTGATCTGGACATGTTTTAATGAGATTCACCCTAATATACATTTAATATAGCCGCTGCACAGTTGCATCTACATACCAGATTGTCTTGAAATTTTTAAACACTAGATGGCACTGTTGCAATTGTCAGTTTGTGAAAAAAGTCAGCAAAAACAACTCCTAACCTGCAGTGGTCCATTTTACAGCAGGTCAGTTTAGTTTTATGAACTGTGACACAAGAATCAAATCTTATCTTGCTTAATATTATGCTGCTAAAATTAATGCTATACAGTTCAGAGCATCAGCTTGTCAAATTTAGTAGGGCTTAGAAAAATTTGCAAATCTATTTTCTTCAGGGGATCTGAATTCCAACTTTATGTTGAATCAACTGTTCAGTGTTTTCCTTCAACATCATTTTCATTAGTTGTGTTTGATAATAAGTGAGACTATTACTATCGCCCAAATAAGGATTTAGAATAAGATTGAGCGACTAACACTAAGCCACAGCATCCAGCATCAGTGCATTGATTTTTACACAAGCAATTATCACTCACTTCAGAAAAAAATATGTTTCTATTGCTAATACAGACTGGTTCTGTTTTACAAACTCTATTTAATTTGTCAATTAAAGCAGTTACCTATTTTATATTTATAAAATAGACTAACCTTTGCAAAGAACCTATATAGGCCATTTGTGCTTTATAAATAAAAATGCATTTTTCAGAGGCCTATGAGGAGAATTTATATCCTTCAGCACTATAGAAAACCAGCATGTGAAATCAGTAAATACTGTATCTTTCATTCTCGATGGCTAAAAAACAAAACACTAAAACTCTAGTAGACCTAAGTTTTTGAAACACATGCCAAATATGCAATCCATTGATGTAGAAAGCATTAAACAATTTCTTGTGCATTTGTCTCAGCCTTTTTGGATTGAGGCACACAGATGGATAAAACAAATAACTGGACTATGAAGATAAATCTTTTGTTATAAATAGATTTTTTAAAACATCACTCCAACTCCATATGATTTTATATTATATTATCCCTATATTTTATATAACATCATGCCTATAACCTTTTATTTGTATTTCTGTTATTTCTTTGTTTGTCTATGTTATAATTTGGTCTCAGTTTGTAATGGAATTTGTTTTAAAGTTAAAAAATGTGACTTCTGTCATTAATTACTCACCCTCATGGTGTCCCATAAGACCGTTCATCTTTGGAATACAGTAATTTATTATAACATAAATATGAATAAAATAAACTAAATTACCTCCATGTATCATATATCATTGTATCTCAGTTTAATGTGTGAGTGTCTCTGAAACCCACGTTTTGTATTAATATAATTTTAATATCGATATTTTTTTAAAGTATCGATACCAGATAAGTAGCTTGTGAGTGGGCTATCGATATATTGATATCACAGTATCGATGTGCCCATCCCTAATGTACTGTAATAACAGCTATGGTGGGAGTTCACCATTTTTGCTTAAAGGCACAATATGTAATTTTTTGCCACTAGAGGTCGCTTATTCAAAACAAAGGCGTAGCTTGATGACGCCTTGATTTCGTGGAATCACGGGATGTGTCATCTTCACGTCTACGGATGAGGTTATTAACTTTACTGTATGAAGCAGAGCAGGACCGAGTGATGTACAAGCAGAAACGTTTGCTACTGAGAGACGAGCGTGACAAACATCTCGAGAGCAGCAGAGCTTTTATTATGCCACAGTCGCCGCTTCTGCTTCTTCCTGTCAAGCATATGTGGGGTAAAGCAGTGTTGTTTTTATCATATTAGATACATTTGAGTGTGTTGAAAGTTGTTATAACGTTAATCTGTGTGTTCACTTAATACACACTGCAGTAACCTAAATCGTTATTAGGCATGGTAAAACATGGTAGCTACTCACTGTAAATCAAGAAAACAGGATTTAAACAATGAGACTTAAAACGCCCCTGTGGGGTAAAATGCTTTTTTTCCTGTTACTGTTTTTCCCAAAATAACCACTAGATTGAGTCAAGATGCATTTTCGCTGTTGCTTTGGACTCCTTTGACGAGTGATGTAAAAGTATTTACTGTGTAGCTTTCACTGGCAACATGAGAGAAAACAGATTTCACGGTAAGTGATCCCATTTTCAGCAGTAAGAAAATAAGTGTTTTAAAGCTTGATGTTTTGTAGAACATCACAGTTATATATAATATGATAATAATAAGGCCTGTAGTTAGGAAGTACATGTAATTTAAAGGTGCTAAAGAGGATATTTTGTTTTATACATTTTTGCAATATTACTTGAAACTGTCTTTACTAACTGATAAAAGACTATTTATTAGGTGCACTGAAAGTAATAATATTAATATACATCATCTGTGCACGAGGTAGGGCCTTAAAAACATCAGCCAATCGTTTACGCGATCATCGCGTAAACGATTGGCCCTCTGGCTTGTCAATCACTGCCGTGACGATCCATGTGAGAGACGTGCGGCTGCGGCCTCCAGTAACTTTCCACACTCCACAGGCGCCGCATGCAATGTTTTTGTCAGGAGACAGGAGTAACAACTGCAGATTATGAGTTACCTGCGGTGAGTCCGACATAATGAATCCACTAAGTGTGTGCGCAGCTTTAAGTGTAAGGCCGATTATGAATGTAAACTGATACTTATGACTGATCGCGCTCAAACGCGTCCAGTCAGAGCCAGTTACGTTCAGTCTGCGATTACAGTCGGTGTTCAACCATGTGAAAGTATATAAATCTGCTTCAGGAGCAGGAAACAATCGCTGTATGTTCAGCATAGTCAGAATGTTTTAGCTAGTCGTTAAATGTGTGCCCGGCTTAATAACAGAGCGAATGCCGATGGTAAACACTCGTGTACCCATACTCGTGCACGAGTTTTGGGAGGCGTTCCCTCTAAATGAGCTGTGAAGGAGGGGGGTTGTTCTTACCCATGCACTCATTTCAAAAACTCAGTCGACAAAAATAACCTCTTTAGCACCTTTAAGGAAATATTTATATTTTTATATATCATATTTACTGTAGCCTAGTTACTCTGTTATGAACATCAAATCCTTTGTTTTCCATCAAATGTAATCTAACTAGGTGGTTGAATAAAAATATTTGGACTTTATATTTAAATATTACCTCAAGTTAGCATCAGCTAACAATACTTTTCAAATAGACTATAATAATTTTGTAATTCATAATTATTGGTTATGGCTAAAACTTCATTACTGATTTAGTTTATTTAGTTGTGGTGGTTATTGTAGTAGTTGATTCTGCTGTAAACGTGGGGTAAAACGCCCCCTTGATACAAATTTATTTTTCATGGACATTTTATAAATTATGTACTTGTCACAAAATCTATGATAACTATTCTGGACACATTTTTGTTACATAGAAATAATTTACAAACTAAGTCCTTAAGGGGGTGTTTTCCCCCACTTTACCCTACTGTGTTGAGATAAATAATACGATTAGTTTTCCATCCATCCAAACAGTTGCTCACCTGTCTAATAAAACAATATATTGAAGTGTCTTTGGTGTTTCCATGGTTTCTGGATATTTAAAGGTACAATATGTAATATTTTTGCAGTAAAATATCCAAAATCCACTAGGCCAGTGTTATATATTTTGTTCACTTGAGTACTTACAATATCCCAAATGTTTCCAACTATTTGTAAATCATGAGAAAATTGCAATTTTAAACAAGGCTCCGAGACGTGTGAGGAGTCGCCTGTCAATTGCGTCATACCCGCGTTACCCTCGGTTTCCGGTTTTATTTTGTAGAAACCATGGAAACACCAAAGACGCTTTAATATTTGCATGTTTTAATAGACGAGGGAACCACTGTTTTGATATATTCATAGACAGAAAACTAATCATTATTATATAGCTCAACACGTTTAGTCTTATTGTTTAAATCAATTTTCTTGATTTTTGCGAGTACCATGCTTTACCATGCCTCAGAGAAAAACACTGTTTTGTCAAATAGCTAACATAGCGTAATCAGATGCAGCTTTATTTTTAGTAACAGTGATAATTTTCTCTATGATACAGTACGTTTTAAAATTAATTGCATGCCATTCATCAACACAATCATCCAGCAATTAATTTTGATATTGTAAAATCGATCTATCTCACTGCAGTGTGTAACAGTGTCAGCTGCTGAGCGAACTCACAGAGTAACCTTATAACATCATTTTCAACACTCAAATGTATCTGATAAACAGAGCTGTGTTTCCTCATACTCATGACCGGAAAAGCGGAAGCGGCGCCGGCGACTGTGTCATAATAAAAGTCCCGCTGCTCGTGAGGCGTGTATTGATCAATCGCTCCAGCTCCTCGTCCAGCTCCCACAACACTCGCTCCTGCTCTTCATACTACAGTAACGTTAATAATCTAATCCATAAACATGAGTTCTTCCTAACTCTAATCCCTATTCTTTTGCACCGTCTGTTGAGATGGAGACCACATGTCTATGGAGTCAAATTAATGCCTTAAAGTTTTGCACAAAAATAAAGTTTTGCAAAACACAAAAAAGAATTGAACAATAAAAAAATGTTTTGCAAACAAAAATAAAGAATTGCAAAGGAAAAATAAAGTATTGAGCAGAAAAAAATAAGTTTTGCAAACAAAAATAATAAATTGCAAAATAAAATAAAGTAGTGCAAAAATAAAAATATAATCAATTACAAAAATCAATGACAGCTGTAATCCTATTTTATCTTTGCCACATATTTTTCATGCTCAAACCTACTAAATCATTTGCAATGCTCATTTTATTCTGCGTTTCAGTCAAGCGTGCGCTCACGATACCGGTTTTCTTTTGCGCTGCACTGTTCTGTGCGGATCTCTTTATGGCACTGGTTTGACGTGGGGGTGGAGTCAAGAAACGGGGGCACGCCCCCGCGAAATGCATTGGAGGGGAACGTAATCGGCGACAGGTGAAATAATTCTTTGACATGGTGAAAAATAATGAATGGTTTGTTTTTGTTGGTTTGTTTAGCATATGTTGTCGCCGATTACGACCCCCTCCAATGCATTTCTTATAGTAATATGACCCGTTGTGCTCTGTCTCATTGCCTGTATCCACTTTTGTGTCCTTAAACATTCGTTTTTTGGGGTCGACAGCTTATAAAAACTTATTTCTGGGTTTTTTAGCTTGTTAGCTGTACACCTTGTCACACAGCAGCTTTTAGGCATTGTTCTGTTTTTTGTAATGAGTCAGAAAAGACAAGGAGGCAGCCTCATGCATTACAAAGTCAATGGAGACGGTTGGATTGATTTTTCCCCCGGTGGGCATGGTTTTCAGATTATAATAAATGCGCTCTGTCTCTATGCTTGATCTGTTCTGTTGCGATCTGCGTCTCCTGTCGATGACGTGTTTCGCGGGGGCGTGCCTCCGTTTCTTGACTCCACCCCCACGTCAAACCAGTGCCATAAAGAGATCCGCACAGAACAGTGCAGCGCAAAAGAAAACGGGTGTCGTGAGCGCACGCTTGACTGAAACGCAGAATAAAATGAGCGTTGCAAATGATTTAGTGGGTTTGAGCATGAAAAATATGTGGCAAAGATAAAATAGGATTACAGCTGTCATTGATTTTTGTAATTGATTATATTTTTATTTTTGCACTACTTTATTTTATTTTGCAATTTATTATTTTTGTTTGCAAAACTTATTTTTTTCTGCTCAATACTTTATTTTTCCTTTGCAATTCTTTATTTTTGTTTGCAAAACATTTTTTTATTGCTCAATTCTTTTTTGTGTTTTGCAAAACTTTATTTTTGTGCAAAACTTTAAGGCATTAATTTGACTCCATACATGTTCCAAGATTCCGCTCTAAAACTTGGCGTCATCAAACTGCACCTTTGTTTTGAATAGGCATTCTAGCGGACAAAATTATTACATATTGTACCTTTAAATCCAAAAATCTTACATATTGTGCCTTTAATAAAATAGTTTAAAAACTTGTACTGTGAATAGTCACTCAACTGCTGGCCAATACAACACCCTTTAGCTGTCACTATGTTCATAATATAACAGAAATGTTACCTAATTTAAACTCGAATTAAAGAAATAAATACATATAGGCTTGTCTCTGTCCTGACTCATGTCAGTTGCGATCTTTAGGACCCAGGGGAACTCGAGCTCATCCATATAAAGACCGCAGATGAGGAGAGAGCAAGTGCATTATAGTGCTTGGACATCAACAACCTCAGCGTGTCGTTTCGCTTTTTAACTAGTCTTACCGCAGTCGTATTAAAACGGCTGGCAAGATGCAGTATAATCGACATCGTGTCCGTATGAAAGGTTTTTGCTGCTGAATTTTTTTTTTTTTTTCCCACATTCTTAATAGATGACTTTTCGCACCGGGGACAAAAACCGGACACTTTGGACTTTTATTTATCACTCTGCTCCAAAAATAACATTGTGAAAGGATACACGAGCATTTCACCGGAGATTATTCGTCGTTCAGACGAACGTTTACTGACTGCTATACCAGCTCACCTTGCAAGGTAAGTTACCAGTCTGATCACGAACTTGTACAGCAAATGAATGATTGCACCAAGATGACATCAGTGCATCACAGGCTTTCTGAAGCCTGGCAACAGAAACCTTTCTCCTTGTCTGTTGTTTGTCTCAATTCACCCTTGATCTCTGTCTTGCACTGGTGCATTTTACGCATATAGGACCTCACGGCAGAGATCACTTGATGCGCAGGTTGATTGATTAATGACTGTAGCAGATCAAATACTCTCATATATTTTGATCTGCTACAGTAATTAATCATAATGAGAGATGGTGGAGGATCATACTCATTAAATAATTAAACTTGCATTTTTGTGGTCAGTTATGTTGGTTATGACATAGTATTTACAAATCATCTAATCATGTTTTTTTGTGTGTGTGTCAGTCGGGTTGGTCTTCATGAACAGCTGCCGGACACAGAGCTGTTTTTGTTTGCTTTGATGGTTCAGAATTGACTTGTCTTGCAGACTTGCGGCGCTTTTATTTGCTTAAGATTCATGTTTTGGTTTGAGAACATGATTTTGTAGTTATGAAATGAAATTGAATTAAGTGTTTGAGAAATAATAGTTCAAATTCAGACAAACTGTATTAATGAAAACGTAGTGAATTATGCAGAGAACCAAGAGTGTTCCATTATAGGGAGGGAAAAAATGGATTTAAAAATGTAATTTCAAGTGCTTTTCATGCTAATACAAATAATAATCAAGCTTACCACACTAGCAAGAGTGCTGTTGTACTGAATAATCACGGCCTTGTGCTGTGATTTTTGTACAACAGCGCCATGGAGTTTAACTAATAATAATATAACCACTACTTACTGTTAACTACACATGACATTTGAAGCAGAAATATATTACTGGGCATATATTAGTGCTACTGCAAAGCTTCACCTCTAATGTACACAAAAGCATACACGGCTCTTAAATATAAAAATAATAAATAATACACCAAACTATGTGCCAGTATATTATAGGTAGAATTAGACAGAATTAAAGAGTTCACCCAAAAATGAAAATTCTGTCATTAATTACTCACCCTCATGTCGTTCATCTTCAGAACACAAATTAAGATCTGTTTGCATGTTGGAGATTAATATTTTGTAAATCAAAATGATAAATTGTGTGTTTTTGCACAAACAAAGTGTACTCGTCACTTCTGAGGTTAAACCATTGGAGTCACATGGATTACTTTAATTTTCTTGGGATTTGGTGGTTGTGTAGCCTGTCAATGGAGGGACAGAAATCTCTCAGATTTCATCAGAAATATCTTCATTTGTATTCAGAAGATGAACGAAAGTCTTACAGGTTTGGAACAACATGAGGGTTAGTAATTTTCGGGTGAAGGCCGCACTGAAGATGGAGCGGTTTGACCTATCAAGAGAAAGGGCCGTTTCAATGCCGCCCACATGTCTGAATGAAATAGCGAAGCCATTAACCAATTTGTAAACCACAAAGGAAAAATGAGAAGTGAGCCAAAATATCATTTTCCGAAACAACGAAAAAAAGAAAAAAAAAATGGGACACCTTTTTACAATGGGACACCTTAAGAAAAATGTGCTTTTCACAACTCCCATGGTGTATTCTGAAAGCATAATATAATATAATTATAATTCATTAAATGATATGATTAATATCATATTTTGAAATATGTTGGTTTCATTATAAATATGGTGATTATCTCTGAGGTGGTTTATGATATAATATTTATCCTCTGATTCTAAACATGTCATGTCAGCAAATGGAAAAGTCAGCAGCTCTTATTATCATGTTAATTATTAGGGGTGGGAATCTTTAGTCAACTCATGATCCGATCCAAAACGATTCTTGATCTACTTTTTTTTCTTATTAATTAGTTTACCGACTTAAAACATTAAAATCCTTACATTTACATACACTTACATAAGTAATTATAATAAGGCCTAGTTTTTAAAATAATTACAAATTGATAAAAAAAAAAATTAAAACAATTGCAGGCTATTTTAAGAACTAATAACTTCAAAACATACAAGCAAGTAGCAAATAAAGAGGAGCAACTAAACATAATGCAAGCAGAGTGCTTTCAGTGTTTAAGATTATCTGAATGTTTTCTTTCTCATTTTTACTGTCGTTTGTTACATCATAGACAGCTGGAGATAAGTTGCATTCACGCACGGATCTCTTGAAATATCATAAGTAATGCGGTTTTTCCTGTCCATTTAATCCCTTAAGACAAAACTGTGTTTAGACTACATTAATTTTGCGTCATAAAACCATTTTGAGACGCAAATACATTAAACCACTCACATGGAGTCGCGCACAGCCGCATGTGCGAGCACTCTTCACAAACAAAGCGTCAGCAAAATTGAAAGCAGCCTTCTGTTAATGAGATTCATATTTTAAATATATAAGTCCACTGCATTCCACAGCATTTGGAAAGAAAATACCTACGGGCGAGACCGCGCACTGCACAGCAACATCAAACAAAGCGCGCGTCTCTCACAGTTCATCCTGTCCGCGAATGTCGTTGTATAATTCACTCCAACCTTTCGGAACTTTATGAAAGAATATTTTACGGAAGGTTGATGTATGTGCGTGAGGAAGTGGAAGCAAGCAGAATCCGGGTGTTTCTAAAGCACACGTCAGCGTCATCGTCATGAATACAAACTAGCTATGAATCGATTCTGAAATTCTCAGAATAGATCCAGAATCGCTGGAGAGAAAATCGCGATGCATCGATGGATCGATTTTTTTCAACCACCCCCATTAATGCAGGTGCGCATTTTACCCTAAATACCATACTTTTACATAGTCTTCTGTTATTGAAAATTACCTTGAACAAAACTGAAAATCATTAACAAGACCTTTGTCTAAAAAAAATAATTCAATCAATTTAGCAATTCTCATTTGCTACATAAACATTTTTAAAAATTAAAATAGCACAGAATTTGAACTTTGTGCTGCTGTCCGTGATAGTGTCAGCCCAAAATTTCCACATGCACCTTGAAAAGCGAATGTTTTGGAAAGTGCTGCAAGTTTTTATGCCATTTAGTGGTTTAGAGGAAAATAAAATCAAATGCGCCTTTTACCCCGGGGCGCCTTTAGCCCCGTTGTACTTTATATCAAATGTGTAACCAACTTTTTTTAAGATTGGAGGGACATGTTTATTACCCAACTCAATCAGTAGTCAAATGTTTTTGAAATCGATTCACAACCCTAGAAAACATGGAGTTACTCACTTTCAGAAACCTGCTCCTTATATCTGTTCAAAAGTCTACTGACAAGACATTTTTATTTACTTTGTGAATTTTGTTGAACAATCTTTTTTTTTTAACTACACCTCTAAAGGGCTTTTCACACTGCACTTAACCCCGGGTTATCATCGTTCTAAACACCACGTTTAACCTCAGGTAAAGGAGTGCTTCACACTTGTAATTTAGATAGATGCGGGGTTAGTATTCTTACCTTTAAAAAAACTTGATATTACAGTCAGCAATATGTTATTAGGACACACAGTGCTAGAGCCTTTATATAAACAGGTCACGTGCTGCGTTTGTCCAGTCGTGACACCGCAGATATGCCGATAGGAATGTGCAGTGTGAAACAGTAGCTCGTAAATACCCAGGATTAACTTTCAACCCTGGGTATATTATGAGCAGTGTGAAACGTGAATAAAGATAACCCAGGATTCCATTTATCAGGGGTTTAGTATGACCCAGGGTTAACTATTTCAAGTGTGAAAAGCCCTTAAGAGGCTTATACAGACTAACATGGTTTGTTTGAATTATGCATTTGATACAATATTCAACCTATGTGGGATTTTCTATGGCCGACACCGATATCTATAAGGCAGGGTGACTGATATAACATACAATTAAGTATCAGAAAATGAGCAGTACACAAATTTTCTGAACTGAAAAGAAAGCTTATCTTACACAACATTTACTCAAACTTCACTAAAACCAAAACAGAAAATGTTTATTATCAACTGACAAAGCTGTCAGTAGAATTTGGAACTGACAAGCATAAACACTTTCGTCTGAAAACAGCTAAATATTGTACAATTAAATGGCCTGGCCAATACGTCGTCTATCTCTAGTGTTTAATGTTTTATTCCTGGAGTCTTTAATGTGGTATTGATGTTTTCACACTAGCCCTGTTAAACTGATGCATGTTTCCTTGGAGGGAATCCAGTGCTCTTTAGCGTATCTAAAAAAACTGTAAACAGTGTAAAATCTGAGGGACAAAGTGCTGAGATTAGAGTTCCTACACTTTACAGTACCACCGAAGCATCTAAATGCGTACAGGACACTGCTGATGGTGTGATGGATTTTTCTGTGCTCATGGCAGAAGACTCTAAATCAGATTAGGATGCTCTGCACCCATTAGGTGCCCCCAGCAATGGACACAGCTTTTATTCGGCACACTGCTGAACTTAGCAGAAAACAAAGTTTGTGTATTCGGCAACCTGGCTGTAGAGTTTTAGATAATGCGGTGGTGCAGAGCTCTGCAAATTGATGGCCTAGACGTGCATTTTATAAGAGCAACCAACATTCAAATGATTGAGAGACAGTACAAGGGATATTTTGAGAGTTCAGAGGAAAAAAACAAAGAAAGTTGGTATTGAAGACTATACTAATCTCTGGCAGTCTGAGAACATCTGACATTTGTCTACCATCATGGTCATGAGTTTTCTGTTTCATCTGTAAAATTAATTATAAAAAAAGATTACATTTAGTTTGGTCTAAATATTCACTATAAACATTTAATTCTATTTCAATTCAGAGTTTTTTGTATTAATTTGAATTTCACAAAAAATTATGCTTTGCCTCAAAACATTTTTTGTGAGTTCAAATTGTATAAATAAAATGAAGCCTGACACTATGAAAAAAATTAATCTCATTAAACTTTTCATAATAGTTAAGCACATTTTCAGCTAAATTCACATTACACACACACACACACATATATATATATATATGTGCTCAGCATAGATGTGTACACCCCCTTTGATAAGTAACATTTTAAACAATATCTCAATAAACACAAAAACAATTTCCAAAATGTTGACAAGACTAAGTTTTATATAACATCTGTTTAACTTATAACATTAAAGTAAAGTTAATAATATAACTTAGAGAACAAAATTTTCAGTTTTACTCAAATTAGGGTGATGCAAAAATGAGTACACCCCACTGAAAGTCTCTGGAGCAAATCTAAATTTTAGACTCCAAATGTCTAATTTAACAAGAATTCAACCACAGGTGAGTCTAATTATTCATTACACAGGTGTCCAGCAGACAGTTGACTATAAAAGGGTATTAAAACCCCTTCCCATTTCATGCTGTCAGCAATGGCACCACATGGAAGAGAAATGTCACAAGACCTGAGAAAGAAAATAACTTCTTTACACCAGAAAGGTGAGAAGGCTACACCCAGGGGAAAAAAAAGTACATTTCTATAATATACTTAAAGTGCTCTATTTTCGTGCACTAATTTTGTACTTTGTAAAAATTCTCCTTTAGTACTTCTTAAGATCATATTAAGAACATCTAAGTGTACTCAACTTGCTATTTTGAGACAGCATGAAATATGAACTAAAATGTGCTTTTAATATACTATCTCTGTATTTAAAAAATGTATTTAGATACCAGCTAAATACATAAAGCCCAGGCATAAAAAAGCCCACCTAGAGTTTGCCAGGGCTCATGCTGACAAAGATGAAGACTACTGGGACTCTATACTCTGGAGTGATGAGACCAAGATAAATGTTTTTGGACTGATGACTTCAAAACTGTATGGCGTCACAAAGGTGAGGAATACAAAGAAAAATGCATGGTGCCTACAGTGAAACATGGTGGTGTCAGTGTCCTTATGTGGGGCTGCATGAGTGCTGCTGGTGTCGTTTCATTGACGGCATCATGAATTCACAGATGTACTGCTCTATACTGAAAGAGAAGATGCTACCATCACTCCATGCCCTTGGTCGTCGTGCACTTTTCCAACATGACAATGATCCTAAACACACATCTAAGGCCACTGTTGGATTTCTGAAGAAGAACAGGGTGAAAGTGATTCAGTGGCTCCTGATCTGAACCCAATCGAACACCTGTGGGGAATTCTGAAGAGACAAGTTGAGCATCACTCTCCATCCAGCATCCAGTCTCTAAAAGAGCTCATTCTTGAAGAATGGAAAAAAAAAGTTGTTGCAAAATGTCGCCAACTTGTTCATTCCATGCCTAGAAGACTTGGTGCTGTCATTATAAATCATGGAGGCCATACAACGCACTAGATGTAGTAGTTTTTGTTGTGGGGTGTACTCATTTTTGCATCACCCTAATTTGAGTAAAACTGGAAAATGTGTAATCTAAGTTATATTATTAACCTTACTTTCATGTTATAAATTAAACAGATTAAACTTAGTCTTGTCAACATTTTGGAAATTGTTTTTGTGTTCATTGAGATATTGTTTAAAATGTTACTTTTCAAAGGGGGTGCACTCATTTACGCTGAGCACTGTATTTGTAATGCCTGTAATTGTCATTGGGGATACTCATTCGATTGTTGTTGGTGTACTTCCATTTTTTACTTTTATTTTATTTATGCAACTGGATGACATTTAAATCTTTTACTACAATACACAAGTTGATTTGTTCCTGTCGCATCTGCATGCAGTGAGCTTGCTGCTCAACATTCAGATAGCTGGTTATCATTTACTCTAGCAGTTTGCTGTTTGCTTTAGATTCCTCTGAAACCCTCCACCTTCCCCAGCTCCACCTGTATAGGCCTAGGGTAATTTTATAAATGCTATTTGTGCAGCAGTACTATGTCTTACATGCTCACAGCAGCGTATCAGTGTTTGTATTGGCAGTAGCAAGTCCCTGTGCATGCTCTGCAGCAACAGCAATATTCTACAACAGCAATAATCAATAGCAGCAGCAATATTAGCAGCAGCGTAGCAGATCTATTCCGCCAAGACCAAATACATTAACATTGTCATATCATTACCATGCTAAAAATCTTCAGAGAGTTGTCATGATAGAAATAGTCTTAATTTTTTTTATGAGCCAAATATAATTAGTTTTCTTTCTCTTGATTCTGGGGTGAAATATGATGCAGACACGCTCTTGACAGGTTTTGTGAGATGCATCCATTCACCAGTATTCATTATTCCATTAAACTTTTGTTGATGTGTATGACATCAAATTCTTCCATCACAGTTTTATAACCATTGGTGATATGGATTCTTGCAGGCGAAAAGGGAGTGACTCTTGAACCTCATGCCTCCACAAAGCCATTCATGAGGCAAGCCTTCCTCCACACTAACAGACCAGCATGGAGAAAGGGGCCCGAACACGACTAGAAACAGGAGTGGCAGATGAGAAAGACCATCTTACTCAAGGGAAGACCCCATTAGCAGGGAGTGCGGATTTGGGACATGAATGCTGCAAACGTAATGGTTTGATCAATACACACAACTTAATGGTGGAGACTAAGGAAGGACTAGTGTCAGTCTATTCTGCCCCACAGTACCAGGGCCATGTGGTGTCCAAGGACAAAAATGGAACACCGGATAGTAGAGGACCCCCACAGTTGCTCAACCCTAGCGCCCTTCCCCAGGCTATAGACCCTTACTACAGGCCCAACCTCATTCTCTACCCCGAGAGTGTGTTGAGAGCATGGGGAGAGGGAGGGGACTGCTGTGAGACCACCTTCATTGAGGAAATGACCCCTGCCTCGTCTGGCTCATCTGTCACAAAAGATGGAATTCTGTTCACTGACAGCAGGATTCTGGATCTCTCTATGGAAGACGCCAAGATCCAGACACTCTCCTATGATGTAGATGACGATGATGATGAATTTCAAGAACTCGAGGTGAGAGATTGTATACTATTACACTTTTAAATACAGTTACTCACCCTCATGTCATTCCAAACCTGTATGACTTCCTTTCTTCTTAAAATGAAAGTCAGCAATAGGGCTGCACAATTTGGGGGAAAATGTCTAATTGGATTTTTCTGATTTAAAAAAAAAAAAAAAAAAGCTCTATGATTGGTGTGCTTGTTTGTAGGTCTGCACAATTTGGCCAAAATGTTTGTGATATATCGAAGTAAGTATAATAATAATTATTATTATAATTAATGCTAGTTTTTTATTATGATTATTTTTCTCACTAAATAAAAACAAAGAACATGAGAACTATTACTATTGTAATATTTTACTATAAATATAAAAAAACGGAGTATTTAAGAAAAGTCGTTTCAGCATAGTATTGTGATATTTTTTTGTGGAGGTATTGTATTGATACACAAACATATTTTCAGGGAGTGAATTTCGGCTCATGATTGCGAGTATTGTGCATAATTTTACCCTAAGATCCTCGCTTATAATCAGTGGTGGGGGTAATGCATTACAAGTAATGTGAGTTATGTAATCAGATTACTTTTTTCAAGTAATTAATGCATTACTTTTAAATTAACAACAAAATATCTGACTTACTTTTTCAAAAAAGTAACTCAGGTTACTTTGTTTTCCCATTTATTGACTGACGCCTCTTCTGTCCCCATGTTGAGAGAAATCGGGGGTAAGGCACTGTGTGTAAACAAGATGGTTATTGTAGTTCTAGACTAAATGTGAGCATGCATTTACTCATCTCACTTGCACAAAAACAGATTAAGTTTTCCTCAAAATGAATAAAAACAGTGAAATGTAAACGCCGAATATTACACAAGCCTGCAATAATTAAATATGTTAAATATTAAAAATCTACTTTATGTATTTAATCTCACTTTATTTACCAAGTCTTGGTTACTGACCTTTGATGATCCAATTCAACCATACTAATAAGGAAAAATGACTTTTAGGTGCAATATGTAATATTTTCTGTCCGCTAGAGGCCTATTCAAAACAAAGGCGTAGCTTGATGAAGCTAAGTTTGAGCGTGGAATCTTGGGAAATGTGGTCTTCACCTCACAGCCGGTAGAAATAATCTGGATAGGACTCGGGAAGAAATCATTTTCATGGATGCGATTATTAACATTACTATAGTATGAAGCAGAGCAGGAGCGAGTGTTGTGGGAGCTGAACGAGGCCACTGGAGCGATTGCGCAACTCACGCCTCACAAGCAGCGGAACTTTTATTATGACACAGTCGCCGGCGCCG
The DNA here is from genome assembly GCF_024489055.1 of Chanodichthys erythropterus. Taxonomy (NCBI): domain Eukaryota; kingdom Metazoa; phylum Chordata; class Actinopteri; order Cypriniformes; family Xenocyprididae; genus Chanodichthys; species Chanodichthys erythropterus. The sequence continues at coordinate 27,209,765 of NC_090225.1, read as the reverse complement.
CTTACGCTTCTCCGGTTATGAGTATGTGGAAACACAGCTCTGTTTATCATATTAGATATTTGGGTGTGTTGAAAATGTTATAACGTTACTCTGTGCGTTCACTCGGCGGCTGCTGTGAGACACTGTTACACACTGCAGTAAGATAGATCGATTTTAGAATATCATATTAATAAATGCTTGATGGCTTGTGTTGAAAAATGGCATGCTAATCATTTTAAAACGTATTGAATGATGGCGAAAATGCTGTATTACTTTTACTAAAATTAAAGCTTTATCTGATTATCTACTTCACAAAATAGTGTTTTTCTCTGAGGCATGGTAAAGCATGGTACTCGCAAAAAATCAAGAAAATTAGATTTAAACAATAAGACTAAACGTGTTGAGCTATATAACAATAATTCGTTTTCTGTCTATAAATATATCAAAACAGTTGTTCCCTTGTCTATTAAAACATGTAAATATTAAAGCTTCTTTGGTGTTTCCATGGTTTCTACAAAATAAAACCGGAAACCGAGGGTAACGCGGGTATGGCGCAATTGACAGGCGACTCCTCACACGTCCCGGAGCCTTGGTTAAAATTGCAATTTTCTCATGATTTACAAATAGCTGGAAACATTTGGGATATTGTAAGTACTCAAGTGAACAAAATATATAACACTGGCCTAGTGGTTTTGGGATATTTTACTGCAAAATTCGTGCATCCTGTTTTTCTGTAATCCAGTATGGCAGCACAGCTGAGAGGTTTATTTGAGCTGCGCCCTCTACTGTACAGGCATGAATTTGCATTTCCTTTTGAATTTGCACTTTTGGTGGTACAGGACTTTAAATTGGCCAAAAATATAACTTTTTTTGTTATTAAAAAAAACAAAAACAAGCAAGCCCAGCCCAGGTGAGAAAAGTAATTAGTTACTTTTTTAGGGAGTAACTGTAAAGCAATACTGTAACGTATCACTTTTAAAAGTAACCTTCCCTTAACTAATAATAATAATAATAATTTGAAATATTTCTTTCAGACTGTAATTTTACAAACAGCACATTCTCTCTCTCTCATGCGCACAGTGAGCTGTGTGTACGGGAAGCACTTTCTCACATATTTCTTAACCACTCAGTCCCTGTTTACATGTTAATTAAACATGTTAATTCAACATGCAAATGCACGTCAGCTGCATGCTGCGATCATGCAACTAAACTTTTACTCGCAATTAGAATCATTATATCAATTACATAATTACGACAGTGTATGCCTGTTCTTTATAAAACTGTTTAATACAATATTTACTCTAAAAGCAAATGCATTGAATTGAGTGTGAAAAAAATAAATAAATTTGATGACTGTAATTTCTATAAAAAATATGTCTAAAATACAAGGAAGGAAAATATTGAACAAGGAAGAGATGAAGGAGATGGATGACAGACTTTATCTTATTAGATAAAATATATGTGGACAAAGTCTTCCTTTGCGTATATTTGCAGTTGAATTTTTTTTTTAATGTTTTATGTTATCGCAACACTCACTCAGCATGTCACAAAATATTTAAAATCACAATAATATCATATTTTGGCTTAAGTATTATGATAATATCATATTGTGGGGCCTCTGGCAATTCCCACCCCTATTGCAAACTGATAAATACCAATGCTTGCAAGGGAGATAATGAGTAGGTTTTTTAATGATAGGCAAGAGGAATTGAAGCACCAACCTTGAAGTTTGCACGACCATACAAAGCCTTGAGGCATTACCAGAAGTTCTGTGATTACATAATCATATACGTCACTTTTTTGCATGCGCATCCTTACACATAAACCAGGGTTTTCAATACTGCCTACGGAGGCAGCTCAGTAGGTTTTGGAACAAAGCCAACTGTTTGATAAACTGGATTTTTAGTCTTTTCAAATAATTTATGCATCACACAAATGTTTTGTTTGTCATCCTTACCCATGTGAACCATACTTTTGTAGGTGTAAGCTCTGTCTTTGCCCCTAATTTAACACCATCCTGTCATATGGTGCTGCTGATCTTTGCAAGAGCATGTGTCTGGAGCTCTTGCCAGATGACTGGTAGAGAGAGTAGCTGATCAGAAGGGTGTAGAGAGCGTAAAGAGAGCTGGTCTGGACAGCCAGTTTCCTGCTGCTGCCCGCCTGTTTGTGCCACCTGTTCTGAGGCCGATGCGCAGCTTCACAGAGCCCTGCGCAAGTGGGCACTGCAGAGCACAGCCAAACATGCAGATGTGTTGTGGACTGTCTCTCATCAAGTACACTTTGTTGTCAATTACGTGACCTCCAAAAAAGCCTTATCTGATCATGCAGTGAATGGATTAAAAATGAAAATTATGTGTTTTTGTGTGTGCAGTGTTGCTGCTTGCATGAAAATGTACAAAGCACAAAGTCACTCCAAAGGGAGTTATTCTCAGTATCAGTAATCATTCATTTTCCAGGTTTTCCTCCAGGAACGAACACGTTACAGTATTTCCTTTTAAATAATTCCTGCTAAGGCATATGGAAAAAAGGGGGGCGGAGCCTGGTTGAGTTAGTAGTGTGTTGTCGCCATGTCTAACACTGCGTTTCATTTGGCAGGGCTCATCCTTATGCCCTAATCCCTTCAAAGGGTTTACCCTTGGGAGTGAGAGCTTCGGTGCAGGGGTCAAAAAAACAATTTTTTTTTGGAACGCACTTCTGCGTCATCTTAACGAGACAATCAAGGAGGAGTAGATTGTGAAAGCTGTGTCCTTTGTTTAACGTTAGTTTATTTATTTATTTATTTTTGGTTTATCGTACCATATTGTATATTGTGTCTATGTATTTTAAACATTTGAATGGACTGAGCTGTAAAGTATTTTTGTTGAAGTACAATGTCATTTTGACCATAATAATGTACCAAATATAAATAGTAGTATAGGAAAATACTCTACATACATTTATAGGTAAAATCAAACTCTGAGCCTCCTGTACCCATTCTGTGACGCCAAACTTCCCTGTGCAAAGGATCATGGGGGCCCGAAGTGTCCATCGGTTGTACCCTTTGAAATCCTTCATTCCGAAAGGCCTTTTGAAGTGGCCAGTTCTGAGCACTTCGGTTTGGTACGACCCTTCAATATGGCGGCCATGATTGTTTTCACTCCGAAGTGCCCTTCGGAGGGCGATATATCCCATACTGCCAATACAAACTCTATGCATTATCAATCATATTTGATGATAGCGGTCCTGACAGAACTTGCGGTTATGGTAAGGGACATGACATTTTCAAAACGTGCTCGAAGCGGTTGACCAATCACGACCAATTAGAGCACATTGCGTTTTTCGGAAGGAGGGGCTTCATAGAAACAGGAACTAAATAGAGTGTTACTGACAGACTGAGAAGAGAGGTGCTGAAATAATGTAAAATATGTAAAAGTAATGTGTTTTTTCAACATTCTAGCATGAAAATCTATTCTAGTAGACCCCAAAAACTAAATCAAGACTTTGTAGGGCATACACTGCAAAAAATGCTTTTCTTATTTAGTAGCTTTGTCTTGTTTCCAGTCTAAATATCTAATAATTTTTAAATCCAGATGCTTTTACTATAAGTAAAATGAGATAAGAGATATTTTTTCTTGTTTGCTGGGAAAAAAATCAAAATGAAGTGAGTTTTGCATAAAACAAGCAAAATTATCTCCCAATGAGGTAAGAAAAATAATCTTGTTTCAGTTTCGGATAGAAACAAGAAACAAGATTTCAAACAGAAACAATATCATTTTTCTTATCCCCATTGGCAGATAATTTTGCTTGTTTTAATGCAAAAAAAATTTGATTTAGATTTATTTTAATTTTAGATTTCCCCCCCCCCAGAAAACAAGAAAAAATATCCAATGTCATTTTACTTATTTAGTAAAAGCATTCGGATTTAAGAATTTATAGATATTTGGACTGGAAAAAGGACAAAAATACTAAGTAAGAAAAGCATTTTTGCAATGTCGGACCCCTTTAATAAAGGCCATTTATCATAACATGTAAATAATGATCTGTGTCTGCCAGATTTTTAAAAAAGAGCTGTTTGAAGATTAAAAATTTACCCTTTGTCTTCCATGAAAAAATAACAGCGTACAGGGTACATGTGAACTTTAAAGTTGCTGTGTCTGTAGTGTGGCCTATATCTTTTACGTTTTAATGGAAAATTTTACTTACACCAGATTCTTTTTTATAAATTCTCATGGAATATGAATTTAGAGAAAAAAGTCACAGCATGTGACTTTTGCTTGCAGCATATTGTGATAGCTCAATTATAGCTGAGTAAACTGCATAAACCTCAACAGACACTCTCTCTCTTTTGGGTATTCCATAATCGGCTAATCAAAAATGTAATTTATGGAGAGATTAATCAGTGAAACGTGGGGAATGAAAATCTGATTGCATTGTCCTGAATAAAAACATCAAATCATACAGCACAGGACAGCATGCACAGCCACTCTGATGACTCATGTAACACTTTCCCTTATTTCTATCACAAGTGCATAGCTGTTTTTTAAAAAAAGGAATTTATATCTGCTGCTTTCTTACCTGCAGAGAGAACTCTATCACGCCTCCTTTCATAATCGCAGCCTTTAGAATAGGCTCTGGCCTTTTTGAAATCCAATTTGGAATCAAATTAATGGAACACTTGACATTCCTATTATGCAGACACACTTCTCAATCAGTTGCACCATTACGTCCTTGCTTCATATGACATGCTGTTTGGAAGAAGATGTGCCAGGTTATCAGAGTAACTTGCCACTTCACAGCTAAAGCCAATTTGAGCAAATGAGATCTTGCAAGATGTGTACTGAAGTTTGTCGATGAGGCTGGACTGCAACTTGGCTGTTTGTTCTACATTAGATGTATTTGCATAATTAGTACTGTAATCAGTATTTAATAAAAATTGTGATAAAAAAGCTCCAGGTTTGCTGTGCTTGTTTTGTTGGTGTAATGCTAGGGGAAACTGGATCCAAATGCAGTTATTTTATTGAACAGACTATAAATAACAAAACAAAACATACATGGGAACTAGAAAACCAGAGAAAACAGATTGAGCACACCAACAAAACACCCATGTAAGGACGAGACTCGACAAGGAACACAAGAAACACTGGAGTATAAATACTAAAGGGGTAATAGGCAAACAAAACACACCTGGGAATGATTGATCACAGACCTAATCAAGTATAAAAACTACAAAAATGGCACACAGGACAGGAAACAGGAACAGAAACAGGGTAAATTGCAAACTAAAAGTCCAATAAACAAAAGACATGAAAGACAAAGCCAGGGAATAAGTAACAGAGCTCCATGGCAGAGCAGAAGACCTGGTGGAGCTTCCCGACAAGTTTGAAGTTGTGTCATGATGCACCTGATTTCTCATTCTCGTGGCTCCGGATGAGGATGAGCTATTGATAGTAGCATCAGAGGGCAGGCCAGTGCCTTCCAAAACAGAAGACTGTATAAGTAAGCTTGTGCAGCCTGCAGCCCAGAAATAATAGACATGAGCCCCTCGCTTCATTATGTCTGGCCACAGGACAAACAACCGCTCACAGGTCAGCATGGCGAATTCCGAGGACTCAAAGCTTCTTCATCCGCCACTAACTGGATTTTAATTTGGGTTCACGGCACGAGGTAGGTGTTCCAGTACACCCACAACCACGGGATTAGGATACACAACTTCCTGATAGTGGCCAACGCTCCGCCGCCCCACCGCAGGTATGTCAAACACAGTTGTTCCCATCGTCCTGGCTTATCAAGACAGACTCGGCTATGCATTTCAGCTAGCCAGGTTCCCGCCTAGGTTCAATGGCTTCCTCTTTACCCTCTGGGGCAGGCAAAGACACCCCTGTTCTGCATGCAGAAATTACGGTCCTATTAGCGAAGAGCGCAAAAGAGCCTGTCCCTCCAGCCGAGATGAAGCAGAGTTTCTACAGCCCTTACTTAATTGTGCCAAAGAAAGTTGGTGGGCTACGACCAATCCTAGATCTGCGAGTTCTGAATCTGGCCCTGCACAGGCTCTCGTTAAAGATGTTGATGCAGAAGCATATTCTGGCATGCATTCACCAACAGGATTAGTTTGCAGGAATATACCTGAAGGACGCATACATTTTTAATGTCTCGACACAGACTGTTCCTTTGGTTTGCCTTCAAGGGTCAGGCATATCAGTACAAGGTCCTCCCCTTTGGGCTGCCCGTCTCCTCGCGTCTTCACGAAAGTCGCAGCGGCTGCCCTTGACCCACTAAGGGAGGTGGGCATCCTCAATTATCATGATGACTAGCTGATTCTAGCTTACTTGAGATCTATGCGCACACAAGGACCTGGCGCTCATGCACCTCAGCTGATTGGGGCTTCAGGTCAACTGAGAAAGAGCAAGCTCTCTCCAGTGCCGAGCATCTGTTTTCTCAGGATGGAGTTAAACTCAGTCACTATAGAGGCACATCTCACAAACAAGCATGCCCAGCTGGTGTTGAATTACCTAAATTAGAGGAAAAACAATGGTCCCACTGAAACAATTTCAGATGCTCCTTGGGCATGTGGTGTCCTCGCCGGTGAAAACGCCACCCAGATTGATACATATGAGACTACTTCAATACTGGAATCAGACTTGAATTGCGAGATGGGCATGGCACCATGGTAAGCATTGTGTGGCTATCATGCCGATCTGCCACTGTATGTTCAGCCCTTGGACAGACCTTGCACTTCTATGGGCAGGTGTTCACCTAGAACAAGTGTCCAGGCATGTTGTTGTCACAAAAGATGTGTGCCAGTCAGGCTGCCTGTTGGGCACGCAGCCATGGGCTCCTGGAAATGACTTCAACTATGTTGGAATATCAATTGCATAGGTGCCCATATGTAGTGATTCCCAGATTGTAAACCCATATGATACATTGTCCACGATATGGTTTCCCTGACAGTAAACCCATGTCTTCCCCTAGGCAGAGCCCCATCTATGCCTCCAGTCGCTGCGTTTGTAGTAGTTCCCCCCCTTTTCAGGTAGGCAGAGATTTTTCCACTTCAGGTAAGATGTGGTCTCCGTCGTGTTCTTTTTCCCATCTGGGAGGACGAGCTTTTTATCAACGCTCTGGTCTCCATCAGCTGTAGAATTTTCCTTAAAAAAAAGAAAGAAAAAGAAGAACAGAAAAGGTCAAGGAAGTCCAGCTTAAGGGTATTCCCATTAGAAGTACTGTCCTTTTAGTCCCCTGAGTGGTACGAAGGACTACACGGCTTACATGGGACGTTTGGTAGGTTACAATGTCATGAGTGCACTTGCCGACATATGCATCGCCAGAACCTCGTAACTCAGTTCAGCAGTTGTGCTGTTTTCTAGAGGGACACCTAGTGTCAGCATTCAACACCATGCCGAAGTAACTGACAGATGGGGAATGTCTTGGTTACTGTTGTAACCTCCATTCCCTCATTGAGAGAACAAGATGTGGTGTCCCTCCTGCCACAATGCTGAACTACCCGCTAGATGGCCATCACACAAATCTCCTCAGCACAAACCTGAATGAGTGGATGCACACTAGCTCCTTTTATACCCATATGTCTGGGGGAGTGGTGCATTCAAATTCCTTTTCTGAAGTATCAGAGGTGTTTGGGGCTCCCAAGTGTGATCCCTAGTGTCCCACTTAGTGACTCCTAGTGAACCCAGCATTTAAAACCATGTCGCTTTCACTCCATCAGGGAAAGGAGGTTACAACAGCAACCAAGATGTTATGGGAACAAAATTTCTCCACAAAAATGGCAATGTAGGAACTCCTTGTCCTTGTGGGGACATTTTTTGGTCCCCATGAGAAAAACAGCATATAAATCATACTAAGTGATGTTTTTTGAAAATCTAAAAATGCAGAAAATTTTCTATGATGGGTAGGTTTAGGGGTAGGGGAAGGGGATATAATATACAGTTTGGAAGGTATAAAAATCATTCTGTCTATGGAAAGACCCATAAAACATGGAAACCCAATGTATGTGTGTGTGTGTGTGTGTGTGTGTGTGCTACTAGAGTTATCACATCCTGTGTATGCAGGGGGGCTTTCATACCTTACTGAACTCTGCAGGTTGGTAGATCTCCAGGAACAGGGTTGGGCACCACTGGTTTATATTATTGATCATTGGTGTGACTTCAGAGAGCTTGTGCACATCCCTAGTATTAATTTGTATTATATGTAGCATGTTAAATGTAGACTTAATTTGTAGCACATAATATTTGAAACAGTCCAATAAATTTAATAAACATCTTACCTGTAGGGATTTAATACAAGTTGGAGGTTATTCTACTTTTAAGAGCTTACAATGTTTTTTAAGAACATTCTTTTTAGGGTTGGGTTGAAAATATAGATTTCTTGATATCTTAATATCGATTCTTAAATGAAATCTTCACTAAACATTATTTGTAGCATGCCTACCATCCAATAAATAACAAAAAGCTTTGTGCTTTGTCATTTTATTACACAATTCAAACAATAAATGCTGTTTTGTTGCTCTTTAATGTTGTGAGACAGATCTCTGTAGTGCCTCAGTCCAAGCAAAGCGGAAGCGCATGTAAACTGATCATCTTTTCCTGTTTAATACTAATTATATCATGAAATAAATGTGAATGAACATCAGAAGGTTGAAAGATACATTACAACTCAGCTGAAACACTGATTGAGCAATTTCATGAGACATGATGCATTTCATTGTGGAAAAAAAACGTAAATAAAACAGCTTGTAAACGTGCCATGCAACATTTACTTCAGAAATTAAATTACCATAGCCCAATAGTTAGCTAGAAAAATGAATTCTAGAGACGAGCATATGCTAAATATATGCACTATATTACATATTCATTATATTTTTACCTAACCTGTTCTTCAATACTTAAATCCCATTATGAATGAAATTTCCCCTCATGAAATCACGTTTTTATGACAGCGACTATGTACATGTTTATAGTTCAAAAAATGAATTGGGTAAGAAATATAATTTTATAATTAATAAGTTATTATTATAATACTATTTTTATATATTTTATAATGCTATAAACTACCTTGTGTTCAATTTAAATATTTGTATACAAATCAGTTTAATTTTAACCCTAAACTACATACAACCAACAAGACCAAATACTACATACTACAAAAAGACCAGGTACATTAAGCAAGTTGTATGGTCGATTTTAACCTTATGCTATAAAAGTCCTCCACATGCTAAATTTGTTACAATATTGATAATGTTCCTTGGCCCCCTTTAAAAAGGACTATCTTAGAATTCCTATAGCCTTGTTAGCATTATTATTCTACTTTTTTGGTCTTCTTTTTCTCTGAAAAGAAGGACAGAGATGTGAAATAGAGAGAGGTTGATGAAAAGCCTCTTCGTCATCTGATTCATTTAGTGTTTTGTGTGTTTTCTGCAGAGTGAGTACTCGAGTGACTCAGAGAGTGAAGACAATTTCCTCCTGATGCCTCCGAGGGACCACCTGGGCCTCAGTGTTTTCTCCATGCTCTGCTGTTTCTGGCCCCTGGGAATTGCAGCTTTCTACCTGTCTCACGAGGTGAGAAGCTTTCTACAACTAACGAATATGTCAACATAAATGCCAAGAATTAGTGACATTTATTAAAAATAATAATATTAATAATAATAAATTAATAATATAGTCAATTAGCCCTACTATACACTCCAAGAGGGTTTGTAGCAATGTTTTTGTAGCAATGCCGTAGAAGAGCCATCATTTTGGGCTACACAAAGAACCTTTTTGTAAACAGCTCTTAGTGTGAAGAACATTTTAATAATTTTTTTTTCAAGTCAAACGTTTATTGTCATGTAATCATTTTAATGATTTAATAATCTAAACCTTTTCCACTATAAAGAACCTTTTGTGCAATTGAATGTTAAAGGTTCTTAGATGCCAATAAAGAACCTGTATTTTGAAGAGTATATTTTGAAGAATATACACTAACAAGAAGTGACACTCAATAGAATAATTGCGACACTGGTGCCCAGCAGCGGCCCTGCGTTTCCGCCATTTTGGGGTGAAAGCGACTCGTCGGTCCAATAGTTTCTATGGCAATAACAGCTGCTCTGTTTTTTGTTTTTTTTAAGTACATTACATCTGAAATCCAACCTGAATGATGACAACACAAAATAAAATACTATCACTAGTGATCATCAAATCCTTTAAACAGTTTATTTTACAGACTTTGTGTTTAAATCTTCCACTTTTTTTCACAAAACCTTTGCTCTCTAGAAGCCCAGTCAGTTTGGGTTAAAATTCTTTAAAAGGCTTATAAACACTGAATTATTACCAACATATGAAACTTAATTAAGGACATGCATCAGAAAAATTGGGAATGTTGGACAATAAATATATGAATATAACAGCTTGATTTTGCAGTGTGTATAATGTCCGTTAAAGCAAAAGTGTCCAAAAGTGTGAATTATGTGATAACGCACACAGCAATGCATCATTTATTATAAGATCATTATGTTTGTAGTGTGATCCATTAAAATGTACAATATAGCCTATTTCAGTTCAGAGTGGAGATACTATATTACTATTACTCCACTAGGTCTGAAATATATTGTTCGCTGCAAACAAGATGATCTTAAATGTATTAATTATTAATATACTATTAATAAATGTGTAAAGTTGCATAAAATGGAAATACTGAATAAAGTAGGCTAACTACGTTACCTCAGATGGATGAATGGTTGGATTCCACAACTGGTAAAATAAAACATTTATAAGACATTACAACATTTACTGTGGGAGCCATACAATTTACTGATGACTTAATTTAAAAAACTGTTCTGGGTGCGTGAGATGTGAAGGATTCTATGGTCCAGTTAGTATTTTCACCCCATAATGGCGGCCGCGCTACCGGAGCGCCATCTAGTGGCTGTTACCCAAAAAGTATCAAAGTGTCACCTCTTGGGTTGTATACTCTTTGTGTGTGGTCACAAGTGTGTGTACAGTATAATGCTTATTTTGCACCATAATTTAGAGTCTGAATGTTCAGTTTGTATAGTAAAGCAGTAAGCCACAAGAGGCCATGAGTTATGGCTCGTTCACACCAAAGATGATAAAGATAAAGTTCTAAACATCATTCTAAATATATAAGAATAGCAGAGTCCACACCACAACTATAATGATAACGTCATTTTTTTTTTTGCAGTTGATGAATGTTAAAAACTTTGACAGCCAATCAGAATCCAAAAAGCTTGAGCGTTTAAAGAGACAAATGACAAAACTTCAGTGCATGCTTGGAATAAACTGGTATGGACACAAATATAGTCATTTTGTTATAGTTATCCTTTTTGGTGTTTTACAATGGTTATTCAATTATTTTATGTTGCAACTTTTTTGGAGAAGTTGTTAGCCAAGTAAGATTGCTTTTTGTGCACTTTTTTTCCTGGGAGAATGCAGTTCACACTCAAAACAGAGTTGCATCCATTGTACTTAATTTTTGTATTGAAATGTATTTGTATGGTGATATTAATAATAAACAACAACACAGGTGATAATTATTAATATTGCTCCAATTGTTATTACTATCGTTCACTTTCACCATACTTGTACCCTATTATGCTGGGTGCTCCTGTGCTTTGGAAACAAAGACTTAGGGCAGCCTGTTTAGCAGCTAAACAGTAGGCTACATTTCCAAAACTCACAGCGCACGCTGCAGGGTAAAGCCAGGCATTACGTTACACTTTGAACATTTTAAAACAAATATCCATTTATGTAAGCAGGACAGAACATGGAGAATTCCCGGGGTTTGCCACATTGTTTCCTAAAGGTGATTATAGTATGCTGCAGTGTCAAATGTATTTATAGCTTACTGCAATGCTCTTGAGAGAGAGATTGCTTACAGAAAGTGTGCTGAGAAAGGGAGAGGTCATTCGCCTCTGAAGGGAAAGTACAGAAAAGTGGTAATTGCAGTATTTTCACGTATTCCCCCTTCTTATTAAACACTTAATCAAAGCATTAATTCAAAACAGGAAAATTATGGATATGGTAGTGTTCATCTCTCATTGTTTGTAACAACAACAACAACAACAACAAAAAAATTTTTTGTTGCATTATTGACATTTTTATGACTATTAAATAGGGCTGGTACAATACATCGAATCTCAATTGGCGAGACGAAGCATCTGGGCCGATTCTGATATTTTCCGACATATCGCGATTCTCTCTCGAATCGATTCTGAGCTTAGTTATCAAACAGCAGATGGCACTACGTGCTTTAGAAAAACTCGTACACTGCTTCATGTTCCTTTGCACACACACCACTTAAACCTAAAATAATCAATCATAAAGTTCGAAAACTTTAAAGTGAATTACAAATCATTCACAAAGCATTCTGAGCCGAGGTGCAAGTATATTCAACCACTTACATGACTTATGCCTGGCTCACACTACAGGAGTTTTAGGCCGATTTATGCCCGATTTTCCCCTCCCGAGAATCTGAGAAAAAGTCTTGTCCACGACCTCGATCGGTTCCGATGTTCGGCGCAGATTATCTGGTAATGTGAGACGTTCACAGATAAAATCTTGCACCTCCTGATCTGATCTCACACAAATCGGGCTCACCCCGATCATATCAAACATGTTTGATATTTATCGGGATGAGCAAGATCGTAATAACATCAGTACTGTCACAATAGCCAATAGGAAACAAGTATACGACGCAACGGAAGTGACAGACATTTCGAAATGGCGACCGCGAAACCAACATCAAGGAATCTACAACGTAAAAGGTGACACTAGCGCTTTTGAACTACAGTAGGCAGGCAATATTATAACGGAAAACATTCTAGCACACTACGATAGTAATAAAAGGTCAATTTTACCTCAATTTCTCGCGGAAGAACTGACAATCCACGTTGAGCCCGTCTCCTCAACAATTTTTTCATCCACACTCGTTTATATTTCCGCTTTTGTGTTTTCTCACAACAAACAATTATTATTGCTACATCAAGTTTCCGTGTTTCAGTAGCCTATCCATTTTGTTTACATCCGCTTTCGATCTGCTGCGTAGATCACGTGACGCGCTTCCTCTGGCAGATAATCTTAATAACATTTTGTAGTGTGTGATGCTCCGCGAATTTCAAATCTTGTAGTGTGAGCATGTTTAAGATTTGAGGGAAGAAAATCTGCAAAGATTCTCCTGAAGTGTGTGCTGCAACCAGATTTTACAATTGGACAGGATTTTAAAACTCCTGTAGTGTGAGCCAGGCATTAGCCAAACGCACGATCGCTATCCAACAGTCTTCTTCGTGAGCGTTTGAGAGTGTGCGGTTAAAAACTAGCCTAGAGCGCCATCTGCTGTTAAAACTAAGCTCAGAATCGATTCGAGAGAGAAAATATCAGGATCAATCCAGATTCATTGTATCGATCAAGAATCGATGTATCGTCCCAGCCCTACTATTAAACATGACACTATTAAAATGCAGTACACCTAACACTATAAATGATGTTTAAATATTTTACAATTACTATAATTATGTTTTTGCATTTTTTTCACCCAAGACAACAATGTCACAATATTAAAATATATTAAAGTGGTCGGCGGCGATAGCCTCGTGGGGCAACTCGAGTTCAAGTCCCGGCTTGTGTACCTTTCGCCCTCTCCCACTTCACTTCCTGTCTATATACTGCCCTATCATAATAAAAGGCAAAAACAGCAAAATAAATAAATAAATAAAAATCTTAAAGTGCCCTATTTAAAAGGTTCCTAATTTTGTTTTGGTTCGGTCTCTGCTCTACAATAGGTTTACATGTATCCAAGGTCAGAAAACACTTTAATTTTCTTCATTAAAGTCACAACCCTAACTGTCTGAAACAGTTCGATCAAGTATTCGGTCTCTGCTCTGATTGGTCAGATGGCCCAGTCTATTGAGGTTGGTCTACCGCTTCCAGCGCGTGTCGGAAATGAAATGCCCATTACCATACGTGAATTTCAGCTCCAGATCTTCCTCAGCACTTGATACAGTAACAAATGGTATCCATTTAACTGTATCAATTTCAGCCTCAACCTCGACCTTTTGAAATGCATGCCAAGTGGATTTGCTTTTGCAGCAGAAAACAGCATCTTCTTGAAATGTTGACAACATGAACCAAACTCTTCCAGAACTCAGTTAGAACTGCAGTGTTTGAGGGTTAAACTAGACATTGTTCACAGGCAGCCAATGAAGACCATAGGCTGGCATATTGCTAATTTGTTACAAACATGCGTAGGTGTAACAATGAGGGGGGGGGGGGGGGGGGGTTAATTACACAAGATAACAAGATAACACAGGACAGGTGAAGTTGATTAGTGGTCATGGAAACTAACTAGGGTTGCTACACTCTAAAAAAAAATGCTGATTAGGTTGTTTTAACCCAGCGTTTGGGTTAAATGTTTGCCCAACCTGCTGGATAGTTTTATTTAAACCAACTATTGTTTAAAAATTGCTATATGGCTAGCTTAAAATGAACCCAAAATAGTTGGGAAATTAAAAACCAGATGCAATTAGAGACAACAATAATAGGCAAAAGGTGAATGTTTATTAAGAAGCTTTAATATTTATTAATATAAATTTAATAGTTTAATAGTTTATTCATATAAATGTATTAATAAGCAATTTAATAAATGTTTATTGTTTAATAATTTAATAATTAATCCAACATACAGTACTTTGGGTTCATTTTAATTAAGCAATACAGTAATTTTTAAACAATAGTTGAGTTAAATAAAACTACCAAGCAGGTTGGGCAAACATTTAACCCTACCGCTGGGTTAAAACAACCCAATTGCTGGGTTTGTCCATTTTCAACCCAACTTGGGTTGTTTTTAACCCAGCATTTTTTAGAGTGTATGGTGACAAGGGTAACCTAAAGAAACAAACAAGATACAAAGCACACAGGAAGTGAACACAGAATCAATAGGAACAGAAAACACTTGGGGCTGCATCCAAAATCGCATACTTCTGTATAGTAGGCAAAAAACATGTGACAAAAGAAGTAGCTATGTCCGAATTCATAGTATTCACAAAAGAGTAGGCAAAAAGTACCCAGATGACCTACTACTTCCGGGCGAGATTTAGAAGTGTACATACAATAGACACTTTATTATCCCATGAGGCCACAGGATAGGATTTGTGAATGGCTGTGAAGCGGCGTAACTGACACTGGTTTAGTGGACACCAGATTACATTCATACTATATAGAGCATACCTTTTTTAAGTACCTACTCAAGAGAGTATGTGATTTCGGACACAGCCTGAGGAACATGGAATCATGGTTTGTGTAGGAAGTAAGACTGGAATTACTGACGACTCGTTTCAGGCAGTTCAGAATCGGTTCTTTCTTTTGGGAGACAAAAACGCCTTTTATCTGCACTTTGATCTTTGAAACTTTGCAGACATTTACATTCACAAACATGTATATTATACACTACATGAAAGGTAATATCTGAAAAGTATAATAGATTCACTTTATTGGTCTTCAAACAGCCCTCATTTTCTTAAAGAAAACATAATTTCTTTTGATATTGGACTGAAATATGTCCTGGACATGGGTTTTGTGAGAGTCATTATGTGTTTAAACGTTCAGTGTTCATATGTGATGCTGACTTTAAAAGCAGTTTATGGCCCCATCTCTCTCTGTCTTTTGCTCTGTTTCTCTCTGTCTTTCTCTTTCATGCGATACATCACGACTCAACACCCACAGCTCTCTAATTCTCTGCCTGAAAAATAGAAATCCTTTCTCAGCCTGGTTCTTAAAATCTAAGCCTACACCAAAATCATTTCACTGCAATCCTTCTACAATCCCTGTCAACAGATTCAATTTTTGGAATGTTTTATCATGTAAAAATGTCACAACTAATTGTTTTCAAAATGTGATTGCGCACCATGCAAGTAGAAATATTTGAATAAATATATAAATGTGTTAAAAGATGCTATACAGAGCAGGTGGTTATTAGTGAGTAAATTTAAGACATGAAATTATGCTTCAATTTTGTAAATGCATTATCTACACATTAATCCAGGTGGTTAAAATACTTGGGGGTTTTGTGTAAGAGTGTGTCATGGAAAGAGCAATTTCATGTGAGTTGTGAAACTTCTCAGACAAAGTTAGCACAAAGTTTTCAAAATGAATCACAGTTTTGCACTTGATTTCAGCTGCAGAGCTTTTACATGGTGTATTTTATATAGTGATATCCTTTCAAGCAATTACTCAGCAATCGATAGAACACAAACTCCAGTTACACACTGTAAGTCTGACGCATCAAATCAACATTTCCTAACTAAAATCCTTAGATAAAATTTGAATGTGAGAAAACAACCTCACAAATCCAGGATACAATGATATTTCCATGTTATAAAAGCAGTTCATTAATAATTTATAAAATCTATTCATGTATAGGCTTCATAAACAGTCTTTTCAACTACACAGTTATTTCTGTCTTACAGTCATTCAAATGATCACAGAAGTACTGGGATAAAAGTATATATTTCGGATATAAACACTGATGTCAACAGATGTACAGTACAGTCCGAAAGTTTGGAACCACTAAGATTTTTAATGTTTTTAAAAGAAGTTTCATCTGCTCACCAAGGCTACATTTATTTAATTAAAAATACAGTAAAAACAGTAATATTGTGAAATATTATTACAATTTAAAATAACTGTTTTCTATTTGAATATATTTCACAAAGTAATTTATTCCTGTGATGCAAAGCTGAATTTTCAGCATCGTTACTCCAGTCTTCAGTGTCACATGATCCTTCAGAAATCATTCTAATATGCTGATCTGCTGCTCAAGAAACATTTAATGTGTACAATTGTACAAAATATTTGTGTACAATATTTTTTTTCAGGATTATTTGATGAATAGAAAGTTGAAAAGAACAGTGTTTATCTGAAATCTAATCTTTTGTAACATTATAAATGTCTTTACTGCCACTTTTGATTGATTTAATGCATCCTTGCTGAATAAAAGTATTCATTTCTTTAATTTCTTTTCAAAAAAATAAAAATAAAAATTCTTACTGACCCCAAACTTTTGAACGGTAGTGTATAATGCTACAGAAGCTTTGTATTTCAGATAAATGCTGTTCTTTTGAACTTTCTATTCATCAAGGAATCCTGAAAAAAAAAAAAGTACACAACTGTTTTCAACATTGAAAATAATTATAAATGTTTCTTGAGCAGCAAATCAGCTTATTAGAATGATTTCTGAAGGATCATGTGACACTGAACACTGGAGTAATGATGCTGAAAATTCAGCTTTGCATCACAGGAATAAATGACTTTGTCAAATATATTTAAATAGTACACAGTTATTTTAAATTGTAATAATATTTCACAATATTACTGTTTTTTACTGTATTTTTAATTAAACAAATGTAACCTTGGTGAGCAGACGAAACTTCTTTTAAAAACATTAAAAATCTTAATGGTTCCAAACTTTTGGACTGTACTGTATATAGAGTAAATATTTTTGGAGCAACCTTTATACTTGCATCATCTTTCAAAAAAGTAACTTGAAGCTTCAAATAAAGATTGTATCAATTACATCGTTACACCAGTAGGTGGTGACAAGTGAATGTTAAACAATATATTTGTCATTGAATCATTATATATTTGTTCAAAACAGCTGATTCATCCTGTAATGAAACAAATGAAGTATTTATGAGTGAGCCATTGAATCATTCATTCAAACCAATTTGTAAAAAAAAATTAAATAATTAAATAGACAAAGGCAATAAAAATGTTGTTATAACCTCTATTAAATTACATGTTATTTTGTTTAGTTGTCTATTAAGAATCGTGATTCTCAATTTACTCTATACAGAATTGTGCAGCTGGATAGACACAAACTCTTGGCTACAGAAAGATATTAAACATTTTCATTGTTATTCCCTCCCAAAAGGATCATTTAAAACAAAAAAGTCAAACTCACCTTTTGTAACCAAATGGCACATTTTGTCACAGTGTATATGTGCTAACTTGCAAAGAAAATGTACAAAAATATCAAAGCAGTTAGGGCCAATTAATAATGTGCTTAATAAATCGTATAATGTATACAATAATGCCAGCATATAAAATGTGACAACTTACCCTGACCTAACAATTCTGAAAAAGCTTTCAGTTAAAAAACCTTCATTATAAAGTTAACTCTTGTCTGAATGTATTTATTATTATTGTTAAGTTTCAGATATTACAAAAATATGGTACTGGAATTTTAGTTTGGAAGACAGAGTTCACAAAAACATTCAAATAATTATACCATTCTTAATAATAGTTTGAGTAATTTTTGCATCAACCTTAGATATAGATCTTGGGTGGCAACTAGCCCTGGCCTCGCTTTTATGGTTTTTCTCTCTCTCTGATATAGACTACAGGTGTACTTTAAAGAAAATTTTTAAATTGCACTTACAGCAATTAAAATAACATCATTGTTTTGAATTCAGAATTGTGTGTGTGTGTGTGTGTGTGTTGAAGGCTCAGTGTAATATGGTCAGTTTGAATGGTCATCTATTATACATCTAGTGTTGCTCCAGGACCTTTCATCTCACTGGGTTTGGCGAGAAGCTAATGGACGGGCGATGTGTAAGTCATCCTCCAGTGGGACATTCTGTGTGAATGAACCAGGCGTGATGTGCCTAGAGGAAGGCCAAGGCAGCCTCTTTGAACAGCTCTTTTTTCTATTCTCTTTCAGTGGCATCATTTTTAAAAGGTATTTCTGTCTGCTGATATAATTGCATAGAGATTTAATCAGACATCTAAAGCATTTGACGTAACTACAAGTCGTATTAAATAAGAATGAATTTTGACCACTTACAGCGTCCTTTTATTTTCATGTGGTGTCTGCAATGTTTTAGCTCTCAATTCACGTAAGGAATTATGAAAATCAGGTAACTGTGCAAACACTCAATGTAGTGCTTAATACAGTTTGTATGGCACAATGTCCCATGTTGCATGTTGTTCTGTGTCACGCTGGTGTCAATGAGCAGGCAAAACAGCGGATCTAAATGCAGGAAAAGTTTAATAAATGACATCGAAAACACTAAGAACAACGACACGGAAAGAAACCACACATAACACCTACAATGACCAACTGCCTACAAACGAAACACAAGCACTATATAAACAGGGAAGATTAGCGTAACAAGATAACAAGGGGATGAGGTAAATGGAAACACCTGAGAAACCTAATCAACATGAAAAACTGCGTAAAACTACAAAACATGACATAAGACAGGAAATAACTAATGTGTCCGAAAACACGGAATACATGACATTCTGAGTGCAGGACTGTGGAGGATACCATACTTTACTGAGACTTTACAGCTCCAGCTCTGTAATCCAGGATCCTAAATCTGAAAGTACACTTGTCTGCACCACACATATGGATATATTCTTATTTATAAAATTACCATGAGCAGTAGAAAATGTATACAAATGTCACTTTTAAAAAAACATTCTGTTTACCATTTGTCTTGCTTTCCATAAGTGACAGAGTGCAACATCATTATTCAATCAATCATTATTTCTAAACCATGAACAAAACCAACCAGGTTTTTTATTATTTGACTTTCTTTACACTGTGTGCAGAATTATTAGGCAAGTTGATTTTCTGATCATATTTTTTTTCCAAGCACATTTTACCAATTCCAATCCACATCAATCTTAATAACTACTATTAATATTGTTTTTAATCATTTATAAGTGATATATAATTGTTCATGAAGGCTGGAAATGAAAAATGCCCTATATTCAGGTGTGCAGAATTATTAGGCAGGTTTTCTTTTACAGATAAAATGAGCCAAAAAAGAGATTTAACTCAGACTGAAAAGTCAAAAATTATTAAATACTCATGAGAAGGACGCAATACTAATGTAATACTAGAAATTGCAAAGTTAAAGCATGACCATTGGACAGTGAAATGCTCATTGGGTCATCGGGGTCATACAAAAACAGCTGGAGAAGAAAAGACACGTTAACTGCAAAAGAATTAAGAATTAAGGTGAAGAATTAAGTGTGAAACCATCAGGAACCCTTTAGTCTCCAGCGCCACCATTTCCCAGTACTGAAACCTACCTGGAGTCTTCAGAAGTGTGAGGTGTCAGGATCTCAGAGACTTAGGTTAGGTGAAGAATCCTAAAAAATGACCCGCTCTTAATAAGAATCACAAGCTGAAGTGTTATAAAGTACATGAAGACTGGGTTTTTATAGGCCTTATAGACAGACAGCTTGAGAGTGACTCCTGAAGGACCAGCACCACATCCTCTTGTACCACTGTTTGAAGAATTTATCTTCCAGAATCTGGCAGTAATGTGTGGAAGTTCACTTTTAGTCCATCTCTTATCCTGAAATGTCCATCTTGGAATCTGGCTATTAATTATTACTATTATTATTATTTTTTTTTAAAGGTGCCCTAGAATCAAAAATTTAACTTACCTTAGCATAGTTGAATAACGAGTTCAGTACATGGAAATGACATACATTGAGTTTCAAACTCCATTGCTTCCTCCTTCTTATGTAAATCTCATTTGTTTAAAAGACCTCCGAAAAACAGGAGAATCTCAACATAACACCGACTGTTACGTAACAGTCGGGATCATTAATATGTACGCCCCCAATATTTGCATATGCCAGCTCATGTTCAAGGCATTACACAAGGGAAGCCAGTATTAACGTCTGGATCTGTGCACAGCTGAATCAGACTAGGTAAGCAAGCATGAACAATAGTGAAAAATGGCAGATGGAACGATAATAACTGACATGATCCATGATATCATGATATTTTTAGTGATATTTGTAAATTGTCTTTCTAAATGTTTCGTTAGCATGTTGCTAATGTACTGTTAAATGTGGTTAAAGTTACCATCGTTTCTTACTGTATTCACGGAGACAAGAGAGCCGTCGTTATTTTCATTTTTTAAACACTTGCAGTCTGTATAGTTCGTAAACACAACTTCATTCTTTATAAATCTCTCCAACAGTGTGTAATGTTAGCCCGTTAGCCACGGAGCAAAACCTCAAACTCATTCAGAATCAAATGTAAACATCCAAATAAATACTATACTCACATGATCCGATGTATGCATGCAGCATGAATGATGAACATCTTGTAAAGATCCATTTGAGGGTTATATTAGCTGTGTGAACTTTGTTTATGCACTGTATAACTGCACTTATAGTCGAGAGCTCGGGAGGGCAGGGAGCGAGAGATTTAAAGGGGCCGCAGCCTGAATCGGTGCATAGTTAATGATGCCCCAAAATAGGCAGTTAAAAAAATTAATAAAAAAAATCTATGGGCTATTTTGAGCTGAAACTTCACAGACACATTCAGGGGACACCTTAGACTTATATTACATCTTGTGAAAGAACGTTCTACGGCACCTTTAAGATTAAGCTAAAATTACACTGGCTTGAGGTAGGTCTGTCTAAAAAGTTTATACAGAATTATTAAGAATCAACTTTGTTGTAGAGAAAGTGTATGGCATTTTTACTTCCTGAAGCTGACTGCTGCATTCTAAAGTGCACAGAATCTCCGGATTAAAACGCAGGCGAAGAAGAAGCAGAAACAAGCGATAGAAGCATTGTTTACGCAAATGTAAGCTAACGTGATCTTCAAACGTGCAACAGCATATAAATCAAAACTGCCTAACGTTATCTAATGAAATGTGTCAACATCACTAAGAGGTACAGGACTGTCAAGCTTTGGGGGTGTTGATGGATTCAATCTACTCAGTCTATGATTCAATCATCGTTCTGAATCTGATTTTTCAGTCGTGCTCAAAATTATTCATACCCTTGGTAAATATGACCAAAGACGGCTGTGAAAATAAAGCTGCATTGTTAATACTTTTGATCTTTAATTTAAAAAATCTACCAAAATCAAACCTTTCATTGGATAATTATAATTTTAAATGGGGGGAAAATCTCATTATGAGAGAAATGTTTTTCTCTAATACACACTGCTCACAATTAATCATACCCTTTTATTCAATACTTTTTGCAACCTCCTTTTCCCAAGAGAACAGCCCTGAGTCTTCTTCTATAATGCCTGATGGGTTTGGAGAACACCTGACAAGAGATCAGAGACCATTCCTCTCCAGATCCTTCAGATTCCCAGCTCCATGTTAGTGCTTCTTCTCTTCAGTTCACTCCACTCATTTTCTTTAGGGTTCAGGTCAGGGGACTGGGATGGCCAGGGCAGAAGCTTGGTTTTGTGTTCAGTGACCCATTTTTGTGTTGGTCTTGATGTTTGTTTTGGATCATTGTCCTGATGGAAGATCCAATCATAGCCCATTAAATGACTTCTGACAGGGACAGTCAGACTTTAAGATTTATGTTTTCAGCCAGTTATGTCAAACATTTAATTTGAAAGAAATATATTTAAGAACTATGAATTCATTAAACTTTTCAGTACATGCTTCCTTTCCATGGAAAAATGTTTGACTGGCTGAAAACATAAATCTTGTGCAGTATGTAATATTGACAGCTAATGGTTGAAATAGGTCCTGCAGTCCAAATTCAAAATACATGCAAGTTAACAATAGAAATCGAAGAGCCTTACACTGCAAGTTGATCATCTAATGTATACGTTTGCAATGTTTTATTGCTAATGCTTTTTAGGTCGGGTAGAATCTGCAATTTCTGACCCAGTTCATTTGCTGGCTTCATTGGCTGCAATACGCTGTGTTTTCCGGCAACTGGCAACCTGGGATGTCAAAATACTATTGGGTAAACTGTCTGGCAGTGGGCGGGATCACACAGACCAAAACAAAAACAGACATTCTGACACAGAACACACATTTCAAAGTAGAATAACTGGTTGTTGCAACATGGTATTTTTATGCTTTAGTAGGGTCAACAAAAATTACATACAGCACCTTTAAAGGTTTGAAGTGACAGTACTATTGGTCTAAATTGCAGCTTTCTTAGAAACATGTCTAGGCTTTTTCTTTGAGAATTCTCCAAATATTTTTCCAGTTAATGCAATCTAACCGATTAACTTTTTTTCAGTTGGGGAGACAGAGACCCTTAAACATCTTTTTTTTTTCCCTTTTTTTTTTTTTTGTCATTTAATATTAATTTTTCCTCAATGATATTGGTTTTATTTCACTGGTTACAACTGCATTGTGTATTAGGGGATGCATTTTTATGTTCAGTTTCCCAGTGATTGCCTCCATGTAAATTTCCATGTTTTTCACCAAAGCAAGTAATCAATTCTGAATTTTAAAATGATTTTATATTGGATAAAATTGTAATGTATGATGAATTAAATTATACATCTCATCACATTTATTTGTGCCTTACGACATGCTAAACAATAACATTGTGATTTAAAAAAGGGGAGAATATTATTAAATTTCAATATTTAATAAATAAAAAATTAATTAAATTATGGTTGTGAATATGTAGTAGCCATTAGAGTGCATTATGATCCTTACAAATTTCCATATTACCAGCGCCGCTCATGCATCACGTGAAAACGCTGTCTCATCAGATATATTACGATCAAATTATAATTTCAGATGAATTGTCCTTATTAGACCTTAAACCATGAGCAATTATTAAATCTGGGCAGGCCAGTGAATGCTGTTCCTATTCTGTCCTGAAACTGAACTATGTCACAATCTGTTTTTGCTAAGCTTGTGTGCATAATCTGATTCATTGCTTTTAGAGCGTGTTCTAACACAAACACAATAAGCTCCTTATGTAATGGTTTGGCTAGAGAGAGAGTGCGGGTGTGGGCCTTGTAGAACATAAGCTTTGAATAAAATATCTTTTTTTAACAATGGGTGGATGCCTTCAACAAAATGGTTATTTCTTCAGCAACACCGTGGGTGCTCTGTGCTCAGATCACTGCAGAGATTCACATAAGCCCACTTCCACAAGTCAATATGCATTTGTGCTGTAGATGATGCTTATGCAGGAATTTCACATATTAATATTGCAGGAAATATATTCTGCGCAGCAGGGGCGTTTCCTCCGAGGAGGCAAGGGAGGCAGTGCCTCTTTCAAAAAAGTGGATGAGAAAATCCATTTTACAAAAATAAAACAATACAAATATTACAAAATGTGAGAATAAAAAGTGTATAAATAACTTGTTTCTCTAAAGTAACTTTGTCCAACAGCGACACCAGCAGGTAAAATTACAGCAGGAGGCCGTATCTCTCTTGCCTCCCCTGAACGCATTGAGTTTTAACAGACCCCCTAAAGTGTGTGGTGGTTTTTTGGTGGGGTAATTGAGAATTAATGGTGTAAGGGCAGCTGACAACATGGGAAAGTCCGCATGACAGCTTGGAGAGACAGCTGATAGGAGGGAACAGACCCCACTGGGGCTGTCAGGGGCTAGCTACCCAAGGCAGCAGTCCCCAATGCTAGTTCAGTTAGTTGGAGACATCCACAAAATGCCACAGACAATCAACGAAAGAAAATACCCCTGGAGCCTGTGAAAGTGGGAGCGCAAGATGGCTCATTTATAGATAACACGGTTACAGACCCAATTACGGAAAAAAACTATACTCCACAATAGCAGCCAAATGCAAGCTCCAGGTGTGTATTTGTTGTTGGGAGAAAATAACATCAGAGAAGGGCTTGATAATCCCCCAAGAAAGGAAAAGGTGCTTGAGAGAGCAGAGGCAAGGGCCTCGCATTGACCAGTACTTCTTACGAGGCAACCGGTCAAATCAGTCAGGTGAAGCACAGCAACAGGACACAAACCAAAGTTTGCAGAGCATCAGCACCCCTGTTACTGGAGAGAAAGTTACAAGCACAGAAATGGCGGTGGAGGAGCCCGTGCAACTACAAAGACCTCCAAGCGAGAAAAAGACCGCAAACCTGGTGTGAAGTGGCCCAAAGCTGTGAACAAAAAAGAATGGGAAACAATCAACAGTGACCTAACTCAAATCTTGGAGTAACAAGTAGGCACAGTAGCGGAAAGGCTTGAAAGGATGGGCGGAATAATTTACAACTATGGAGAAGAGCACTTCAGAGTGGAAAAAGGGAGAAGTAGAAAAAATGTATCAGTCTAAATAATTTTTACTTTGTTTATTTAGTTTTTCTCTTTCAGGGTTGCTGCACATTTTTTAAAGTCAAATTCAAGTTTTTTTAAGACCCGAAGAAATAAAAATTAATACTAGCATAGTAGCCTATACATTATGGCTGTTTCCAATCAAATGAAATCATTATCAACAAAATCCATCTTTGTAATACAGAGGTGACACAGAATGTTCATTTTACAAGTTGAAGGAACATTGCATTTTTGCTCATGTGATATTGTAAAACAACTACATCTTATAATATGATATAATGACAAAAAATTGTCGGGGCAAAAAATGCCAGTGTATCTTGAATTTTGAGGGCAAATAAATGCATGTATATCTACATCACGCTGAGTAAGACGAATAAAGAAAACGCAGTACTTAAAATAATCACCCTTTATTTTAATACGTGAACACAGAAAATCGCTGTTAACAGGTTAATATAACATTTCCCATTCCATGACTAGTAAAATAATCGCAACTTACTCTATGTAAAATGGAGTAATCTGCAGGGTGATGGACACAGAGGTGGGTAAGAGGTTGATGGTGTTGCCACCCTTCGCACTGACTGTAGCTAGGCAAATCCTGCAGATTGGGCTGTCTAAGGAGCCGAAAAACTCCCATACTGTCGAGCTTATTTACTTTTTTCGGGTGTGTGAACAGAGTCTCTCCCTCTGCGTCTTCTTCTTCGCGCTGCATCTTCTTCTTGTTTGACAGGCGTCAGCGTTAAGGTGCAATACTGCCACCTGAGAGCTCAACCAGGTACTGGCGCTGGAGTATTTACATGTCATGATACCATAAGCGTCCTATTCATTTTTAAATATTGTGGTTAATGCCAATACCGGTATAATCGTCACACCCTAAATTAACACGATATCGATATTTCATGCTTTGAATATCACGGTTATCGTCAATACCCCTACTTACAGTTGTGCTTTACAACAGCCGATTTCACCACAACATGGCAGCGCTTGGAAGTAGGCATCATTGCAGGCTGCACAGTGTCACCTCTAATTTTCACAATGGCCATGGAAGTCATTATCAGGGCCTCAAAATGGTGGGCGGGCAACGAACCAGGGCAGGGCTCCATCTTCCACCTATCAGAGCAAATATGGACAACATGACAACTCTGATTACTACTGAAGCATGCACCAAGCAGCTACTTGGAAAGCTGCAGGAGAACATCAAGTGGGCCTGAATTAAAATTAAGCCAGGTAAATCTCAAAGCATCTCCATTGTCAAGGGGGTGCTTAGAGACACAAGTTTTTGCATCGGGGACGACCCAATACCAACAATATATGAGCAGCCTGTCAAAAGCCTAGGCAGATGGTACAACTCAAGCCTTAAGGACAAAGAGCAGGTGAACAACTAAGGCTAGAGATTGTTAATGGCCTGGACATTATCAATAAGACTCTACTGCCGGGGAAATTGAAGCTATGGTGCCTACAGTTTGGACTCCCCCCCGGACAATGTGGCCACTCACTATGTATGAAGTCCCATTAACAACAGTGGAGAAGATGGAGCAAACCATCACTTCATATGTAAAAAACTGGCTCGGCGTTCCACGATGTTTAAGTGGACACCATCCAATGCAGTGCAGCAAGCTACATCATCCCTGAAGCTGAAAGACATTGTGGGGCAGGTCAAGCAGGGAAGAGGAGGTCTTGGCTTGAAAGCAGGCAAACGAACCTGGCGAAAGATCACCTAAAAAAACACCTAAAACTATTTTCACCAAGTTAGAATCAGGAAAACTATGCCTGGCCCGAGACTGGAAAATGCTGGCAGACATCGGCCAACAGCTAATCTTTCCACGTGAGATCGCTCTCACCAACTTCAGGCCAGACTTGGTCTCTCTATTCTGGTCTCTCTCATTTAAAATGGTCTACATCACAATCCCATGGGAGAACCTAGTTCAGGAGGCCTATGAGCGAAAGAAGCTGCATTATGCAGAGCCTGCAGCAGAAGTGAAGCAGCATGGCTAGGACACCAAAGTTTATCCAGTTGAAGTGGGATGTAGAAGATTTGTGGCATCATCTATCATCAAACTGTTGAAAGAACTTGGAATCGAAGGTCAGGCTTCGAGAAAGACCGTCAAAGAAGTCTCAGAGGTGGCAGAAAAAAGTAGCCAGTGAATTGAATTCAATAACGCCCACCTGTGAACCTTTCAGCAAACTGCAGACTTCTGTAACAAGGTGAATTTCGGGAGCACGGGACACAAGCTGAGGATTGATTATCCTGCAGTGGGCCACCCTTGTGGAGAGTGTATAGTGTTGAAAAGCCGAAACACCCAATGACACAAGGGCACTCTACTGATGATGTGTCCCATGCCCAATTGACCCGAAAAGGTTCTTAGACAAAGATTTACCTGCCATACAACTCGGAAAATCCCCACCAGTTGATTGTCTACCATTCCCAGCAATAAGGTGCATCTCAAAAAAATGCTCACCAACTATTGGCACAAGAGACAGCTTTTAACATCTTTATTCTGGGGTTAATGGGAAGGCTAATTAAAAAGTAAGTAAACAACTCAGCCACTATTACCGCTTTATGTTACATCAAAATCAAACATGAAATGGCCTGAAAACATGATTACTGTGGTGGTTTTTTAGTGAGCAATCACAGTCAGCTTGGTGAAATTAAAGGTATCACTTTGTGTCTGTAACCAGTGTTTACTGAGCTTCTTGACTGATGAAAATAAGTTGACTATTAAACAGAACAGCTAAACATCAGTTCACAAATAGGGTACAATGGGGCAAAAGGCGCATTTGATTTTATTTTCCTCTAAACCACTAGATGGCACGAAAGCTTGCCGCAGCACTTTCCAAAATACCCGCTTTTCAAAATGCACTTGCAAATTTGTCTTTGATGCAATCGCGGGCAGCAACGCAAAGTTGATTCTGAGGTAGTTTGATCTAATATTTTATGTTTTTTAAAATGTTGTTGATTTAAGTAGCAAATGAGAATCTATTAATTTAATGTTTGTATTTTCAGACAAAAGTCTTCTTAATGAGTTTTTTCTTAATGAGTTTTGTTCAAGGTAATTCAAGCAAAAGTTTTTCAATAACAGAAAAATATGTAAAAGTATGTAAAAAGCGCCCCTACTGTTGGGGCAAAAGGCACAATAATTAACATTTAATAGACAGAGCCGTAGATCACTGACAAGCTACGCAATATCACGTTCATTATTGCAGACGAATCGCCTTCGATATTGAACGCGATATTGCGTAGCTTGTCAGTGAACTACGGCTCTGTCTATTAAATGCCGCTCCATTTGAAAGCAGGTGATGGCGATTTAGCGGTAATCAGGGAACCGGCTTTACTGATTAAATGCGCGTGACAATCGCACGCGATATATCGCCCAGCCCTACCTTCAATGCTTACAGAATCTTTACTTTTTAAAGTGCTGGGGGGGTAAAAGGCCCCCTCACCACCTCATACATTTATAATATTTTATGCAAAATTAACTTTTATGATATATTTTCACACAAAATCTTCTGCTCCATCAATGTTCAATACAAACATATATATTTTTCCTGCAATCATAGACTTTGAGTGTATATATATATATATATTATTACTGCCTTTATTTATTTTGGAATAAATGAAAAAATCCTCAGTTTTTTTGATGTTATATATATATATATATATATATTATATAACATTAAAAAAACTGAGACTTTGCCTCCTCATTTCAGAACACCACTGCAGTAAGATTTTGATATAATCTCTGATTCGACAAAGTGAGCGATTGTCGTGTCTCATTTAGTTTCTTTTTAATTTTCTTTTTTATCTTCTGTGTCATTGCTCTATTGTTAATTAGTCTTTACTTTGATTTGATGGTAATTAATTATGCATGTCTAAATTGAAGCAGTAATTAGGCTACTAAGTACAGTCCTTCATCTGTACGGAACAATAGGCTGATAATCATGTTTGCACACTGACTGTGCACATTATCAGCAGGGGAGGAAGAATACATGAACTACTTTGCAAATCAAAGTTCAAATACAGCATCACTAAGGATGCATTAAAGGATGCAAAGGATGCATTAAAAATACTGGAGATTACACAAGGCTCAACAATAAAGATATTTTTTCTGGCTTCCACAGGTCAGATGTTCAGATTTTCTACTTGCTGTAGATGGATGGATGGATGGATGGATGGATGGATGGATGGATGGATGGATGGATGGATGGATGGATGGATGGATGGATGGATGGATGGATGGATGGATGGATGGAGTGTTATATCCTCCAGTGCCCCATGATCTCCATCAGAGGGCACTCCTCCCGACTCCTTTCCCTTAACCCATTGCCACCTGTGTGTCATTAGCTTGTTAATGTTGGCCTAAATAACTTCTCCTCCCTCTTGCAGCAACATCTCTTCTCTGATGATGTGTTTACTGGCTCGAGGGCGGGGCAGTCTGTCACTCACATGAGATCCACCAATAGCAAACCACAATAATCCAATCAATTCCTGATGGACAAAATCAAGTCCCATCCTACATTTTTTTCTTGTTTGAGAAGCTGTTTCACTTAGATATACATCACTATAGGGAAGTCTATTGCACAACAATAAAGCAGTGTACATGTTGGTATGAGACTAGTATGATAGAATTGCTTGCTGACCTTGTCTGTGTAAACTTATATATAATATAATATATCCAATCTTTCAATTCATGTCATGATCATAAATTCAGCAACTTTCAAGGATAGCAGATAAGGCTGGTTGACATGGAAAAAACTCCAGCCAAAAGTAATATAGTGCTTTTACAAAAATACAAGCATGACATTTCTGCTTTTAAGCTCTCCAGAAATTTGGCCTAATTTACTTCCATTTTAAGTTCATTATTGTAAAAAAAAAAAAAATCAGAATGCCTTTCTCTGGTAATTAACATTATGTCACAAACGCTATCATAATATCTTACATTGAACCTGGAACATCATGATTACAGCTGACTAGTAAATGCATTCATTATACATTTAAAAGATACTGTATTTTGAATGTGTTTTTTAAATTATTTCCTCAGATTGCCACTAATATACACTACTTTCTCTAGCATTTGCCTCACTGAGCAAAAAGAACGGACAGCCTGTAAGGCACTGGGTAAAAGTGCTTGTGCTGGTGAACTGTGACATTTCCAGAGGCCTAAGAACATTTAAGTTAGAGGCCAGGAAAACAAATGAATAACTGAACCGAAGATAACAACATACTGCTTTGCTGCTTGGACTGTAGGGCTAAAATTTATGCCCTGACAGTAAGCGTTACAAAAAATCATGCTAACTCAGTTTGTATTTCAAGCCCAAGGGGAAGTCTCTATACCAGACGCTCATGTGTACCATTGAGGGCTCAAAGCTCACCAGTGGACTGTTTGCTTTTCAAACAATGCATCATGATAATGTCAGTGACAGTTTTATTAGATGAAGTCTTCTGTGATGGATTTAGTGAATTCTGAATGAATGAAAGCAGGAATAAAGTGTGCTCAACCCTGCTGAACATGACATAACAGCTTTGATTTATTTATCACGAGGCTCTTGTTGTGCACAAACTGTAAATGAAATTGAAACACGAAGGCTTCCCTTCTGAAAAAGTACATAGCATACTTTTAAAAGAGTACTTATTACCAAAACAATGTGCTTTATTAAGATAAATTTTAAGTGCAAAATGAATGTTGAGTGTGAGTGTTGATGAGTGAGTGTTGAGTGTTTTCGGGCACTTGATTGCATGATATTTAAAATGAAATGAAAATATGGTGGTGTTTGTAAAGATACCGTTGCTGAGTAGGTGCAGAGGTGTGTTCTGAGTAGGGGTGGGAATCAGAGGGTACCTCACGATACGATACGATCACGATAAAGTGTGCAGAAACGAGACGAGCCACCTGGCAGAAGCCCCTCTCATGACGCGAATTTGCGTCTGTTGTGAATTTCATGCGCGAATGAAGCGAGTAATCTCAAAATGTTCAAGCATCCAGCATGAATAGAGCGATTTATTCATGCAAGTCTCGTCTGGTGTGAACGCCCCATAAGGCAGGGTGTCCTGTCCTGCTCCTGGAGGGCCACTGTCCTGCAGAGTTTAGCTCCAACCCCAATTAAACACACCTGAACCAGCTATTCAAGATCTGACTCAGTGAACTAGAAACTTCCAGACAGGTGTGTTGAGGAAAGTCTGAGTTAAACTCTGCAGGACAGTGGCCCTCCAGGACCGAGTCTGGACATCCCTGGTCTAAGGTGTTTTTGGTGGTTACTAGGTGACTGCTCACGAGTCAAGAGAGTTCACACCAAAGTCTCATTGGTCTCAAAATATGGCTTGGATCCCTCCTTCAGTGTAAGTCTACAGCAGTGGTCGCCAACCCATCGATTGTGATCGACTGATAGATCTTTATCATTGTCTCAGTAACTCCCGAAAATAACAGAAATATGAGTACAAAAATACATTACATTTCTAAAATCTTTGTACTGTATTTTTGTATTTATTTTTCTGTTATTTTCGGGAGCTACTGGGACAGCGATAAAGGTAAATAGCCCACATCGCATACTGTTGAGTAGGTACTACATTTGAATTTAAATTTACTTCACGACCGTTGAAAAAGTATGTTCTATATAGTACGAATGCGTGTAGTATGAATGAATTCGGACGTACTACATCCGCTATGTTTTTACTGTCACATGACCTACCAGCGTCATTTATGTCCCTACAAATCCTCTCCCGTGGCCTCATGGGATAGTAAAGTGTCCATCGTATGCACACTTCAGAATCTCTACGGAAGTAGTAAGTCATCCAGGTACTTTTTGCCTACTGTTTTTCGAATACTATGAATTCGGACATACTACTCTGTTCGCATACTGTTTTTCGCGTACTATATAGTAGAGTAGTATTCGATTTCGGATGCAGCGTCTGTCTGTCTTCAGAAAAGTTTCGATGGCAATGGCATTTTATTGTCCTCTTTCATTCTCGTCTTCCATAAAGGTCAAGGTCAGGAATCTTGGGCTTAAAAAGGTCGGTGACCACTGGTCTACAGGATTTGTTCTTGGATGTTTTGTCTTTCTCCAGGCTGAAATCATGTCTGAATGCTTAGAAAAGTAATAGCACACGATTTGAAGTATCAGAATATAACATAGCACAGATGGTGTTGGACCAATATGTGCCAAAATGTAATACTTGGGTTATTTGAAGTATTACATCATGGCATATCTATTTGCCAGGTCTTATTAAATGTATAAGAGGCAAATGTATTACCAATCTAAAAATGATTAAATTATTAAGAACACAGCAAAAAAAATTCCACTTACAAAATTAAATCACCTTCATGTTTTGCCAGCTATTACAAGAGTTTGTAGCAAAGCTTTGTAAAGGACAGTAGTCAGTGTCAAGTAACGCGATTATTGGAAATCTATGCAATTTGTCATCAATTTAACACCATCTTTTAATTTCTTTCTTTGGCTATTTTCGTATGCCATTAACATATTCCCATGCCTGTCTGCAACATGTTCCCATGCTATGGGGAGCACTGAAAACTTGCAGTAATCTCAAGAGGCCCAGAAGTAGGCAGAATGCATCAATTTTACAGCTGCCCTGTCAATGACCACTTTCACAGGAAGCTAGTGGATCTTCCAGACGGGAGAAACTGTCTCATGGGTTAATTATGCCTGTGAAATCTTTGTAAAGAGCTCCTAGTACAATTTTTCAGTTCCTGTCTAGTAGAGTTACTCGACTAATTATTTTGCTCTTTCAATCATCTCCTTTTACTGTATCAGCTCAGAAACATTGTCTTGGCTTGAACTTCACATGAAAAAAGGGTTAATTCACCCCAAAATGAAAATTCTGTCATTAATTAGCCACCCTCGTGTCATTCCAAACCCATAAGACTTTTGTTCATTTTCGGAATACAAATGAAGATCTTTTGATGAAATTTGAGAGATTTCTGTTCCTCCATTGATTGCCTTTGCAACCACCACTTTGACGCTTCAAAAAGTTCATAAAGAGATTGTAAAACTAATCCATATGAATTGAGTGGTTTAGTCCAAATTTTCTGAAGAGATCGATTTCTGAGGATGATCGCTTTTTATGATAAACAAATTTAATTTAGGCTTTTACTCACATATAACATAGTTCAAACGTGCTGCGTAACCAATGAGATTCTTTTTTGTGTGTTATCACATTCAAGCTTCTGGAAGAGGTTTGCTTTTGTGCGTCATTCAGGTTAAGCTGAGCTTCTACTTATATTCTGCTTATAAAAGTTGGGGCTAAGTAAGGTTTTTTGTTTGTTTGTTTGTTTTGATAGAAATTACTTTATTCAGCATGGATGGATTAAACTGATCAGAAGTGACAGTAAAGAGATTTACATTGTTACAACAATTTTAGCACATTTTACACATTTTAGCAATACAGTGATAACATTAATAACCGTGAAATGTGAAATTGTCATATCTTTTCATCTCGATTTCATTTTTGCTAGTCTGAATCACACTACCTTGATACCATCCAGCCAAAATAAATGCACATGTGAGCATGAATAGAATAATTTGCTACCTCAGGATGCAGTTGGTCAGAAGTAGCTGAATTATGATCGGCTGCTAAATGCGAGGGAAATTTCAATACGACCCGATTAGCATCATCAAGTTATTGTGGGCCGAACTGTTTGATGGATGTTGGCAAAGATGAAAGACACAAGCCTACAGACAGACAGTCCACCCTTTCTCTGTATGCAATTACAACCATTATGCAATAAATCAATGTAATAGTTGAAATAACTCTGAGCGATCAGGTAGGAGGGTAGGAGCGTCTGTAAGTGAGCAGAGAAGGAAAACAACGTGGCAGCGGGGTGTTGAGATGTAAATGAATTCATCAGAAATATCTGTCCTTAATCTTGGCAACGTTTCCTGGACTTCAAAGGCTGTGGGCCCCCGCAGGAGAGCTCTGAGTCATGCAGCACTTATTATTTATGCACTTTACCAGATCTGTCAGTCAGCTGTTGGAGAAGGGCCAATTAATAATTTCTCTGTTTTCTTTCTCTCTGCATCTCTTATGTGATCATTCTTACTGCAAACCTTTCCAAAACATGTCAACATGTGCTATTTTTGTCTTTGTTCTCCCTCCCTCATGCAGACTAACAAAGCGGTGACTAAAGGGGACTTTCACCACGCCAGCTCCAGCTCCAGACGAGCTCTCTTCCTCGCCGTACTGTCCATCACCATCGGGACGGGCATCTACGTGGGTGTGGCCGTGGCCCTTATCGCATACCTCTCCAAAAACAATCACTTGTAGCCTTCTCATGCCCAAACCACTCTTTCTTTTCAGCAGTCGGATAAAGACTGGATCACTTTGGGATCAGCTTTTTGAGAAAATGGTCACAGTATGGGACTCACCAGCAATGTGTTCCACTCCTGCACTTTTAAAAGTCATTCCCATTCCCAACATAATGGGAACATAATCGTTTGTGTAAATGTCCTGATCACCTTTCTGCATTTTCATGTGACCGTGCCACCACCACTTTTATTTTTGCGCTCAATGTTTGTGCAAGTGCAAATCTAATG
This sequence comes from Chanodichthys erythropterus, assembly GCF_024489055.1. Classification (NCBI taxonomy): domain Eukaryota; kingdom Metazoa; phylum Chordata; class Actinopteri; order Cypriniformes; family Xenocyprididae; genus Chanodichthys; species Chanodichthys erythropterus. The sequence goes on along the minus strand of NC_090225.1, from coordinate 27,175,220 downwards.
CTACACACATGAGATTTTTGCCAAATTAAAGTCAATATGAAATCAAAAGGGACCTGATTTACTTTCTTAATGCATGTTCCTGCTTATATTGCGCACATTTTTCCAAAGAAATCTTTGATCAAAATTAAATCATTTGCTCTGCCACTGAAACAACTCTCCTTTTTGTCATCAGATAGCATTGGATAATGGATGGCCGATCCAATAAATTCCCACCAGATGAAATTGGACTGGTTGCACCAGCTGTGTCTTAAGTTACAACTTAGCTTAATAACATAAAATTAGTCACTAAGTTACAGCTTACACACTACTAAATATATTTTGTTGCACCATTAAATTTAGTTGAAACATAACTCTATGTATAAACTAAATATTTATGGAAGCCTCCAACCAGGATTAACAGTCGGAATAAAACAGCAGATTGATTGAATTGCAGTGGATGCCCACAAGGCCAAGGCGGCAAATGCCGAGGGTGATCTGAGGATTGCAATGGAAGTGTTTCCACTGGGTGAATCCCCACAGGTATCCCATTCCTCAGCATGCTTTTTCCGCCCAGTTGAGTTCATGGATGAGTTAGGCAGTTCACCTCAGAAAGAATTTAATTTCTCAAGCGTGGCTCATGAAGAGGATGAACTGTCGATTGCAGCATTGAAGGGTTGGATTCTGCCTTTGGAAGTGCATGGCTCGCCTATAGGCCCCCACCATCTGGTGTGATGGCCCAGGCTGAGGCTGATGCTGAGTTGGCTGCCGTGAATATTGGGCTAACGTGAAATTCTCCACCCTTTCTTGAGCTTTCGTGGTTGGATGATTGGTTTCTGGGCTTCAGTGCTCAGTGCCTTTCTTCCCGAAAGTACACCAGGGGATCACATAGTCATGGAAGGCACCTTTCACTGCCACAACATGGTTCTCAGGTTCTTCCTCCGTCACTACACTCAATGGCGGGGTGGTCGGGGGATACTCAGAGGTTGAGCTGCCACCTGGAGGAAACATCTAAGGCTCCCTTCTAGGTCCTGTAAGTTTACCTTGTGAATGACAGCGAGGGCTTACAATGCTGCTAGACAGGCCGAATGCAGGAGCTGCACTTGCCAACCAATTTTGCCTTATGGGTGACGGAGGTCACGGTGCAGGCTCTGGGTTGGGCATTGTCCACCTAGGAGTGCCATCTATGGCTTAACCTTGCTGAGATGCTGTGAAAGTGCACTTTCTTGATGATCCCTTCTCCCAAAGTGGCCTCTATGGCAAAACTGTTAGCATCAGTTATCAGCAGTGAAGATGCAGGCAGAAGCAATCAGACACATCTTGCCCCGGCACGACTTAGCTGCCACCTACAGGCCTCTGCTCTGCCATCGCAGAGGCTATCTTCCTCAATCGAGGTTCTTCTGTAGGTCTATCAGCCTGCATTCATCAGGTCTATCAGCTAGTGAACTTGCAAGCACTCCCTTGGGTTCGAGGCAGACACAACCTTATCTCTGAAGTGTCTAGTGCGTGCCCTGCGCATTTATTTGGACTGCACAGAGAGCTTTAGATACTCCGATCAGCTCTTTGTCTGATTCAGGGAACAGCAGAAGGGGAAGGCTGTCTCCAAATAGAGGATTTCCCACTGAATTGTGGATGCTATTTCTTTGGCATACTAAGCCCAGGGCATGCCATGTCCCAAATTTGGCAGACACTGTCTCGGCTCCTCAGCACAAACCTGAATATGCCATCTCCTTTTATACCCGTATGTCTGGGAGAGTGGCATGCAAATTCCACTTGCCAATTCACTACATCGACACAATGTCTCATTCCCTCCATCAGAGAATGGAAGTTACAATACTCAGCCTCTAGTGTGGACTTTACGTTCCAAGATCTTACGAACAGCTGGTGCAACCCTACCCAAATCCCTCTTTTTTTTTTTTTCTTGTTGAATTTTGTTTCACTCAGATACAAGATTATAGTAAAATTTAAAGAAAAATGGCCTGTGAACAGCATTTCATCTTGACTTTAATATTGGTTTGTCGCAAATACAGTATTTGGTATACAGATCTAACCTGTCAAAAGATCCAGAGAAGATCTGAATCAGTATCTGAACAATCAGTGACTTCCTCAAATGTTTCTTGGATTATGTGAAGCATCTATCTGAAGTGCCACAGTGCTTTCAAGCCTTTTTAAGAGCTACTGAATCTTAAGGTCTGTGACACACAAAGGGGCATTTTCAACACTCTTTTGATATTACAGACACAAAATGAACATAAAGCCATATAGATGGGTTGCTCAAGCCTGTGTGTTGACTTTTTTCGGAATGTATGGGTGAAGTCATTCTTGTGGGGCTGTAACATTCACTATTAACTACTCTGTAATTAAGTCCTAAGGCTTTCAGTTTATACATGTCAATCTATGAAGCTGTAAATGCCTCCGCTGTCAAATTTTCTCCCATACTTTGGGAAACACCTCTTGCCAGCAAGCTCATGCTAATTAAATGTGATCTTTTCATTCAATCATGGTGCCGGTGTGTTCATCTGATTTGGACCATTTGATCTCGGAACGTCTTTTATGTTTATGGTGAAGTGTTATAAAAAATTTGCAAAAATGAAGGTTCACGTACAGACAAACAGATAGAAACCCAGATTTTTCGAGAAGTTCATCTTATTTAATCTTGAGAAGTTCATGCTGTGGATTAAACTACCGGCCCTCATTCACAAATGTACATGTTCACAGAAACACCAATAAGAACACATTTTTACACTGCATTTGCTCCAACAATACAAACCTAACATTAGTTCAGTTATGTATTGATTCATGTAATAGTTGAAGTGACAATTATTACAGATTTACAGTACCATAGTGAGTAGTATTTTATAGAAACATTAAGAAGAGTTTTGTTCAGTTACAGTTAAGGGTGGAACAGTTCAGATTACTCACGGTTCAGTTTTTATCATGGTTTTAGGGTCATGGTTTCGGTACGGTTCGGTATGTGCTATGTTCAGTTAAAAAAACAGGACAAACGTCAAATATAGATAAAGAAAATAAAAACAAATAATCTAAAATACAAATAAAATAAACAATGCAGTATCTGTCAGGTACAGAAATTGAATAAAGTAATCAAATATAAAATAACACTGCATATAAAATTCTTTGAATACTTAAATAAAGATGAAACATTATTGAAGTTACAAAAGCTATTCAGTCAAGAGAGATTTTGATTAACGTTAAAGACACAGAGAGCAGGAATATTAGACTGCGGTCCCTTTAAGAAAATTCAAAGATCCAGTACACTGATACTGATGCACATGCGTTGTTTGTTTTGTTTTTCTCTTAAGATATAACCTACTATTGGTGAGGATACTTGCTAAGATGGCATGTTGACATAATTTTTGTGTGAATTTGTCCGTTTAGGTGCAAGACTTGAAAGAGAATTTGCAATAGAGCATTTGAGCGCTGTGACACGGCAATCTGTGTACGCGCTTTGGACGAGTACACACAAATCTCCTCACAGCGCGCACGAGTTCTCTTTCGCTTCTTACAGATGAATGTTTAAATTGGCAAGGTTTAAATTAGTTTAGTTTAAGCATAGATAACAATGTGAGATGTTAATGTCTCACCTATGGAGTCGTGCGCTATCAACACCCGAGTGATGATGGCGTAAATGACCATAGAGCATTCGGCACGTTATTGAACATTTGTTTACAAAGAGTAAACAAAGAGTGACTGTTTTGTCCATGTTCTTTTGATCATCGCTGTTGTAACGTATTGGGAAACCAGAATGCATGTCCATCCATCGACTGAAACATACATTAATCCGTCTGTCTGTTTTACACGTTGTTGTTTTCAACAAACATATTATAGATGCGTTTGTCAGATTTGTTTTGTTTTTGTTTTTTTTACCGAGAACCGTTCCACCCCTAGTTACAGTAGTTCCTTGACAACATGAAATCATGATCGGACGATCCAGCAGAACCTCAAGAAGCCACACATGAAGAATTTGTCCAGAAGATTGACATTGTGAACAACAGTATTTTATGATTTGTGGTTCTGATTATTGACATCTTATTGGAATGTCAAAGAAAGTTATGTTAAAGTGAGTAAGGTTAAATTTAGATTAAGAATTATGATTAAGTTACATGAAGTTTAGGGTAAATTTAACTTAAAGGGTTAGTTCACCCTAACATGAAAATTCTGTCACTCACTCATGTGAATAAAAGCCTAAATTCAATCTGTTCAGCATATAAAGTGATCGTGTCTATTCAGAAAATTTTGACTAAATGGCTCAATTCATATGGATTAGTTTTACAATTTATTTATGAACGTTTTGATGCATCAAAGTGGTAGCTGCATGGACTGTCAATGGAGGGACAGAAAACTCTCAGATTTCATTAAAACATATTTATTTGTGTTCCAAAGATGAATGAAAGTCTTACGGGTTTGGAACGATATGAGGGTGAGTAAATGATGACAGAATTTTCATTTTTGGGTGAACCATCCCCTTTAAGATAAATGTGGAAAATGTTATAGAAAAACATTTCAGTGTTTTAAAGATAGTAGGAAAAAATAAGAGCACAACGAGCAAAACAACCAAACTTTCAGCATCAGCAGATGTTGTTCTCTATAATCAAATATTGTACTAGCACACACATTTTGAGGGTGATTAAAAGAAGACAGAATTTTTAATTTATGGTAAATTCGTCCTTTAAATGTAGACAGCTAGACCTGCCACATGACTCTATCCTGAAGTTTTCATTCCACTGTTCCCATGGGCTGGCTAAATAACTAATCACCTGTGCATATTTCATAAAAGAAGATATATCTCCACAGTTTGCCAGAGATATTAGCTAACCTGATTCATGCATTTTACATGCAGGGATGCCTGAGGTTAGGATCTCAAATTGTATATAGTTGGCTTGGCATAAACAAAAGTTGGCAGCTTGTCAAATACTGGTTCCTAATTAAGGGAAGAGTCATGTTGTCTGAACAGGATGCCCATCTAGTAGTAATTAACCTTGTAAAGCCTGACATATATAAAATAATAATTAGAAAAAATCTTTTTTTAATGTATCGGTGTATATATAAAGTGTTTATAACACATTGTCTTGTTCAAGAAATCAGTTTGAGATGATTTGAGCTTTGTGACATGGTGCGTTATCCTGTTGGAAGTAAACATCAAAAGATGAAACACTGTAGTCATAAAGGGATGGACATTGTCGGCAACAATACTCAGGTAGGCTGTGGCGTTTAAATGACATCAATACTGTCACGGTTCGCAGATGCATTGGTTCCTTCTTGTCGCGTGCTCTGTGTTATGACCGCTGTGGGTGTGTTTGTGTTTGTGTGCGAGTGTGTTTGTGGGTGTGCCCAGGCCACGTGGGTGATCAGTGGACCCAGCTGCCACTCATCACTCTCCCCACCTGCTGCTCATCACCTCAGTCTTTTTATACTCACCTCGTTCATCTCTCCTTTGTCAGATCGTTGTTTGGTGTCCTGTTCGTGGTTGTCTTGTCTGTTCCTGACCGGAGTCCCAGTTGTTTCGTCGTCATTCTGTGGATTACTGTCTTCGTGCCTTGTCTACTGTCTGGAACCTGGAATCATCTCACCGCCACTCTTCAGTCACCACGTCACGTCACCAGCCGACCATCTCAGTCCCTGCGCCACCTGAAGCCTGCCCGTTTTCATTGACTGTGTTTCTGTTACTGCTTGTTGTGGAATAAACGACGTTACTTGCATTTGCTTCCTGTAGTCAATCATGACAGAACGATCTGACCAAGGAGCGGAAGCAGCAAGCACTCAGCAGTCTTCACTGGAGGATTTCGTCAACAGCAGCATTCGTCGAATGGAGTCACAGGAGATAAATCTCAACGAGACGGGAAGAGCCGTGCAGGCTCTCGTGGCGCAGGTATCCGAGCTCACCCAGCAAGTCCAGCTGCTTCGTGTTCCCGCTGCGCCGCCCACACCAGCCGTTTCCCCACCCACACCTGCGAGCGTCGCCGCTTCGGAGCCTCGTCTTCCAGTACCCGAAGCTTATTCAGGTGAACCAGGATTTTGTAGAGCTTTTCTGACACATTGTACCATGCACTTTGCTCTGCAGCCCCGCACTTTCAGCACCGAACAAAGCAGAGTGGCTTTCGTACTGACGCTTCTGACGGGGAAGGCGTCGCTCTGGGGAACGGCGGTGTGGGAGAACCAAGACCCCTGCTGTACCTCGTTCCAGTCACTCTCCGCAGAAATGAAGAGAGTGTTCGACCGCTCAGTCGCGGGGAGAGAAGCCGCCAGACAGTTGGCGGAACTACGCCAAGGAGAGAAGTCGGTGTCTGATTATTCCATCGAATTTCGTACATTGGCGGCAGAGTGTCACTGGAACGAGGAGGCGCAGTGGGACATGTTCCTGCATGGGTTGGCTGACCGTGTTCAAAGGGAGATCTACGCGCTGGACCTCCCCACCACGTTTAATGGTCTCGTCGACCTGGCGCTCCGGGTGGATGCTCGGCTGACCAGGGCCGAGCGGAGAAGTCCAGTCCACAGGAGTGAGGAAATCCGGAGGTCCAGCGGCGGGGACACGGTCAGTCCTATTCAAGATCATGAGCCCATGCAGGTAGGTCGAGCTCGGCTTTCCCGGGAGGAGCGGGAGAGGCGGAGGTCCCAAGGACTTTGTTTATATTGTGGCAAGGCGGGACATTTCGCTTACAACTGCCCGTTAAAAGGGGCAAGCCCGGCAGTAAGTTTGAGGCTACTGTCGGGTGGGATCTCCGCTGGAAAGTCCTCAACCACATCCACCCTCCTCCCGGTGAGATTGGGATGGTCACATCACCTTCACAACTGCAACGCACTTCTGGATTCCGGGGCAGAAGGTAACTTCATGGACCAATCTTTCGCCACCAAGTTCCACATTCCTTTCAGACCACTCACCGACAGAATCGCTGTTCACGCACTCAATGGACAGAGTCTTCCCACCATTTCTCACATCACTGAAGATATCACCCTGATCACCGCTGGCAACCATTCTGAACAGATTAAATTTTTTATTTTTGACTCCCCTCACACCCCCGTCGTCCTTGGTCATCCTTGGTTCACCAGACACAACCCCCGGGTAGACTGGGTCCAGAACTGCATTGTGGCCTGGAGTGAGGAGTGTCATAAGTCTTGTCTTGTCTCTGCTTGTTCGTCTGTTTCTGGTTCTGTCTTACAGGAGGAAGCAGTGGATCTGTCTACCGTGCCCGTTGAGTACCAGGACCTGAAGGAGGTGTTCAGTAAGTCCAGGGCTGCTTCTCTTCCTCCGCATCGTCCCTACGACTGTGCCATAGATCTAGTACCAGGGAAGTCTCCGCCTAAGGGCAAGTTATATTCACTTTCAGTTCCCGAAAGAGAGGCTATGGAGAAATATATTTCTGATTCACTAGCAGCCGGGTTCATTCGCCATTCCTCTTCTCCAGCGGGGGCGGGGTTCTTTTTTGTGGGGAAGAAGGATGGTTCCCTGCGACCTTGTATTGATTACCGGGGGTTGAACAACATTACGGTAAAGAATACCTATCCTTTGCCGTTAATGTCTTCAGCCTTCGAGAGGTTGCAGGGAGCATCCGTCTTCACGAAATTGGATTTAAGAAATGCTTATCATTTGGTCCGCATCAGGGAGGGTGATGAATGGAAGACCGCCTTTAACACCCCTAGGGGGCACTTTGAATATTTGGTCATGCCGTTCGGGCTTTCCAACTCCCCAGCGGTCTTCCAGGCACTCGTCAATGACGTGCTGAGAGATATGGTCGATCAGTTCTTATATGTCTACCTGGACGACATATTGATTTTTTCCTCATCTCTCCAGGAACACGTACAGCACGTTCGACGAGTGCTTCAGAGGTTGCTAGTGAATGGGCTTTTTGTCAAGGCGGAGAAATGCGTTTTTCATGCACAGTCTGTTCCTTTCCTAGGATACATCGTGTCGACTGAGGGAGTACGCATGGACCCTGAGAAGGTTAAGGCTGTGGTAGATTGGCCAAATCCAGATTCCCGTAAGGCCCTACAGAGGTTTCTGGGGTTCGCCAATTTTTACCGGCGTTTCATTCGCAACTTCAGCCAACTAGCCTCACCTCTGATCGCCTTGACCTCCCCCAAAACTACGTTCAGGTGGTCAGACGCAGCGGAAGCTGCGTTTGCCAAACTGAAGGCTCGCTTTGTTTCAGCCCCTATTCTCGTTGCCCCTGATCCATCACGGCAGTTTGTGGTGGAGGTCGACGCATCAGAGGTGGGGGTAGGTGCAGTGTTGTCCCAGCGTTCTTCCGCAGACGATAAGATGCATCCGTGCGCGTTTTTTTCACATCGCTTATCTCCCGCCGAAAGTAACTACGACATTGGTAATCGGGAGTTGCTGGCAGTCAAGTTAGCGTTGGAGGAATGGCGTCACTGGTTAGAGGGCTCTGGGGTACCCTTTATCGTCTGGACCGATCATAAGAACCTAGAATACATCAGAACTGCCAAAAGATTGAACTCCAGGCAGGCTCGGTGGGCACTTTTTTTCGGACGTTTTGATTTTACTCTCTCGTACCGCCCGGGTTCCAAAAACATCAAACCCGACTCTTTGTCTCGTATTTTTGACCGTTCCGAACGCCCGTCTACTCCCGAGTGCATTTTTCCCGAGAGATTAGTTATCTCCACACTCACATGGGAGGTCGAATCGAGAGTCAAGTCGGCTCTAGAAGGGGTAACGCCTCCGCCCGAGTGCCCACCAAACCGATTATTTGTGCCGGAGGGATTACGGTCCATGGTCATTCAGTGGGGTCATTGTTCCAACGTGGCATGTCATCCAGGAGTCAGTCGAACTAAGTTTTTGGTTAAGCAACGATTCTGGTGGCCTCTCATGGCTCGTGACGTTCGCGATTTTGTCTTGGCTTGCTCAGTCTGCGCCGTTGGTAAGACTTCCAATCGTGCCCCAGATGGGTTACTTCAACCGCTGTCAGTCCCTTCGAGACCCTGGTCCCATATCTCGCTAGATTTTGTGACCGCCCTCCCACCCTCCCAAGGGAACACGGTTGTTTTAACCGTAGTGGACCGGTTCTCGAAGGCGGCTCATTTTATTCCCTTGCCCAAATTACCCTCAGCCAAGGAGACAGCGGTTACGGTCATTGATCACGTCTTTCGGATTCATGGCCTCCCGGTAGACGTGGTCTCTGACAGGGGTCCCCAATTCGTTTCCAAATTTTGGCAGGAATTCTGTAGATTGCTGGGGGCGACTGTTAGTCTGTCATCTGGGTTTCACCCCCAGAGCAATGGTCAGACTGAGAGAGCCAATCAGGATTTGGAGCGAACGTTGCGATGTATGGTCTCCAAGAATCCTTCCTCTTGGAGTCAGCAACTCTCAATGGTGGAGTACGCGCACAATACTTTACCAGTGTCGTCCACGGGCCTATCTCCGTTTGAATGCAGTGTAGGTTACCAGCCACCTATTTTTCCCAGTCTGGAATCCGAGGTCGCGGTCCCCTCTGCCCACGCCTTTGTCCAGAGGTGCCACCGAACTTGGACGAGGGCCCGAGAGACTCTCCTCCAAGTGAGGGAACGCACCAAGGCCAAGGCCGATCGCCACCGGTCAAGGCCTCCGGTTTACGTCGTCGGTCAAAAAGTGTGGCTTTCTACCAAGGACATTCCTCTCCGATCCGTTTCTAAGAAGCTTGCTCCTAAATTTATTGGCCCGTTCACTGTCACCAAGATCATTAGTCCGGTGGCAGTCCGCCTTAAACTTCCTCCAGTGTACAGGAGGATTCATTCCGTCTTCCATGTCTCCAAAATTAAACCTGTTTTTCATTCTGAGATTAACCCGCCAGCCCCGGTTCCCCCACCGCCGCGTCTCGTAGATGGGGAGCCAGCTTATTCGGTAACTCGTATTCTGGACTCTAGGCGGAGGGGACGCGGATTTCAGTACTTGGTGGACTGGGAAGGTTACGGTCCGGAGGAGAGGAGTTGGGTTCCTGCCAGGGACATTCTGGATCACACCCTTATCGAGGATTACAATCGACAGGTAAGGGAGTCGGGGAATGCCAGGAGGCATTCCTAGGAGGAGGGGTACTGTCACGGTTCGCAGATGCATTGGTTCCTTCTTGTCGCGTGCTCTGTGTTATGACCGCTGTGGGTGTGTTTGTGTTTGTGTGCGAGTGTGTTTGTGGGTGTGCCCAGGCCACGTGGGTGATCAGTGGACCCAGCTGCCACTCATCACTCTCCCCACCTGCTGCTCATCACCTCAGTCTTTTTATACTCACCTCGTTCATCTCTCCTTTGTCAGATCGTTGTTTGGTGTCCTGTTCGTGGTTGTCTTGTCTGTTCCTGACCGGAGTCCCAGTTGTTTCGTCGTCATTCTGTGGATTACTGTCTTCGTGCCTTGTCTACTGTCTGGAACCTGGAATCATCTCACCGCCACTCTTCAGTCACCACGTCACGTCACCAGCCGACCATCTCAGTCCCTGCGCCACCTGAAGCCTGCCCGTTTTCATTGACTGTGTTTCTGTTACTGCTTGTTGTGGAATAAACGACGTTACTTGCATTTGCTTCCTGTAGTCAATCATGACAAATACACAGCATTTTTCAAGTTCAAGTCCACAGAGGTTAATCTTCTAACACCTGCCTGCTTTGTTGGACAAAATGGCGGATTCAGCGTTATGATTGGTTAGATTGCTTGTCAATCAAACTCCCGGCGAAGGGTCAATTGAGAGATGAACAGATAAACATCAACTTGAAATATTACTAACAATATACAATTTTACTAAAATCATAAACGTTTTTACAAGACACGTGTACCACGAACTGGAGGACATTTTTAGAATTACACTAAAAGACCTTTTACTTGCTAAAAAAGCATATAAACTCAATCAAAAGGCATGTAGGAGATTGTGTTGAACAGGTTTTTCAACAAAGTTTTGATCATGTTGATAATTTAGAGGCCTCATAAGGTGTTTATAGGGTTAATAAAGATCTTAGCATTAATTATTACCCTTGGACAGAAAGACAGGATAAGAGCGTACTAAAGCGGGTCGGTGGGTTTTTGTAACAATTCAGTAAGAGTGCTTGTAATTTAATTAATCTAAAAACTTGGATGTAAGAGAGTCACTAAATCAATGTGGTCTTTGCATGGTCTAGGTAAATATTAGTTTTTTTCAGTCCTAGTTCATAGTTTTAGGAGCATGTTGCTTGATTCATTTGAAGGGCTGACTCTCTCAGCAGCATCTGTTACTGCTGATGAGATGAGTCATTGGATGGGAAGTTCACATCTGCAGTTTTCCATCAGCAGAGGTGGAAAGCACAACACAGGATTATAACTCAAATAAACGTAACTAAACGACTAGTGGAATCAAGGGCGTAGATTTGGTTTCAACTTTGAAGGGTTGAACGTTGGTATTGTTGTATTGTATGGGGGGGTTGTAACTGATGGATTTGAATATTGGGGGGGGGTTACTCCCCCCATCCCCCCCACAAACTACGCCCCTCAGTGGAATACTGCTTTTGATCAGTTCAGCATCTTCTGGTTTAAATTCTGGTTTAAAATCTGGTTCAAATAATTGATTCTAAGTACATTATATTTTTAGCAGGGAAGCATTAAATTGCTCATAAGTGACAGTGAAAGCATTTATTTGAAATACTTGTAACATTATGAATGTCTTAACACAAATAAATCATTTTTGATCAATTTAATTAGTCCTTGCTGATTCAGCATTCATCACAAGTTCAGCTTTGCATCACAAAAATAAATTACATTTGAAATATATTCAAATAGAAAACAGTTATTTCAAATTGTGATAACATTTCACAATATTAGTATTACAGGTGAGGTACCCTCTCCGCTTCCTCCAGATCAACAGAGAACTACACACCTACAGTTCATCACACACACTATTTAACCAAGCCACACACCCACACCCACACACACACTACATTGCAAAGTCTTTATTTTCTAAGGTGGTCAATTCTGAGCGTTTCTTTTGTGAACTTTGTGGACGGTGTTTAATCTTGAACTGATTCCTGTTGATTGATTCTCTGCTGGATTGTGATTGCAAGCCGCCTACCCATGATTTTTTGCCCGATTTTTGGACTGTGTATGTTTGCTGCATGCCTTGACCCAAGCCTGTCCCTGTTTACGATTCTGTTTTGCCTTCTCTATTGACACTGCCGTGTCTCGACCCTGTACTGTTTGACTCTGACCAAAATAAAGCTGTATTTTTCATCACATAAATGAAGCATTGGTGAGTATAAGAGACTTTCAGAGGTAGATAAGGCACAATTTCTATATAGACAGATGTTTTTGCAAGTTTTGTCTGCACATTAATTTCCTTCCTGTGTTTTTCAGGCTACTTTTTAAAAGTAAAATGTTTCAATAATCCACCAATCCATCATTTGCTGTGAAACAACAAATATTGTTTGGTTGTTATTCATAGCACAATCATATGCATTTATACTGCTACTACTGTTCTGCTAAAAGGGTTAAATGGCATCTGGGCGTAAGAGTGCAATTAGCCTAATGCACAGTTGTTCTATGTTTACGATCATTTGCTGAGATGTGATCTCAAGAGCTTTAATAATGTTAGGTTTGTATGTGTTTACTGCATTTGTGGGTTTTAGTTAATCTCTCTTCTGCTACACCAAATAATTAGGTTGCAACATAATACCTGTTGTACACCATGGCTTGGGGGTGGATGCAGATTTGTAAACACTGTGGCTTTCAGTCTCATAATTGGCAGACTGAAATGACTTTTGGCCTTATCAGACTGTCCAATGCAACAATGAATTTATTATTCAAATGAGCACCTGAACATTGGAAAAACACATTTCACCTGAGGGTATTATTGGAGAAAATAAGTCATGTTCTTCTTGGATTATGTGAGGTGCATATCAATGAAGCTGGTCAAATTTTTGGACCTTCTCAACAGCAGGGCTTGCAGGATGTTCTTTACCATATATTTGTTCTTTAAATGACAGGTTACATACAATACTAACATACTTCTCTTACAGTTTTTACAGTATATAGCTTATAATGTCCATAGAATAAGTTCCCTTTCAGTCTGTCACGTTCAACGTACGTCAGTATTTGACCGACGAATTGGGATATCGCTAGAGAGCCCCTATCAGCTTCGAGAAAACTAAAACAAGCCAATGGACATTGGCGTGCGATATTTGCATAACGCACCCCTCCCCAAACCGGGGCATATAAAAGGGGGAGGAGATGCAATCGAATTCTGTCTTTCGCTTCGGAGCCAAGCGTTGGTGTCCTTCGGCTGAGAAGATCTTTAAACAAAGAAAACAGCACTCTTACCGTGTTTGGCGCGACGACATTGCAGCGAGTCCATGAGCTTCCGGGTCCGGGCGGCAACATCGGCTGTGTAAACAGCGTTCCGCTGTAATCCCACTGTGTTTGGTCTGCGATTTTGCTGGGTCCCGTGTGTGTGTTTTTCACACTCTTGTGACACTCCCTGTGTGTCTCATTCACAAAAGAGCTGTATTCCCCCTCTATCGTCTTTACAGACGAACCCTGCATCTGGGGAGATGGCATTTCGTCTGTGCGCTACTGGATGTGGTCGTTCCCTGTTCCCTGCTGATAGGCACAATCGCTGCATCACGTGCTTGGGCATTCAACACGCTGAGGCAGCGTTTGTAGATGGTTCATGTTCTCATTGTGGGAACATGACTATCGCGGTGCTGAGGTCGAGACTTTCGTTCCTTGGTTCTCAGGGAGTGGGGGTCCCCTCCCCTATGCCCCGTGCGGCCGTTTTCTCCGGCCCCGGTCGGAGTGACGGTTCGTCGGCATGTAGGCAGGGTGACTTGAGGATCACGGTTAGGGCTTCCCCGCCGAGCGCCGCTCCGCGGGCCCCTGCCGCCTCTTCAGCACCGCAGCCAGTGGTGTTACCGCCGTGCCGGGCCCTCTTCGGAGCATGCGGTACTGTCCTTCGTTGCACCTGCGGATGATCAGATGTCAATCACGGTATCGGAAGGCGAGCAGGAGTCCTCGGGAGAGGAAGACTCGGCTGAGCCTCCGTCTCAAGGGGCAGCGGTTTGGTCGAGTCGGATCCTGAGTTGATGGCTGTGCTTTCCCGGGCGGCCGAGAGCAACGGGCTCATGTGGAATCCTCCACCCTGTCCCGGCCCCTCTTGGCTTCATGATTGGTACCTCGGGGCGGGCCGCGCTGGTCCTCAACATCCCGCCCCAATGCCTTTCTTCCCGGAGGTGCACAACGAGGTGACCAGGTCTTTGCAGACGCCGTATAGTGTTCGTTCGAGACCAGGACCCTCGTCCGCCTTCACCACCCTGGATGGCGGAGAGGCTAAAGGCTATACGTGGATCCCTCCAGTCGAACGGTCTGTAGCGATGCAGTTGTGCCCTATGGCCGCTGGCTGGCGTGGTGAACCGCGCCTTCCGTCCCGAGCCTGTAAGTTCTCTTCCTCTCTGACGGAGAAGGCTTACAGAGCTTGTGGGCAGGCCGCCTCCGCCCTGCATGCCATGGCCCTTTTGCAAATATACCAAGCAAAAGTGTTATCGGAAATTCCACAGGGTGGTCTTGACCAACAGCTGCTGGGGGAACGGCCAACAGCTGCTGCTGGATCAGCTGCCACCGATCTCGCTCTCCGGGCGACTAAGGTGACAGCACGCTCCGTTGGTCAAGCGATGGCTACTATGGTAGTCCAGCAGCGCCATCTATGGCTAAACCTGGCTGACATGAGGGAGACCAATAAATATCGGTTCCTGGACTCCCCCGTGTCCCAGGCTGGCCTTTTCGGCGACGCAGTGGAGAGCTTCGCCTAACAGTTCTCCGCTGCTTAGAAGCAGGCTGAGGCGATAAAACATGTCCTGCCCCGCCGGCCCGCTGCTGCCTCCACCCCGCCGGTGGCGCAACCTCAGCCTGCTCGTCGCCGAGGGCGCCCGCCCGCATCATCCTCCGCCCCTGCTAAATTGGCCTAGCAGCAGCCTCCACCAGCCAAACAGCAGGGAGCCGGTGCCGGACGGGGCACCCAGCCCGCTCAAGCCAAGCCAGGTGGCAAGAGGTCGAGGAAGTCGCGATCCTGAAGCGGGCGACCTGGAGGAGGAAGTTGCAGCTCTTCGGGGGAGGATTCCATCAACTCCTCTACTCCCGGGGGAGGGCCGGGAGCAGGGATGTGCACAGACATTTTGGGGGGCAGGGGCTCAAGTGGAAAAAAGGGCACTTCTCATAATTATTTAAAAAAATAATGAACCCTTAAATATATTAAGACAACTCTGACTTCCCTTACACTCAAGCAATTGTTTTATACTCCATAGATTTCTACAAAATAATAAGTTCACACAGAGACCATGGTCTTCTTTAGTATTCACTAGGTTTATCACAAGAGAAGTCAACAGCAACTATTTTCAAGTAGCAATATTTAGAATAAATGACTGTACCAAGGAGAGGGATATAGTTTCACTAATAATTAGTTTATTTTGCACAAATCAATAAATCATTTTAATTTTTTTTTTTTTTTTTTTTTTGTGTTATTGGAATACTTATTTCATGAAGTGGACAATTTTAAGATTGTGGCCCATTTTTGCTTCCATGTCTTTTACTCTAATGGAAAGAAAACTTTTAACCCTAACCCTAGACATTTAGATGGAGTTTGTTTTAAGCCTACTACCCTCCGTCTGTCTGCATCTGTAGATTTATTCTAAATTAACCAAAACAAGCTAATCTGCATATTTATACACAACAAGAATTGTTTTTTCCTGAACTGTTATTAATACATTATATATTATAACAAATGCCCGCAGAGGACACCAAAAGCCTACTGATTTTTTTTTGTTAGACAGCACAGTACGATCAAATCCAAGATCAAAGCCAACCACCATGATTAAAAATATATTATTAGTTAAATAATAATATTCGGCCACTTCTTTGTGATGCTACAGCTACTGTAATTTTTTCAACAAAAATATGTGGACATAAAACATGCAAAGACAGAGCGAGGGTTTAAACTTTTATTGATGATTATCCTGTGTAAGCGTAGATTTAAGAATAGCATTATGTAGCTAATGCTGTATTATGATTTTTAAATTTTGAAAACCGTCTAATAATGTGGTTCATGGATGTGCTTCCATGGATTGCTCCTCTTCTGGTATTGACAGCCCAACCAATATCTTTATCTTGGTTCAAAACGCAATGCATAGCACAGTAAAATAATTTAAATAATAATATGACAAATTTCATTAGTATCAAATCAGACAGATGTGTTGATGATGGTCAAACTATTAATGCAGCGTTAAATGTATGAATAACCCTTAAATAGTCAAAACCTTCAGGTTTGTGAACATAGGCTAGCCTACCTGAAAAAAATGCACGGGATGCATCCATGGGGCTTTCGCGGGAATAGTTGTCACAAGTTTTCAGCCAGCAGCAAACTCGAGGTGAGGGGACGCGTGCGCGTGTGCATGCAGGCATGAATGGCGCGTCGCGAGTGAGGACATCTGAACTCAACAAAGCCGACCTGATATAGTATTTTTTGTTTTTTGTTTTATTCAGTAAATATATTTTTGACAGGGAAGCTGTGCGCAAACAGGAATATTCATTTATTTTTAAAAAAACACCCCAGAAGAAAGGGCACTTTCTCTCGAGGAAGAAAAAGGGCAGGTGCTCAAGCCCCTTGTCTATGTGTGCACGTGCCTGGCCGGGAGAAACTTGTTGTGTCTGTCCCGCCGCTGGCTCTCCGGTGTCCAGCTGTACCCACCTTTTCACAGAAAGAGCTGTTTCCCTTCCTTCCTCCAGGTCACAAGACCCAAGGTCAGGACCCAAGGTTCTGCCTCGGTGTCTGCAGCCCCCTCTCATTTCGCCAGTGGGGGGCGCCCCAATGGCGCAGGCCGTACCACGTGTTCCATCTCCCATCGGTGCTGTCTCCCCTCAGAGTCTGACTCCACTTCGGGCCGCTGTGCCGTCCGAGTCGAGCCTCAGTACTCTGCCTCGCTGCCCCACTCCCGGTGCGCCTGTGGTGCCCTTGGTCCCGCTCGTTCGGTGTCTGGAAGCCTGGCTAGCGCTTCCCAGCCCGTCCCGCTGGCTCATCCGTACTATCAGGCTCGGCTATGCGATTCAGTTCGCCCGGTGTCCCCCGGTGTTCAGAGGTGTCCACTACACTTAGGTGTCACTGGACAGAGCTCCTGTTCTTCAGCGGAGATTGCTGTCCTCCTGGCGAAGGATGCAATCGAGCCAGTCCCTCCAGCCGATATGAAGTCAGGGTTCTACAGTCCCTACTTCATTGTACCGAAGAAAGGAGGTGGGTTACGGCCAATCTTGGATCTGCGAGTCCTGAATCGGTCCCTTCACAGGCTGCCGTTCAAGATGTTGACGCAGAAATGCATTTTTCAATGCATCCGTCCCCAAGATTGGTTCGCAGCGATAGACCTGAAGGACACGTACTTTCATGTCTCGATTCTGCCTCGTCACAGACCCTTCCTATGGTTTGCGTTCGAGGGTCGGGCATATCAGTACAAAGTCCTGCCCTTCGGGCTGGCCCTGTCCCCCCGCGTCTTTACGAAGGTTGCGGAGGTGGCCATTGTTCCCCTCAAGGAACAAGGCGTTCGTATTCTCAACTATCTCGACGACTGGCTTATTCTAGCCAGCTCGCGAGAGCAGTTGTGCGAACACAGGGATCTGGTGTTGGCACACCTCAGCCGGTTCAACTGGGACAAGAGCAAACTCTCCCCCGGGCAGAGGATCTCTTATCTCGGTATGGAACTGGACTCGGTCGCCCTGACTGCGCAACTCACCGAGGAGTGCGTCCAGTCAGTGTTGAACTGCCTGAGTACGCTCAAGTGCAGGACAGCGGCCCCACTGAAAATATTTCAGAGGCTCCTGGGGCATATGGCATCCGCAGCTGTCCCCGGGGCCTTCGCAAATATGCGTTTCCCCCAGTGAGCCTTCTTGCACAACTCTTGTGCAAAGTCAGGGAGGACGGGGAGCAGGTCTTGTTGATGGCCCCTTATTGGCCCACCCGGAAATGGTTTTCGGACCTGATGCTCCTCACAACAGCCCCTCCTTGGCCCATTCCTCTGAGGAAGGATCTTCTGACTCAGAGAGGGGGCAACCTGTGGCACCCGCGTCCCGACCTGTGGAACCTCCACGTGTGGTCCCTGGACGGGATGCGGAGGTTCTAAGTGATCTCCCGCAAGCGGTTGTAGACACTATCACTTCAGCTAGAGCTCCTTCCACTAGGAGCCTCTATGCGTTGAAGTGGAACCTGTTCGTTGAATGGTGTTCTTCTCACCGAGAAGACCCCCGATCATGCTCGGTCAGATCCGTGCTCTCCTTCCTGCAAGAGGGCCTGGAGCGAAGGCTGTCTCCCTCCACCCTTAAAGTGTATGTTGCCGCCATTGCCGCACATCACGATGCAGTTGATGGAAAGTCCTTGGGGAAGCACGATCTGGTCGTCAGGTTCCTGAGGGGGGGCAAGGAGACTGAATCCACCTCGTCCACCCTCCATACCCTCTTGGGAGCTCTCCTTAGTTCTTACATCTCTTCGGCATCATCCCTTCGAGCCCTAGCAATCAGTCGAGTTAAAAGTACTGTCCCTTAAGACCGTCCTCCTGGTTGCATTGGCCTCGGTCTAGAGGGTAGGGGACCTGCACGCATTTTCGGTCGACGAATCGTGCCTGGAATTCGGGCCTGGGGATTCTCACGTCATCCTGAGACCTCGGCCTGGATATGTGCCCAAGGTTCCTACCACTCCCTTCATAGATCAGGTTGTGTACCTGCAAGCGCTGCCTTTGGAGGAGGCAGACCCAGCCCTGGCTTCGCTCTGTCCAGTTCGCACTCTGCACGTTTACGTGGATAGAACTTGAAGCTTCAGGACCTCAGATCAGCTCTTTGTCTGTTATGGAGGCCAGCAGAAGGGAAAGGCTGTCTCCAAGCAGAGGATGGCCCACTGGATAGTGGATGCCATCGCCCTGGCTTATGAATCCCAGGGCGTGCCTTGCCCGTTCGGGTTGAGAGCCCACTCCACCAAAGGAGTGGCCTCTTCCTCATGGCGCCTCACTGACAGATATCTGTAGAGCTGCGGGCTGGGCGACACCCAACACGTTTGCTAGGTTTTATAGCTTACGTGTGGAACCGGTTTCTTCCCGTGTACTCGCTTCCACTAGCCGGTAGACGCGTTGAACCTGTTCTGTGTGTCGGCTTGCAATGCCATTCCCGCCCTCTGGGCTGGATACATGCATCTTTGACTCCAGTCGTGTACACCGATCGGTGAACCCTGTCGAAGTTCCTCCGACCTCCCCCTTCGGCTCGGACATTGCGGAGTGTCTGATGCCAGACCAACATCCATCTTCGATGTTGTCTGTTGGTTGGGTTCCATATGTTGTAATCCCTCTAAGTGAATGATTCCATATGTGTGTTGTCCACGGTCATTCCCTACAGTGAGCCCATGTCTTCCCCTAGCAGAGTTCTGCTGTCACCTGTCAGATGAGTCTCCCCCTACTCAGGTGGAGCCATCCCAGGGACTCGTATGCGTACTGCCCTTCGGGCCAGGCCATATGTTCCACGTAAATTCCTTCCCCACTGGGTGGGTAGTGGCTCCGCAGCGTCCCCTTCGGGTTCGCTTCCCCAGTGTAGTCTAGTTTACTTAGTGGGTATATCGGAACAGCAGTAGACTTCCCGGCGTAAGCTCGCCCCCTTCTCCTTCCCCTGGTGCGATGGGCGGCTAGAGCCTGCGCTGGGCACTGGAAGGGGTTTCGTAACTGTGGCGTTTTATTTGGGATCCCAATTCGTCGGTCACTACTGACGTACGTCGAAAGGGAACGTCTTGGTTACGTATGTAACCCTCGTTCCCTGAAGGAGGGAACGGAGAAGTACGTCCCGTTGCCACAGTTTCTGTACCCTCGCTGCAGTGCGGACACCAGTTGTCTCCTCAGCGAAAAACAGAGTACGGTTGCATCTCCTCCCCCTTTTATATGCCCCGGTTTCGGGAGGGGTGCGTTATGCAAATATCGCACGCCAATGTCCATTGGCTTGTTTTAGTTTTCTCGAAGCTGATAGGGGCTCTCTAGTGATATCCCAATTCGTTTGTCACTACTGACGTACGTCTCCGTTCCCTCCTTCAGAGAACGAGGGTTACATACGTAACCGAGAGGATTTATTTGGAATATTGGGTTACACTTTATTTTAAGGTCCTTGTTAAAGTGTAATTATACAATTAAGAAGGGTAACATGGGGGAAGATGCCCCCTTAAGAACAATCTGGATTTACTTTTTACTTCTTCAGCTAATGTGTTATTATAGGAAATAAATAGAAACATTTGCTAATTTAGTTATAGCACAAAATGTCAAATATAAAAAGTTCGCCTCCTACCTTACTATAGGTTTAGGATTAGGATTCGCATTTGCATCATGTAATTATGTGTAATTTACTGTTGAAAGTGCACTTGTGGTGTATTTCAAATCTTAGTATATTTTTAAGAAATTGTATTTGCAGATAATATAATATTAATCAAAATAAAAGGGCACTTACGTGTACTGAAAGAGAGTACATTTTCATGATTGCTTAACACTTGATTACAATTTTAAAAAGTTCTTGTCAGTCCATTCTTGACTGTACACTTTAACCATATTTCAAAGACAATAAAAGTAATTATGAATTTGCATTTAAAGATGTACTTAAGTGGACAAAAACACTCTAAAGCTGAGCTAATTAATTAATAAATAATAAATTAATAATAAAGACAATGGAGGGAGGGGCCAGGGAGGAGACAACAGAAGGAGGAGCCAGAGGACAACCCAGAGCAGGGACAGGACAAAAGCTCACGGCATAACCGATGGAGGGAGGAGAAATGAGGAAGCCAGGAGCCCGACAGATAAGAAGTGAAGACATGATGAGAGGAGACCAGACAGACAGAGGAGACATAGACCCAGGGAGACATTGAAAGGCCTGGAGGCTGATGGTGGAGCTGCAGGTGAGTGTGACCAATGTGGAGACAGACCTTGGCAGACCTGGGTGGGGTCGGTGCGACTGAGGATGATGGTGGAACAAGAGGGAAGGAGGAACCCAGTGGAGCCAGAGGGGTGTAGGATTGAGGCGCAGCTGGAGATCCAGAAGTCCGAAGCAGAGCCAAAGCAATGATAGACCAAGGTGGAGCCAGAGGGAAGAGGGAGTCTGGCGGAGACTGAGGGATGACAGACCATGGTGGAGCCAAGCAAGTAGAGCCCTGCATGGGCCACAGATCTAGGCCTTAGCCTGGCCCTGGCCCAAGACGCTCAGGCCCTAGCCCGGCCCGTATCCAACAGCTTGTCAGAATTTTTTAATGTAAAGCCATAGATATAAAACACTAATATAAACATATCACAATGTTAGTTTAAACATTTATTAGCACTGCCACAGTAAAAAGCAATTTTTGACAAGCTGAAGTAACAGCATGCGGAAATAAACAAAACAAAAACTGGCTTTACATTAAAAAAAAACTCCAATGTTGTGTCACCTTAGGCCTACACCTAGCTATGCATCAAAAAAAAAAAAAAAAAAAATCAAGGCTTCACCACAGAACATGGTCATTATTAATATAAATGAAAAACGAGACAACATGCTACAGCCAGAAGAATACTCTCATATAGAGAATCGTGGAGAAAAAGCACGGCATCCACACTGGAAAGTCTTAATTAGGTATGCTCATAATTGACTGGTTGACTGTTAACCAAGAAATTTCACCAATTAATACTATCGGTTAGACGGTTTAAAAAGAAAACAAACTATAAACATATAGCTTTAGACAACAAATCCTTTAAACGGTAGCCTATTCAGAACAGAACCATAATGAAAAATAAAAGAACACGTCGCCTGCCTTTCTATTTCGGCACAAATCCAAATGTTTCCATATTCGCAGTGTATTTTCATGCTAAACTATTATTTATTATGTAAATTATAGGCTTTGTACCTCGCTCGCATTCCAACAATACATCCTTCACATATGTGCTTTGCAAGTAAGTCGATGGTATAGCGCTGAACGCCACAGATTGTACAATAACCTATATATACATTGAGCTGTGTAACTTTGATTGACTGTATTTTATTTTGATAATAAACAGGCTGCAATGTCAAGTTAGCCTATCAGTTCTCGCATTTCTATGTTGTGAATGTGCGCTAGGCGCTGGCGCGATTTCTCCATAGCAGGTGTGTGACGTGAAAATTCCTAATCTGTTGTTTTATATGCTGTATTTGTGCATGTATAAAACTAAAGCCTTAAAAAAAAAACAAAAAAAAACAACATTTTGGTATTTTAATGGGTCACACCGAAATGAACATCCCTTGTTTTAATCCAGATTCAGTCCTCATTTCTCACTCACTCGCTGCTACACTAAACATGAGGACGTGTGCACACAGCCTCCGAAATGAGACGCAGCTATGGTCTCATGTTGTTTCCACCAGCGCAGCGCTATGTCTATGTATATGTTTGTTTCAAGTATTAAAAGAAGGAGAAGCCTAAAACAAGCCCGAGGAGCTATGACGTGAAAATCTGCCCGAAGCTCTGCCTGTGGGCCATAAATAAGTCGGGGCCCGTCGGGCTCGGGCAGAAATGTAGGGCTCTACAAGAGAGCATTGAGCTAAAGTGGAGCTGAAGCAATGACGAAAATGACTTGGAACTGGGCTGAACCAGTGGCGAGTAAGACAACTTGGGACTGGGCTAAACCAACAGAGAAAATATGACTTGGAACTTGGCTGAACCAGTGGCGAGGAAGATGACTTGGAACTGGGCTTAACCAGCACAGACTGAGATGACTTGAAACTTGGCTGAACCAGTGGCGAGTAAAATGATTTGGGACTGGGCTGAACCAGAAGTGAAAAAATTACTTGGAACTTGCCTAAACCAGTGGCAAGGAAGATGACTTGGAACTGGCCTGAACCAGTGGTGAGTAAGACAACTTGGGACTGGGCTGAACCAGCAGAGACGGAGACGACATGGGACTGGGAGGAAACAGCAGAGATGAATATGACTTGGGACTGGGTTGAACCAGCGGAGAGTAAGACAACTTAGGACTGGGCTAAACCAACAAGAGAAAATATGACTTGGAACTTGGCTGAACCAGTGGCGAGGAATATGACTTGGAACTGGGCTTAACCAGCAGCGAGGTTGGCACTTGGGCTTCAAACCATGATGACGAACTCCACTAATAAGCCCTCTCTCCACCAATATGCCCTCTATGACAGATGCTGTTGCTGACTCACGCATCTGTTCAAACTCCACAATGTGCTTGGATGAAATTGGCCTCAGGCAAACACTCTGGCTCTTTCTCCATGGTGGACTCTGGATTCTTTTCACTGTGGGCATGGCTGGCATTTTCCTTATCAGCGAGGCAGGTGGTAAATGGCGATCCACAATTTACCAGCACCCACTCAATATATTCAAACAAGCAGGCATGTCTTTGACTGCTCGTTGAGGATGGTGTTGTAAAAACGCATAGCAAGAGATTGGGATAATGGGTGAGGTAAGCCAGATTTAAGAAGTCCCTTGTGTGATCCTCAAGGGAGAAATCTGCCTGCTCAAAGAAAAGCAGACGAACAGCAGGTAAATCCATATCTTACTTTTCTTCTGCTGCTTAATCTAATCGGGTTCACCTGTAGCTGAATCCAAAAGAGATGCGTGACGCAGAATGAAAATGAACCAAGAGACTTTAATAAACAGCGATAACACACTACACATCTAACATAGCTTTAACATGGAACAATGAACAGAAGACTCAGAGAGCTTATATACACAGGGTGATAATCAAAGAAACAGGGAACAGGTGTGTTACTAATCAGAAACCATGGTAACAAATAATGAACGTGAACTCAGGCCAAACAGTGGCAGGAAAAACAATAGGCTTGTTCGAGATGCATTGGCGATTGGATTGCAAACGTCTCCTTATGCTTTTGAATCGCTCTTGTGGTACTTTGATGTCATATGCCAATCGGTCTGTGCAGGGTCAATGCATCTCGAACAAGCCTCATGCAAACTAAACTAAACATAACAATGAAACTCTTAAACTAAACAAGACATGATAATGAAACTAATCCTGACCATGACACTTATTGCATTTAATATACATTTATATTTTAGTATATTATTTCTGTAATAGGTATGCTAAAAGTGTACTTCTTTTCACAAGGGCAGCAACATATGAATAGTATTCCTCACACAAAGTGCACAAGAGACTTGAATTGATTTCAATAGAGTATGGGTTTAACATGTTAAGTTAATAAGCACACTAAGTAGCGAGCACAAATATGTAAAAAAGTCAGCTTTGCTTATAACTCATTAATGAAAACACACAATGCTGTGTTATTCCTGTAGCCCATCCTTTGGAACAGCCTCAGGATTGCATATACAATGTCTTAAAATGGTGCCCATGTAGGCAGCTCACTAGGATTTAGAACAGAGCAAGGAACTCTTATCCAACCTGTGTATACTGCAGAGAAAAGATTCAACAATCATTTCTGTGATTTGAACAAAAATACAGCTAAATAAGTTACTCACAGAAAAATGAAAAATGAAAACTGTTGGCACATTCATCACTGTGGCAAGGCCTTGTGTTGAAGTGTCTGGCTAAGAAATCATTGCTACAGTCTTTCCTCCAGGGCCATTAATTAGAAATGAACAGCGATTGAGTTTCCCCTGCACACAAACACTGGCCTTACACAGCCTAGAGACTAAAACCTTCCCTTCTGCAGAACCAGCTGTTTCTCACTCTTGCATGCCACTGATGGATGGATGTTAGTATTTATTTCAAATAAAATGCAATACATAGAATGTATTTCAAATGTAAAATAGAACTACTGCTAAATGTATGGGATGTACTGTTACAGTTAAAATTAAAGCTGCAAGCAGCGATGAAAGTGCCCTCGCACCGGGCTCACCGCCACCCTTAGGAATACAGGAGAATTAAGACAAAATCATTTCAAAGTGACACACTTCCTTTTGCAGATGTCTTCAGGCCAGGACTGTTATCCAACATGTGAAGTTTGGAGCAGATCGGACATTATATACCTGTGTTACAACAACTTCCTGTTTCGTGGTGTTAACCACATACATTAGCACTTAGCCAAGTGTTGCATGATTTAACGTGTTTCTAGTATATTTGGTACTTCGTGGCATATTGAAATGTGTTTCAGGGAGTGAATTACAGTTTAAAGCATGCCATTTCCTGTTGCCAGCAGGTGGTGCTATGACTAACTGATTATTGCTATATAGTTTTTCAAGCAACTTATTATGACCTATATTTATGTTTTAAAGTCATGCGCCCTCTAGCTGGCGTAAAAATAATGACAGTGTCGTGTTACATCTGTAGTCATGAAATGACATTATGACTGTCGTTACCAATCAAAATGAGAGTTCATTTAAATGCAGTGTGTGGACTTTTTATATCTTTTGTCCTATTTCCATTTAGCAAAACTCATTTCTTTATTAACGACTACACCTACCCA
The DNA here is from genome assembly GCF_024489055.1 of Chanodichthys erythropterus. Lineage (NCBI taxonomy): Eukaryota > Metazoa > Chordata > Actinopteri > Cypriniformes > Xenocyprididae > Chanodichthys > Chanodichthys erythropterus. The sequence goes on along the minus strand of NC_090225.1, from coordinate 27,149,845 downwards.
CCCCTAAACCTACCCTCAGTGATTTATAGTGCATATACACTTTATGAGCACATGCGTTCCCTGGGATTGAACCTACGATCACACAATCACATGATTGCATATTGTTATATATTGCAATGCTCTACCAATTGAGCTACGCGAAACCGAAATATGGCACAGATAAAAGGGAACAATACATTGAAATGAAAGTGTCCTGTTGTCGATAGGGGAGCAACTTCAGCAAATGTTGCTATGGGTCGTATTTCATGAATTAAAATGAAAGTGTCCTGTTGTCGATAGGGGAGCAACTTCAGCAAATGTTGCTATGGGTCGTATTTCATGAATTAAAATGAAAGTGTCCTGTTGTCGATAGGGGAGCAACTTCAGCAAATGTTGCTATGGGTCGTATTTCATGAATTAAAATGAAAGTGTCCTGTTGTCGATAGTGGCACAACTTTAGTAAATGCTCCTATGGGTGGTATTTCAGGGAAGTGACAAACGACCTATATAGGCGTATACGTTGGAGAACATGTTGCTTATCACACATGTGAAGTTTGGGGCAGATCGGACACTGTTTGCCTGAGTTACAACAGCTTCCTACAAACATCAGACTATGTCAGTTGCCACGGACACGCCCTTCAGCGAAAACTCAAGATCTTCGCAATTTAGATTAGAAATAGATTAGATAAGATTAGACTGACCAAATATGATGTTGATCTGATTTAAGCTCTAGGAGGAGTTTGTTTAAGAACAATGTCTGGAAAATTTTGCAGAGAAAATTCAAAATATCTCACTTCCTGTCACTTCCTGATTTTGCACCCAGGGACTTTGACTGAGCAATTACAATAGGGTCCTCACACCATTGGTGCTCGGGCACCTTTATAATGATATGCTAGTTGATATATAACGGTTGATGTGCGCTGCTGCAATAGACCTTATATAGCCCCGCCCCTTTTCTTACAGTTTGCATTTCCACAGCATAAAGGTAAGATCTTACGGATTTATGAAACACTCGTTTTAAAATCTTCCCAGTCTACTGACATTTGTTATGGCATTCGTTTCAAACATTGATAACTTTCGCCAACTCTTCAATAAGTATATCCACTTACTCTTCGACAGTGACACCATAGAAATCTACAGAACTAACGTTAAACAGAAGTTCATTTTTATTCAATTTTAAGATGGCTGTGCACTTGTTTCACTGGCGCATAAGGTCTATAGAACATGTAAAATTGACGTCACACCGTGTTGAGTCCTGGGTAACTGTCTTGTTTAGATGCCATATTAGGAGGATCGTGCCTTACTGCTAGTGAGTTTAAGGCAGTATTTTGATTTTCTGTTGTGATTATGAAAAATTCGCCATTGTAGGTCATTCATGCTGCATCGAGCATTGCCATAGTAATTCATATCATCGACGTTCAGGGAAAAATGGGGCAATGTCATATGATTTTGTTTAAAAAACAGGTGAGTGAAGTAATGAATTGCAAATACTTACTGTAATTAAGTAATTTTTATCAGAAATTGTCCTTTAAGTTTAAAAATTGTTTCTTTTTATTTGAGTACATTTTAAGTGATTTATCTATACTTCGCTATTTTTCCTCTGTTTGTGATCATTATGATCATTACATGCTTGTTTTAATTATATTTTTATTGATCAGCGTGATGGGCTAGGTGCACAAGATGGCACCTGTGAGCTTCGGTGATGCGAGTGTGTGCGTGTTTACTTGGCGGAAACCCCTGCAGAAGGGCCAGGACACATGCCCACGATGGAGTCGAGGGAGGGAGAAGCCATGGGAGAGCCTCCGCAGGCGAGACCAGGGAGATAGTAGGACGGTGGAGCCGTAGGTTCAACGCCCTTAGCTGGAGCTGAAATTGGCTCTTTTTAATCTCTCTCTATTTACCCCAACTCTGGTATGTGATGCTGAAGTCTCACATGAGTTTCTAAAGGTTTTTTTGTATTCTTTTCACTTTTCTGAACATTTATGAAATCTGATCAGATGTTGTTGGCTACTAATTGGTCATCATGTTGTGGCCGGATTCACTCTTCCATATCTAATCTCCAATTAATTATTTAATATTGTGTTAGTTATTAATTTCACATTGTTTATTGTAGCCCTACAATACTACTGCATAAAATCCTGCAATGCTTTGATATTTTGAAAGATTTTATAAAGTCATTATGCAGTAAATATTTTGACAGATTCATGTAGACATCAAGAATCAGCATATGAATCTCAGTAATGGTGACAGTCGAAAAAATATTCAGAACAGATCAACTCTGAACATCACAAAACAAGCTAATAAAGTCACAAAAAAAGCTTTTTGTTGATTGTCACCATTGTTGAGATTCATACGCTGTTTCTTGATGTCTCTGTGCATCTAAAAGGCACAGCTCAAAACATTTTCTGTATAATGACTTAAAAAAAAAAAAAAAAACAGAATGTCTGTTTGTCATAACACTGATGCCTTATCACAAGACTGTTGTAAATAATGTGAAATTAGAGCCAATATAAATGTTGATTATATCATGAATAAGTAGCCCAGCAAACACTGATCTCCATAATGGTGACATCAAACTTTATTATTTTCAGTAAAACATCAACATCTAAACCTCTGTTAATTCTCAATAAGAACTTTTGTGTGAAATAAATAAAGTCAAACCGAACGTTTTAATCACACCTGTGTGATCGTATCAAATGTAAAAATAAGCAAATCTTGTCTTTTGGCTCAAAAATCTGTTTCTGTCTCTAGCACAACCAGATCCTGTGCATTTGTAATGGTGAATAAGAATAGGCTTTCAACATTATATGCAACATGAATATCAAACTTTTTTATTTTACATAATTTTCAGACCCTGTTCTACTCTTGCTGGGACCCCCTGTAGCTCTCATACAATTTGAACTCCATCAATCTCAGGATTCATATAAACAATCCTGAGCTGAAGATCACAATGAAGACCCAAATGCTCCTGACTCACTGTCTTGTCTGCTGAGACACAGTACCTATCAGCACTCATCATCCTCGATGAAGAAACTTATTTGTGCCTCTGGGTCGCTCATGATGGTTGTCGTGCATGTCAGCGCCAATCATACTAAAATCTCAGTACTAACATAACGGATTGTTTTTTTATATTAACCTGACCGAGGAAAAAGATGCTTGCATTACTGTGTTTCATCAGTATAAGGGTGTTTCTTCAATTATGGCTACCTTTGGCCCTGTAGGGATCCAGAAAATAAAATCCCTTAAAGGATTAGATCACTTTAAAATGAAAATTACCCCAAGATTTACTCACCCTCAAGCGTAAGTGCTTTTGAACCGCTACACTTTCTTCGTAAGTGGAATACAGAAGGCGGTCTGGCGGAAACTAGATATTTTAATTTAATGATTTTACTTTATAACTTGTTAAATATGGATATTTTTCTTACACAAACGCATCGCTTCACTTCAGAAGGCCTTTATTAACCCCCCGGAGCCATGTGGAATACGTTTATGATGGATGGAAGCACTTTCTTCAAAACAAACCAGACACAGCACACATCAACGCCAATTAAATGCCAGCGAAAAAAAGATGGGTTTTGAGTTTTGCTTTAAACGAATGTAGTGTAGAGGCAGTTCTAATAAAAACAGGTAAACTATTCCAGAGTTTTGGTGCAGCAACAGCAATGGCTCCGAAGGACAGGCGAATCTCAACATAACACCGACTGTTATGTAACAGTCGGGGTGTACGCCCCCAATATTTGCATATGCCAGCCCATGTTCCCAACATTATGAAAGGCATTAGACAAGGGCAGGCATTAACGTCTGGAGCAGCACAGCTGAATCATCAGACTAGGTAAGCAAGCAAGAATAGCGAAAAATGGCAGATGGAGCAATAATAACTGACATGATCCATGATATCATGATATTTTAGTGATATTTGTAAATTGTCTTTCTAAATGTTTCATTAGCATGTTGCTAATGTACTGTTAAATGTGGTTAAAGTTACCATCGTTTCTTACTGTATTCACGGAGACAAGAGCTGTCGCTATTTTCATTTTTTAAACACTTGCAGTCTGTATAATTCATAAACACAACTTCATTCTTTATAAATCTCTCCAACAGTGTGTAATGTTAGCTTTAGCCACAGAGCACTATCAAACTCATTCAGAATCAAATGTAAACATCCAAATAAATACCATACTCACATAATCTGACGCATGCATGCAGTATGCATGATGAACACTTTGTAAAGATCCATTTTGAGGGTTATATTAGCTGTGTTTATGCTGGTTAAAGCAAGCGCGAGCTCCGTGGGCGGGGGAGCACGAGAATTAAAGGGGCCGCAACCTATATAACGGTGCATAGTTAATGATGCCCCAAAATAGGCAGTTAAAAAAATGAATAAAAAAAATCTATGGGGTATTTTGAGCTGAAACTTCACTAACAAACGTTTGATGGCACCTTTAAAATCAATTCTGTAACGAATTGGGAGCCAATGCAAAGCTTTGCATTTATAGCACTATAAAGCTTAGATGTGTCAGGATATTTATAAATATTTCTCCGATTGTGTTCATCAGAAAGTCATATACACCTAGGATGGCTTGAGGGTGAGTAAAGCTTGGGGTAATTTTCATTTTAAAGTGAGCTAATCCATTAAAAGGGCTATGGCCACGTACACACTGCAGCTAAATTCAGTTGTCAGTTCACCTTTTAGTGCTTAATCCTGTTCTGTACACACACAGTTCAGTAATTTATGAGAGTGACAACTGCATTCTACAACCGGATTAACTCCTGAAAAAATGCAGGTAGTGAATAAAATTCTTCACCTTGTGTACGGAACTGAACTGGGGTGGCGTTTCCCAAAAGCAACTATGGTTGCATGTTCCATTGATCTCTGTTGGTAATGACTTGTGACCATAGTTGCTGGCTATAATATTTTTACACCCCCCCTAGCAGTTGAAATTTTGCATTGTAATTGTATTGTTTGTTTTGACTTTTGATCTATAAAAAGTGTGTGCAAGAAATCACAGGGAAAGTGATACAAGCCTTGACTCATTCTTGCTGCTAGAGAAACGGCAAACAAAAACAAGTCCACAATGAACTGAAATAAATCCAAATGCATTATGCTGAAAATAAGATGACCCACACCTACTCACTTTAATAACTCTGTAACACAGTTCGTAAATGTGGGAAGAAGGAGGCGGGAACCCAAAAAAATAGGGCCCATAATGTTCCAGCAAGTTTGCTTAATCAATTACCAAAGAAGCATGTCAAAATTATTCAGGAAAATATGATTTTCTTATCAAGGTGATAAAATGTTGTGTAGCAAAAATGAGTACACCCTCCTAAAAGTTACAAAATAAAAGGAAATAATAATTTTCTGGTCTAAGTTTAAGGCAATGTTTGATCAACAGGTACAGTGGCATGAAAAAGTTTGTGAACCCCTTGCAGAATCTGTGAAAATTAGAATTATTTTAATAAAATACGAGGGATAATAAAAAATGCATGTTATTTTTTTGTTTAGTACTGTCCTGAGTAAGACATTTTACATAAAAGATGTTTGCATTTAGTTCACAAGACAAAACAATAGCTGAATTTATTAAAATAACTCCATTAATAAGTATGTGAACCATTGATTCTCAATACTGTGTGTGGTTACCTGATGATCCATGACTGTTTTTTGTTTTGTGATGGTTGTTCATGAGTCTCTTGTTTGTCTCGAGGCCTGTCTCGGCGGCCGCAGCACCTGGGGTAAGGACAGACGAGACGAGAGAAAGGAGACGGAAGCAAGGGGAGTGACAGAACGAGAGAGGGGAGAGGAAAAAGAAAGAAAGAAAAAAAAAATTCTTGGTCCGGTTCCCCGACACACTGCCGCTCGGTCCTCAGTCTGCCAAGAGGCTCTTCCTCGCGGTGCCACATGCGATGGCACTGGCCGCTTGGAGGATGGCCCGATCCTCGACCGCCTCCTGGCGGCCGGCGACGGCTCCTCCGGCTGAGGGCAGCCGGCAGCGAGTCCCCCGTCCCCTGCGAGTCCCCTTCATGGCGGACGGCAGCAGGCTCCGGCCCACGGCAGCAACTCCTCCGCTCCCTCCTGGACGGCAGCCACCCCACCTCGTCCCAGGAGCACGGCATCCGGGTCTCCGTCCCACCTTTCACTAGGCTCCAGTAACACCGCCTCGGGCAGCCTCTCGCAGTCTACACTTCCGCGCTGGCCGAACTCCGCAGCACCGCGATCCCCCTCAGCAGCGAGGGCTCTCCGACAGCATGTCCCTCCTTCCTCCCGGGTTTCGGCACCAATGTAACACAGTTCGTAAATGTGGGAAGAAGGAGGCGGGAACCAGCGAACATTCCACAAAACATTAATATAAAATAAACAAAGAACAAAACGAAAGTAATGCCAGCAGACCCTCGCGGACGTCTGCCAGCCACACAAACATAATAAAACATAAAATAAAGTCCAGGCCTGGTCCTCTCTCGTCCTTCACTGTAGTTTTATGCTCCCGGAGCTCCTCCGTGAGGGACTCAAGGCCGGTGCGCCTCCCAGGTGATGCTCATTAACACTCGCGCCGTTCCCTCACGGCTCTCGCCCGCCCTGCTCGTCACAAACTCCATAAACTTGATCGCTTAATTAGACAAGTTTAAACAACAACCCTGAAAATGCTTATAATAAGTGGACATGGCAACACTGCAAGAACGTACTTAGTGAAGCAGCCTTTCCAAGCAAAAGCAAAACACAATGCCTCCGTCGACTGAGCTTTAATTCAAATTGTTAAACATAACGAAACTTTTGTCATTGGCTGTAATATTACTTCGGTCAGAATAGCGGATTCAAAACACGAAAGACTCCATATCGTTGCTATGGTTACCATGGTGTCAATCATCACAGTTTCGGGAGTGAGTCATGTTCTGTATATACATGGAACGATGTGGTTGTCACTCCTGAAACATTACAGTGTGTATGTGGCCTATATGTAGAATTCAGAAACCCTTATAATTAGTGACACCGGTGGCTGTTAAATGAACTGCAGTGTGAGTGATCACACTCCTGCACACGTAACATACAAGAGACTGAACGTGATTCAAGGCCCGATATACTCATGGCGAAGTTCTTTTTCGTTATTTGCTTAGAACTAAAAAGAAGTTAGAAATACCTATGCAGCAATATACTGTTAACGAACATCTAGATGCCGTCTACACTGCTGAGAGTGATGTTTAGATGAATATTTAAATATGTGCTGCATGCTTTTGTCGCAATAACAGAATAAACAAAACAAAAATGACAGCAGTTAAGAAAGCATCTGATCATAGCGTAATTAAAATAATGTTATGATAGTTTGATTATAGAGTATATTTGAGACAATAGACGATCTGGCTATGTGAGACTATAGTTTGAATTAATCTTTTTTCTTTGCATGACACATTGACATTACGGTAGAGAATAGCTCTTTCGGCATTATCCTGAACACTGTATAAGCATTCATTTCATGTGTTATGGTAGTTGACCTTGTTGAATCATTACAGAATAACATTGTTTATGTCACGGTAACTGTGAAACAGCAAAATTTTATATTTTAGTGTGTGTTGTCCTGTGCTTTGCTGACGTTAATGGACTCCATCTTTAACGATAAGGTCAGGGTATACTTCATTTTTCATCTAGTATACTTTGTTTTCAAGCGCACAAGTCACTTGCGCTGATGTACGCGCACCATGCAAACACACAAATTGGGTGGCGGACCCTCCTGGTGACGAAAATGACATCACACGAACCGTCACGGACCACGGACAGCCGAAGTATACTATATCACATCCTTTTGATTTTCCAGGCAAAAACGTCCTGAGTCCTTCCTATAAAAATCAGTCTACAGGCTTTCGCAGACAACCTTGAAAGTCAAGAAAGGTCTCGTTCTTTAGGTTTCGTTACAAGCTGTTCACACATTGGCAATAAAAAAAGTGATTAATAAATGAAAATAGCTGCTTTAGTGCACTTTTCAAACTGAATGAATTCTTTTTCCCTCCCCCCTTAACATTCATCTGAACTTTATTCAGATGTCATTTCCATTTATGTCATTTCCATTTCCATCTCATATCACTTTATATTCAGAACTGGAATAATCCTGTGTGCTGCTAATTTTATAGCTATACAATTAAAAATATCCTAAGTATAATATATATACTTATATATATATATATATATATATATATTATATAGTTAAATAATAAATAATGCACCAAAAAAAAAGTTTCCCAAAAATTTTATTTTTATGAATTTTCACATGTCCCATATTTTATCACAAGTGTGTTTTTCACTAATCGGTAAGTATAAAAACTTTTGGAAAATCTTTATTAGCAACATAGTTATAGGTTGAGGTGTAAAAAAAAACAACAAATGAGGGACAGACATACTAAAATTTACCATTTTTGTACTACAAATATTTAAATGCTTTGTTTATTCCACTTTTCATATTTTAAGAATAAAACTCTGGGTCATTGACAAGGTTAATACAATAAACAACATAAAAAATTAATAAAGGCACAAAAGTTTTATTTAATGTGACCTTTAAATTGCAAAAAGAGAAACAAATGAAATTTGTTTTAGTCATTTTTAATAAAAATAAACCCATAACACAAAAGTGTAGTTGAAGAAATGCCCATAGAGCATGAATTCTGTCCAACATGAATAAAAAAAAAACAGTCAGGTGCTTGTTAATCATTTTACCAAGAAGTCAAATGTTAAATCAGTGGTTCTGTTAACAGTTTAAATTTTGGGTCTATGAAGTTCATGTATAAGATTGTAACGAAGGCGGGACTCAGGTAGGGATCCAAATGCAGCGTTTTATTAGAAGTGAGCGTGGTCGTACAGGCAGGGTCAAACAGGAACAAACAGGAGCAATAAGGAACAGGCAGAGTCGTAGTCAGGGTACAGGCAAGGATCGAGGCAGGCAGCAATGGGTCGTAAAACAGGAATCAGGCAAGATCAATCACAGATAGACAAACAGGATACAAGGAAACGCTCAGAAATGTAACACGAGTGAAAACAAGACTTCGCGATCAGGTGATGAGTGTGTGAGTCTTTTATGGTCCAGGTAATGCATGGCAGCTGGATGTGGTGATTAGTGTAGTGATTGGTGGAGTGAGTGCAGGTGATTGGCAGAGAGGATTATGGGGAATGTAGTCCAGGAAGTGACAGGAACTGACTGTGATTGTGACATAACGCCCCCCTCCCGGAAGGCGCGTCCTCGCGGCGTAAAAGGAACAGCTAGGAGGGAGGGTGGGTGCATTGGAGACCTGCATGCAGACAGGAACGGGGTCCCCAATGCAGGTCCAGGAACTCGGGCAACCATGGCGAGTCCGGAGTGTCGGAAAGCCACGGCGGGTCAGGTGGCTCGGGCGGCCACGGCAGGTAAGGTGGCCTGGGTAGCCATGGCAGGTCAGGCGGCTTGGGTGACCACGGCAGGTCAGGCGGCTTGGGTGACCACGGCAGGTCAGGCGGCTTGGGTGACCACGGCAGGTCAGGCGGCTTGGGTGACCACGGCAGGTCAGGCGGCTTGGGTGACCACGGCAGGTCAGGCGGCTTGAGTGACCACGGCAGGTCAGGCGGCTTGGGTGACCACGGCAGGTCAGGCGGCTTGGGTGACCACGGCGGGTCAGGGTCCATAAATGGCCAGAATAGTTCAAAGGCCGATGACGGCAGTGGCCGAGCAGGGTCCCCTCCCACAAGCTCCCCACCCCTAGGTATACTGCCCCCCCCAAAAAAGTTCTTGGGGATTTCAGCGGGGTCCGTAGCGGGCTCGTGGGCAAGGAGTTTGGGTGGCGTCGCAGCAGGGGCAGACGTATCAGGGTGAGCGGCCAGCTCGGTGACGGCCTCCATGGCCGTATCAAGGAGAGCAGACAGCTCCGGGACGGCAGCGGGCTCGGGCTGCCCGGGATGGCAGCGTGGCTCGGGCTGCTCCGGGACGGCAGCGGGCTCGGGCTGCCCGGGACGGCAGCGGGCTCGGGCTGCTCCGTGTCGGCAGCGGTCTCGGGCTGCTCCGGGTCGGCAGCGGGCTCGGGCTGCTCCGGGACGGCAGCGGGCTCGGGCTGCTCCGGGACGGCAGCGGGCTCGGCTGCTCCGGGACGGCAGCGGGCTCGGGCTGCTCCCGGGACGGCAGCGGGCTCGGGCTGCTCCGGGACGGCAGCGGGCTCCGGGCTGCTCCGGGACGGCAGCGGCTCGGGCTGCTCCGGGACGGCAGCGGGCTCGGGCTGCTCCCGGGACGGCAGCGGGCTCGGGCTGCTCCGGGACGGCAGCGGGCTCGGGCTGCTCCGGGACGGCAGCGGGCTCGGGCTGCTCCGGGACGGCAATAGAGCTTGAGTTCCTCAAAGCACGTAGGACAGCCAAGACATAAAAGGTGAGAACAGCCCTCTGGGCCAAGACAGGACTGACCAGGAGAGCAGGCTGTGCTGGAGCGGACTCACTGGCTGGAGCGGACTCAATGGCTGAAACAACCCCTGCATCCTTGAGCACCGCAGGGGCGGCCATCTTGCCCGTGGGCACTGGCAAAGCAGCCATTTCGTCCATCGCGTCCAGGGTGCTTAAGTCCACTGCAATAGGCGAACGAGAGTCCATAGCAACCGGCGAGCTTGAGAGCGTTGAAACCGGCGAGCTTGAGAGCGTTGCACCCGGTTGGCTTGAGTGCGAAGCGACCGACGGGCTTGAGAGCGAAGCGTCCGGCGGGCTTGAGAGCGAAGCGTCCGGCGGGCTTGAGAGCGAAGCGTCCGGCTGGCTTGAGAGCGAAGCGTCCGGCTGGCTTGAGAGCGAAGCGTCCGGCTGGCTTGAGAGCGAAGCGTCCGGCTGGCTTGAGAGCGAAGCGTCCGGCTGGCTTGAGAGCGAAGCGTCCGGCTGGCTTGAGAGCGAAGCGTCCGGCTGGCTTGAGAGCGAAGCGTCCGGCTGGCTTGGAGAGCGAAGCGTCGGGATGGCTTGAGAGCGAAGCGCCCGTGGGTTTCGGAATGCCAGCTGCTTGTGCTGTAGTCAGTGGAGGATCATTCATGCTGGCACGCAATCCTCTCCGCTCTCTGACAGGACCAGCGACGTGACGTGACTCTAGGCGATCAGCGGAGACGTGACGTTGCTCTGGGCGATCAGCGGAGACGTGACGTGGCTCTGGGCGATCAGCGGAGACGTGACGTGGCTCTGGGCGATCAGCGGAGACGTGACGTGGCTCTGGGGGATACGAGGAGACGTGACGGGCTCTGGGCGATCAGCGGAGACGTGCCGTGGCTCTGGGCGATCAGCGCAGACGTGACGTGGCTCTGGGCGATCAGCGGAGACGTGACGTGGCTCTGGGCGATCAGCGGAGACGTGACGTGGCTCTGGCGATCAGCGGAGACGTGACGTGGCTCTGGGCGATCAGCGGAGACGTGACGTGGCTCTGGGCGATCAGCGGAGACGTGACGTGACTCTGGGCGATCAACGGAGACGTGGACTGGTGTTGCTGTTATGGAAGCCGCCATCTTGTGAGTGTCCTTAGGTGCGGCGGCCATTACACAGCCAGCCGAGGAATCGCATTCCTCCGCGACACCCACAGTAAATGGAGAACCAACTAACAACAGAGCATAGTCCATAAAACCGCAGAGTGATGAACGCGGTCCCTCTCGTCTTAATCTACTCTGGAGAGGTTGGTTGACGCCATCACAAAAGAAGTCAATCAGAGCACAGTCCGGTAGATCAGAGAGGTAAGCAATGTTCAAATATTCCTGCACATATTCCTCTAGCGATCGTGTACCCTGTGTACTCCACAACAATAATTGAGCAATGTCCATACCGTTTATATGCTCTCCGGGAAAGCTGCTGGATCGTGGTGGCGGCGAAGTCTTCTGTAACGAAGGCGGGACTCAGGTAGGGATCCAAATGCAGCGTTTTATTAGAAGTGAGCGTGGTCGTACAGGCAGGGTCAAACAGGAACAAACAGGAGCAATAAGGAACAGGCAGAGTCGTAGTCAGGGTACAGGCAAGGATCGAGGCAGGCAGCAATGGGTCGTAAAACAGGAATCAGGCAAGATCAATCACAGATAGACAAACAGGATACAAGGAAACGCTCAGAAATGTAACACGAGTGAAAACAAGACTTCGCGATCAGGTGATGAGTGTGTGAGTCTTTTATGGTCCAGGTAATGCATGGCAGCTGGATGTGGTGATTAGTGTAGTGATTGGTGGAGTGAGTGCAGGTGATTGGCAGAGAGGATTATGGGGAATGTAGTCCAGGAAGTGACAGGAACTGACTGTGATTGTGACAAAGATATGACTTCCAACATAAAATATGACTCTTGAAGCAAAATCAGATACAAAAACCAGCAGTCCAAGTCATAGAGGTCCAGTGTTTAGTATTTAGGACGGCTCTAGTGGTGGGTGTCTGATGTAGAGTGTACGAGAGATGATTTACTGAGGAAATGAGCTTTACCTGATGCCATGATGCACAAACCAACAACAAACAGCCACTGAAAGGATGGAGGGGCCGCGCTCATTTAAAAAGAAGAAAGACAGAATAAATCACGCTTTAAAAGGACATTTAATGCAGTCAAATGCAAATCAATCTCATCCAGCAATGGGCTTTTAATTATTACGCAAATGCTGGACACACTGGGATGTAACATCACAGAGGGCATGACAGGACGCCTCGGCTTCTCAAGTCAGTTGGGGCTCACGTTTGTGCCTATGTAGATAAATGGTGTATGATGTCTTTTTTTTTTTACTTGCAATGTGGGGTAGTTAAAACAAAACAAACAAATAAAAAAATCTATTATGCAACATAAATGTATAAAGCAAGCAGCATGAATTTCCATGCTGGAAAAGAAAGATGCTTTCTCTGCAAACAGTTTCTGAGATGAAATGTTGTCTATCAGAACAGATTTTTTAAAACATCTGAACACAAGCTTCTCACACATATCCGTTCTAATATGTATCTCCACTCAAAAGGACTCCACAATCAATCAAAGCAGACAGCAGGGTGACCTTCACTTTGACAACTGACTTTGAAAGCAGATGTGCTTAGGAAAAAAATGGCAATTGAATATGAAGGGATACAGTGACTAGGGGGTGGAAGAGAACAAAAGATGGGATAGAGAATGTAAAAAAAAAATGAATATGAGGGGGAGGTACTGGGAGAAGAGGGGGCCTCAAGATACTGTGTGTCTCTTTGGTGTTGAGCCTACACTAATTCCTCAAAGCCTCAAAGAGAATGAGAGTACAAGCATTTTGTTCTGACCTACATTCAAAGAAAAGAACAGCAGCTTTAGTCCATAAGTGCTTGTGTTTCAGAGACGCAAGCTCAGAAATTACACAAAAATGTTGAAGTGGTTGATTTCTAATATTTAACTGAATATTTATTATGTATATTTTACCACTGCTGTCAGAGAGATTCTGCTTATATTGTATTTACCAGTCTCTTAAACAAAAATACATTACACAATTTTCCAAAAAAATAAAAAAAATAAATAAAAAAATTAAATCATATAAATTTATATAATGGGTACTTTCACACTAGACCTTTTTTTTTTGCTTCCATTTGATGTCATTTTGCTTCATTAGCTGGTGTGAAAGTGGATTTCTGAACGTTTTTATAATAGAATATCTGTCACGAATACGACCTCTGTGGCTCCCTCTGATCGCCACCTGAGGGCACCATCTCCTGAATACTAACCATCCCCGGACTACATTACCCACATTCCTTTGCTCTCTTGATTAGCTCACCACCTGATCCATATCTTCCTGGACTATAAAAGACTCATACATCCACTGCCAGTCGCGAAGTCTTGTTTTGCCCCGGCCAACAATTCTGAGCGTTATTTCCCTGTGTTAGTTTCTCTTGTGTATGACCCTGGACTGTTCTGATTATTCTTGTTCTGCCCGCTGCCTGCCTCGTGTACTGTTTGCCTGTCTACTGGATTATCCTGCTCTGTCTGCCGCCAGCCCTGACCTTCTGCCTGTCCCCGATTCTGAGTTTGTCTTGCCTCTTATACTGCCTCTGCCATTGTTTGACCCCTGCCTGTACGACTACGATTTCCTAATAAAGCTGCACATGGATTATTCTGAGTCTGCTCCGTTACAATATCTGATATAAACGAATAGAAAATAAACAATGTCAATAAAATAAAACAGATTATCAGATTCCGCAATATTCTATAGGGCTGGGACCAGGGGCAGTTCTAGGATTTTATCTTCAGGGGGGCTCAGCCCAAGAGACCCTCGCCTAAATGCTGCCTCTTTATATTGGCACCACTATATTACTATATAGTAGGTCAAAAATAGCCTACCAGTACTTAAATTGGCACTATATCTATCTATCTATCTACACTATATTGCCAAAAGCTTTGGAACACCTGCCTTTACATGCACATGAATTTTAATGACATCCCATTCTTAATCCGTAGGGGTTAATATGGAGTTTGCCCACCCTTTGCAGCTATAACAGCTTCAGCTCTTCTGGGAAGGCTTTCCACAAGGTTTAGGAGTATGTTGATGGGAATTTTTGACCATTCTTCTAGAAGCGCATTTGTGAGGTCAGGCAGTGATGTTGGCAAGAAGGTCTGGCTCGCAGTCTCCGCTCTAATTCATCCCAAACGTGTTCTATCGGGTTGAGGTCAGGACTCTGTACAGGCCAGTCAAGTTCCTCCACACCAAACTCACTCATCCATGTCTTTATGGACCTTGCTTTGGGCACTGGTGCGCAGTCATGTTGGAACAGGAAGGGGCCATCCCCAAACTGTTCCCACAAAGTTGGGAGCATGAAATTGTCCAAAATGTCTTGGTATGCTGAAGCATTAAGAGTTCCTTTCACTGGAACTAAGGGTTCAAGCACAACCCCTGAAAAACAACCCCAAAACCATAATCCCCTCCACCAAACTTTACACTTGGCACAATGCAGTCAGGCAAGTACCGTTCTCCTGGCAACCACCAAACCCAGACTCGTCCATCGGATTGCCAGACAGAGAAGCGTGATTGGTCACTCCAGAGAACACGTCTCCACTGCTCTAGAGTCCAGCGGCGGCGTGCTTTACACCACTGCATCCGACGCTTTTGGTGCACTTGGTGATGTAAGGCTTGGATGCAGCTGCTCGGCCATGGAAA
Source organism: Chanodichthys erythropterus (assembly GCF_024489055.1). NCBI lineage: Eukaryota > Metazoa > Chordata > Actinopteri > Cypriniformes > Xenocyprididae > Chanodichthys > Chanodichthys erythropterus. Next base: position 27,134,787 of record NC_090225.1, on the reverse strand, counting down.
CCCATTCCATGAAGCTCTTTACACACTGTTCTTGAGCTAATCTGAAGGCCACATGAAGTTTGGAGGTCTGTAGCTATTGACTCTGCAGAAAGTTGGCGACTCCTGCGCACCGTGTGCCTCAGCATGTTCTGACCCCGCTCTGTGATTTTATGTGGCCTACCATTTCGTGGCAGAGTTGTTGTGATTTCCAATTGCTTCCACTTTGTTATGACACCACTAACAGTTGATCAAGGAATATTTAGTAGTGGGGAAATTTCACAAATAGACTTATTGCACAGGTGTCAACCTATCACGGTACCACACTTGAATTCACTGAGCTCCTGAGAGCGACCCATTCTTTCACAAATGTTTGTAGAAGCAGTCTGTATGCCTAGGTGCTTGATTTTATACACCTGTGGCCATGGAAGTGATTGGAACACATGAATTCAATGATTTGGAGAAGCAGTCTGGAGGAGTGTCCCAATGCTTTTGGCAATAGGCTTGTTTGAGATGCGCCTAGCTTCGCCTGAAGTTCAGCCGAGAGTAGGCGGCTGCAGTGAGGGGAGGAGTGAAAAAAGTGCAGGCAAGACGGACAATTCTCCGTTCTCGTAGTGCATCAGACACCTGCGAGATCAAAGGCGGATATCGTTGGATTCACACTTGTTGCTGATAAACTGGATGTAATTTACGTTCTGTTGCTTTTATATGAAAAATAAACATAATGAACAATACACCCAAAGTACTTGTTATTTATTTCCATTCGAAGGATGTGTGTATCAATCATTTTTATTTTAATTACAGACATGTTTTTATATATTTTTATAAATATGATAACAATCACATAACCCATAGAGAGATTGCACTGTCAGAGACTTTTTGAATATTCACACATAATTTATACGCGTAAAATCATGGCATTAGTGTTTTAAAATCAAACATTTTTAAAAGAGATCAATACATCACGGTTGTTTAAACCAATAAGCTTTAAGCTATGTCGTCAACAAGTCGTTTCCCATCGTGCTTTTGGTCAGCGCAGTCGGTGGAGAGGAACTGCGCTTGACTGCAGAATCCGACACGTCCGCCTCGCCCTCGCGAGAGGTTTTTGACACATGTCAGCATGACATCAGAGCAAGGCGGACCACCCTCGGACACATTTCTAACCGGCATGCATCTCGCGGTGATAACCGGTGATCGGTTCTGCGCAGAATTTGCTCATCTCAAACAAGCCTAATATAGTGTATGTATGTAAATGCACACACCTGAAGCACAGCGCACAAGTTTTCTTTCACAGCGTCTTGTGATTGAATGGCTTAAAATCATGAATGTTTAAACTGATAATACTTAACACGTGAAAACAATAAACTTTTGAGGAAGCGGCACTAGCCCGATCATTCAGATTATAGTGTTAGGGGGCCTAGAACCGCCCTTGACTGGGACAATACATCGAATCTTGATTCGCGATACAAATAATCTGAAGTGATTCCATAGACTGTAAAGAGCGATTCTGATATTTTCCGATTTATCACGATTCTCTCTCGAATCGATTCTGAGCTTAGTTTTTATTCAGCAGATGGCACTACTATATGTGCTTTAGAAACACTCATTCACTGCCTGCTTCCAGTTCCTTAAAGGCAGGAACACACCAAGCCGACGGTCGACAGTCGGGCAGTTTTTGTTTGTCGGCCAACTAAGTTTTTTCAGTGTGTTCCGCACCGTCGGCAGAAGTTGGTCCTTGCTGGCTTTTTTTTGGCCAATTCAACATGTTGAATCGGCGTCGGAGCTCGTCGGTCCATCGGGCCATCTGATCATTCTGATTGGCTGTTCAGCTACTGCTGCCTGCTGGTACGGAAAGGCATTTAATCTCACGCAGGCGCAGAACAGACGTGCTACTTGGCCGTCGGCTGTAGGTTTGGTGTGTCAGGCCAGCTTTGGACACAGACTCTGCTGACATGAGCCAACCCCGCAGTCTGCTTTCGTCACCACTAGTTTGTCAGCATCGGCTTGGTATGTTCCTGCCTTTACACACCACTTAAACCTAAAACAATAATTCATAAAGTTCGAAAAGGTTGAAGCAAATTACAAATCATTCCCAAAGCATCCTGAGCCGAGGTACAAGTATATTTAACCACTTACGTGACTCAGCCGAATGCTTGTGAGCGTTTGAGAGTGTGCGGTTAAAAACTAGCCTAGAGCGTCATCTGCTGTTAAAACTAAGCTCAGAATCAGTTAGAGAGAAAATATCAGGATCAATCCAGACTGCTTGTATCTGTGATGGATGTTAATATATACTCGCAATATTAATGTATTTCGCTAATGATCCTTCCTTTCAGTTTGTATTTATTTACTTAGTATTAATTTGTCCACGAAAACCTTAAAATCTTATTTTTGGAAAAAGTTTTATATCTGTAAAAGTATTCTCGTCGCTTTATAATATTAAGGTTGAACCACTGTACTCACATGAACTGTTTTACATACGTTTTTAGTAGCTTTCTGGGCATTGAAAAAGGATGTTCTTGCTGGAAATGCAGGGCTCACTGAGCCATCGGATTTTATCAAAAATATCTTAATTTGTGTACTGAAGATGAACGAAGGTGTCACGTTCCCAGTCATTCCTGGACTACATTTCCCACAATCCTTCATGGCAATCACCTGCACTCACTTCACCAATCAGTAATCACCTCACCCAGCTGCAGCACATTATCTGGACTATTTAAGCCACTCACATCATGTCATACTTTGCAAGGTCTTGTTAACTCTAGTTACATTTCTGAATGTCACTTATCTTGTCTGTCTGTTTCTGATCCTGTCTGTTCCCCTTGTATGAATCTCTGCCGTCTACCCTTTGGAACTTTTGGACTGTTTTTTGTTTTCTGGTTTTGTGAATGATATCTGCCTGCCCTGATTTATTGCCTGTTCCTTGACTATGATTCTGCCTGCTCTCTGCCATACCTGTTTGCCACTGTTTGACCATTGCCTGTTTTACTACAAACTCTGTTTAATAAAAGCTTGCAGATGGATCTTACCCTGAGTCCCGCCTCGTTTCAGAAGGTCTTATGGGTGTGGAACGACACGAGGGTGAGTAATTAATGACAGAATTTTCATTTTTGGGTGAACTAACCCTTTAATGAAACCTGTACGATTTCTGTCCCTCCACTGAAAGTCCATTCCACCACTTTGATGATTCATGATGTTCATAAAAACATTGTAAAAGTAATCCATATGAATTGAGCGGTTTAATCCAAGTCTTCTTCACTTTATATGATGAAGAGATTTAATTGAGCCTTTTATTCACATAAACATTTATCAATGCACATACAAAGAGCAAATCAATTCTGTCCGACTGCAGCTCTTGCCTGGTGTGTGAACATAAACCTCAATACAATCACGTTTAAGTTTCCATGTTTACAGCATTTAAAGTGCTCTATGTATGTGCGTTAATCAGAGTTCATACGTGAGGAGGTCAGAATTGAACTTTGGTTCAACCATTAAGCCAAACATTCTATATAAAAGGAAAACAGACCCTTGGAGATTAGTGTCCATGTTAGTTTCAATGGAATTATAGCTCACCATGTTCATTTGTTCAGGGAGATCAAAAAAGCAAGCTTGGAAGCAAGCATGGACATGATATAAATCACAAATTACTGGACGATACCACTTGTACCTGCCATACATTGTGTCAGTCATATTACAGGAATTATTTCAGCTCACCCTTGAGTAAAGAGCGTTGGAAAAACGTCAATTTCAAATTCCATTTTTAGCATCAAGTGCTGTCCCTGAGCATCACATCAGGGACCCAACATAGCACTGATCCTACCTGCTTTGAGATCCTGCTTGTACGTTATGCGTTATTCATAGAATATGACAGTCATAGGAGAGAAGAAATGGTCCAAGCCTCAGATTGCACACTGATTGACTCGTACACTCAGTGGATTGTTTCCCTTGATGTCACTTGGCTTTGGTTTCTGCGAAGATTTAGGAGATTCTACTGAATTTATACAGAATGAGGGAAGTCATGGAAGGATTATGTCTTGATGAAATCAAGAAATCATATTGCAAGCTACACTTTACATTCTAATGGGAAATATCATTGAGAGCAATGGTAGAATAATGGCCCTGCCCACAAGAAGTGTAATCAGTGCAATAAAGTTTTTGTTTTGGCCATAAAATTGTACTGCGAAAGGAGACAGTTTTGATCATCTACGACAATATTTAATGTTGTTTTAACAATGTGCGATCTAACATTGAGTAAGTAGGCCTACCTCACTTTGCAAAAAAAAAAAAAAACAATCAAAAACATGCCTAGAGAGTCAACGCATACACTTTGATTTAGCCTTTTAGGTTTAGGTTAGACTGCAAGTGGGCATTTAGAGTGATTCTATTTGTATACGTTCAGACTGTCAGTCCAAATGTTTGTGCATAAAAAAAAATTGCAGTTAATTTGTAGTTTTTACAAATCCATTTTGAGCTACATTTATGTGTGGTTTGAAATTCAAAATCAAGGGGGTGAGGTTCTGTCCAAATTAACATCACTTTTTCCACTTAATGAAGTTGAACGCACGTCAAAATGACGGCAGGGATTCCCCAGAGGGGAAGTTCTTAGGGAAGTTTGCAAGTATATTTCTAAAAGTGGAGTTAAATGCAGCCCTAAAGAAAGTCAAATGTTTAGTTCCTGAAATAATCAGCCGTTTGAATGAATTGGTTGACTCAATGAAGTCACTCATTAACACCTACTTGCAGTTTAAGTTTCATATTTAAAGTTTCTTTTCAATTTTCATATCAATATTGAACTTTTTATTTTTAAAACATTATTTATGCATAAATGTTATACTAACTGCAGGTTAAATGCCTTTATGTTACCTCTGAGCCGCATTAAACTGTCCGTGTAATTGCATCTAAATGCCACTTCAGATGCAGTTTCTGTCTCCTCTGCATTGCAAAAATGGATTTTGATTATACTGATTTCATTTTATTGTTAACTGCCCTATAGTGTCTTATTATTCCAATTGAATTTGTTGATTAAATGTAATAATTTGACATAAAAGATGATGCATAGGCTACATTTAATTAAGTAAGAATGTTGAAAATGTAACATTTGAAACAATCAGTAAACATTTGACCATGACCCAAATAAGACATTACATGGCAAAACATTTGATCCTGCATACCAGTGTAATTCAAAAAATGATAAACGGCTATGCCGTAAACATATAAATGGCACTTGGATGTAGTTTCTGTGCTTATGCTTTGGCAATCTAACCAGAACATCATTAGCTTGTAATGCTGGAGGAGGGATGCATGTAAGAGCGAAGGCTGATTCAGCACATGTTCACAACAGGTTTCTTGAAATTCACCTGGAGTCTTCATTATCTGAGATTATTCCAAACTTTTGACTGGCAGTGTACATTAGTGATGATGCCTACAAATTTGTTAACACTGACAGAGAATGCAAAAGATAAAAATCCTACGATAAGAGAACAAAGGCTTTGAGAAATATCTCCTTCAGGTTATACACTAGCTGCCGCAGATGCTGATTTTAAGCATATACCCAGGTGCATAAAAGTCATCTCAGTTTAATAGATTATCAGTGTGGATGTGTAGATTTTGAGTAGATGCCTCTCAGACTCCAGCATCCTGGGATTTGTTGTAAAACATTCATCCAGCATTTCTCACTGAACTGTTGCTAGGTTACCTTCTACACAGTGGAACAGTCTGTCCGTTTAAACGGGCGAGAAATGTAGATCTGCATTTTTTGTTCTAAAAGGGTTAAAGTTCATTGTGCAGATGTGGCAATCCTGAAGAGCCAAGATAAGGTAATGTTTTTCTCTTAATACACACAGAGCATACTCGTTTTTAATACCATTTAAAGCAGTAATAAAATTTAAACAAAGGAAAAAATTACCTGGTAGTTTTACAAAATGGTGCAACATGTTGCATGTTAAAGCTGTAGTCTGTAACTTTTTTTGGTTAAAAATGATGCAAATGCATAACCAGCCAGTGTTCAAAACTCTCCTTACCTTAGCCCAATTCACAATGGTAAGCTTGTAATAATGTTTCCTAATCTGAGTGTTACTGGTGGGTTTCCACAGGGAATTCGAGCATGTCCGCTGTTCGTCTTTGCATCAGTGTCACATCTGTTTACATAAAGAGTGAGTCCCAGCTAGTAGGCTATATCACATGTGAGGATCTTACACAGTTCATGGTGAGGATGCTGCAGGTGGCGGATCATTTATAGCCTTTTCTCACAGCAGCTGCAATAATTAAACAATTTTGATGGCAGATTGTATGGGATGACAAATTCATGTTAGAGACTAGACCGTACAGAAACTGAAATCTACAGGTAACGCTAATACACACTAAATACATGTAGTTATGCAATGCAGTGTTGTTAACATTAATAGTTTGAGAACAAAGTATAATAATAATAATTGCATGGTTTGATGTGATATGAGCCAAGCGATCGTTAGATTAATCACCATTGGAAGCACGATTTATTGTAATGCTTTTTTTTTTTCTCAGTTGGTCAGAAGTGGAAGATTTATTACTTGTTCAGGTTTTCTGGTGAAAATTTTGGTCATACTTCCAAGATTACAATCTGTGATTACAAAATACAGTATCCATCGGTGAGGTGACTGACAGCAAACATTCTCCTCAAAACATTAGATTAATCTCCGCTGATGAGCCGTGCCGCTGCACAACCCACGTAAAGATGATAATTCCGCAAATAACTGCAATTGCAGATTTTCAAACAGAGATGGCGACAAAGAGGCACAGCCCACAGCTTTAAAAAAATTTAAACTGATTATATACATAGCTAATCTGTAGGCAAAAATGGTCAATTTAAATTGATTTAAAGGATTAGTTTACCCAAAAATTCTGTCATCATTTACTCACCCTCATGTCTTTCCAAAACCGTAAGACTTTTGTTCATCTTCAGAACAACAAATGAAGATATTTTTAATGACATCTGAGAGATTTTTGTCTCTCCATTGACAGCTACGCAACTACCACTCTGACACTTCAGTTCATAAAGAGATCGTAAAAAACTAATTCATATGAATTAAACTGTTCAGTCCAAATTTTCTAAAGACACTTAATTCGCTTTATATGATGATTTAATTTTAGGCTTTACTCACATATAAACATTGATCAGCGAACATACAGAAGCTCAACCGAACCTGCTGATGCATGAGAACAAACCTCTTGCGGAAGCTCAAACGTGCCGCATAACACACGAGAATGAACCTCACTGGTTCTCATATGTAAAACGATCATGCTTGAGCTTCCGTTTACCACAACTGATGTATGAGTTGATGAATGTTTATATGTGAATAAAAGCCTAAATTAAATATGTTCATCATATAAAGCAATTGTGTCTCTTCATAAAATTTGAAATAAACCGCTCAATTCATATGGATTAGTTTTACAATTACTTTATGAACTTTTTGAAGCATCAAAGTGTCAGTGAGTACATCCCCTCTGAACAAATACAAAAGATGTATTTTCTTTGATCACTAATACAATTCATGGAAAGATGGCAAAAATAAAATGTTTTAAACATACATAAAAACTGAGAAATATGTCATTAATAGCCATAAAATAAGTAAATTAGCCAATTTTGTTTAAATTAAGGATTGCAGAAATGAGTACACCCTAGATTTAATTCAACAAATGTATAATATTCTAGCACTTAGTACACCCTCCATAATTTTGAATATACTGCTCTGACCCTTCTTGGCACGGAGTGTACAAGTTCATGACAAATTGTCACATGTGTCCTGTTTAACTCCTGGATGATGAGCTCCTTAAATGCCCTGATCTTTAATGAAGAGTGTTGCTCAACTCGTCTCTACAGAATCCCCCACAGGTGCTCAAGAGTGTTAAGATTGAGTGCAGTACATGTCCACAGAAGGTTTTTCACAAGGTTTTTCAGGAGAATGCATATCCTCATTGTCATGTTGAAAAAATGCCCAACAATGCAGGGAATGAGGAAAGGGTAACATCTTCAGTTTCAGGTTTGTGTATTAAATTACACAGTGGTGTGTGAATTCATGACAACATTGATAAAGCACAACTCCCTCACACCTTCAGCATTTATTCAGCCCTATATAAGAGCTTTACTATCACTGAACTTTACTGTGGGAACCAGGCACTTCTCACTGTACTCCTCCTCTAGCAACACCACAACATTTTGGATGCTGTTTGACCCAAAATGATTGATTTTGGTCTCATGAGACCAGAGTATTGATTCCCAGAATCTATATTTTGTAAATATGGGCTTTGGAAATGGCTAACTGACTTTATTGTGCTTTGGCTACAGTAGGTAGTTCCAGTGAGAACAACAACCATGCATGTCATTTCTGCAGGCTGCATCTTATTCTGTGAGATAAACAGTCACTCTTTTCGTAGCTTTTTCTGGCTCTGAGACACTCGCTTGGTATTTCTCCTGCTCTTTGTCTAGCAAAAAAATCCCTCATCACTAAATGAAAGCTTAAAATGAAGGCCTAATTATTTCAGGGGCCTTGTTGATAATCCTCTTGTACCACTGCCCTCTTTTGTGCTGAAAAATAAATCTTCTGACAGTTCTCTCCCAAGTGCTTTCAAGTGGACAATGTTGTCAGCATTAAGTCTGAGAATGATTCAGTGGGCTATAACACTTTTAATTGTCAATAAATTACTTCTCTTTAAATGTTTTGGTTTAACATACTTACCTGTTGATCAAACATTGCCTCAAACTACTCATTTTTCTCATTTACTCATTTTTGCTACACAACATTTTATCACCTTGATAAGAAAATCTTATTTTCCTAAATAATTTTGACATGTTTCTTTGGTAACTGATTAAGCAGACTTGCTGGAACATTATATCTCTAAAGAACCATAACATGTCTCCTAAGTAGTTGAGTAATTGCTGACTTTCAGAGGTTTCAGAGGGGATGCACTCATTTATGCTGTGCACTGTAGCGGTCAAAGGAGGGACAGAAATCTCTCAGATTTCATTAAAAATATTTTCATTTGTGTTCCAAAGATGAAGGAAAGTCTTACAGGTTTGGAACGACATGAGGGTGAGTAAATAATGACAATTTTTGGGTGAACTATCCCTTTAAGAAACTCAAAACGGCAATTCCCATATAAATTGTCAAGTCCTAATGTACTTCATCGGAGAGGCTATCAAATTTTATTTACATGCACTTTAGATTGGCTGGGTTGTATTGAGGTGTTGATGATGATTTGACTTGCCCAGTAGATATGCACTGCCTTATGCCGATTGATGTGGATGTTTTCATTGGATCTAAGCATACAAATGTAAACATAATTTTATATATGTAATCCTATAGGCACTATAACATAGCTTGTTTTTTGTTTTGTTTTTTTTACACATGAAGACGTGTACCAACAAGATGTTGCATTATCATAAAACAGCTGTAGTCAGTCACGTGGTATGGTGTAACATTCACCCTAGAAAAGGCCAAACATCCATCTCTCAAACAGGAAATACTACAGCAGGAGGCAAGTATTACATGAGACCTTTCATGCTCAAATGCATTTCCTCTTTTGTACAAAGATCTAGATAGTGATTGCTTCTTAGTGACATGCTCAGAGTGCGTCTAATCTCAGTTCACTCAGAAGACTCAAATGCAAGTCGGCAATGTGCATCAAGTGCTGAATATGATGATTGTCAAGATCCATTTGATTCATTCTGTAAATATTCCTGCAGGGACAATATGTCACAGCTGCTTTCTGCTGCAAAAGTGCTCCCCCCCCCCCCCCCTGAATTGAGTCCAAATCAAGACCAAATTTGTTTCCCTAGCAGTTTTATTTAAAAGCATATCCATAAGCAAAAAACCATCTCTGCAGTCTGCAGTTGAGGTCTTTAGTTATGCCTTCCTATTGCAATAAACCAACAGAGACAGTCAATACAGCCACAGGACTCATTTTTTAGACTCATCTCGTCCGACTGCCAAGAAGCAACATGTACTGGTCGGATGTAGTGACCAAGCACAAGAAAAACACAAGGGCTATATATACACAAGGGTTAACAAGTTAACAAGACACACCTGGGGAGACTAATCAACAGGGAAAAACTGCAAAGGACTACAACATGGCACACAGGACAGGAAGAAACATAAACGTCCAGCCAAGACTAAGGGAACATATGACACATGGAAAAGGCTGAAATGAAAAATTTCTAACCTGAATGAACCTGGTAAGTAACGTTTACCTGCTCAACACACCCATTACACTTTCAATATGGGTAATTGTGAAGTGTTTGAGAATATGGCTCTTCTTTTTTTGGATAATCTGATTCCCCTTGTGAATTAAGTACACTTTAGCATACTTTTAAAAAGAGTACTTATTACGGAAATGATATAAAATAATATACTTAAATGAGAACTCAATGTAATATTTTTACACAATTGCATGTTATTTACAATTAGATAAAAATGTATTATTGTTTAAATTGAAGTTGAACTTAAGAGTGCTTTTTGACCCTCTTAAGTAGGACTTAAGTACATCTTTGTGTAATTTCATAATTGTCTAATTTCATAATTTCAAAAGGTACTGTCTGTCGAATTGTAACGATTCAACACTCGACATGGGATCCATTTTGCAAGCTTTATTAAAAGTAATCGTAGTAGTACAGGCAGGGGTCAGCATCAGCAAACACAGCAATGTAGAGCAGGCAGAAACGTGGTCAGAGACAGGCAGAGGATCAGGGCAACAAGCAAGATTCACAGTCCAGGGAGCAGGCACAGGGTCGATGGGCAGGCAGCAAAGGGTCAGGAAACGTTAAACAGACAGGAATAGCAACGGGAAAACAAACAGGGTGATAACGCTCAGAAATGACAGCCGGGGCAATAATCAAGACTTCGCGGTGAAGTGGTGTGTGTGACAGTCCTTTATAGTCCTGGTTATGAGCTGCAGCTGGGTGTGGTGATTAGTGTGGTGTGCTAGGGTGGATGTGTCAACAGGTGATTGGTGTGATGTGAACATGTGACAGACAGGGAGGATTGTGGGAAGTGTAGTCCTGGAACTGACAGGAGCAGGCGATGATCGTGACACGAATGCACTGACATGCATTTATGGTAAAATATAGCTTCTTTAATGACGTCTAAATATTTGTAATTACACATTTGCAATTTAGACCAAAATATTTGAGATTACATATTACAGTTAAAACTAGATAAAAAAGTTTGAAGACAAACTTTAAGTTGGCTTGAAAAAGCCGGTCCAGAAAGTTTGAAACAGTTTTGAAAGTTTGAAAGCTTATCAGTTTGAAATAGTTTGTTTAGTAGTTTTGATAAGATAGATAGATGCTGGGGTACTCGGGGTGGTTGCTAGGGTGTTGCTATGCGGTTGCTAAGGTATCCTGGGTGGTTGCTAGGGTACTCGGGGTGGTTGCTAAGGTGTTGATATGCGGTTGCTAAGGTATTTTGGGTGGTTGCTAGGGTATTGCTATGAGGTTGCTAGGATATTTTAGGAGGTTGCTATGCTGTTCTGGTTGGTTGCTATGCGGTTGCTAGGGTGCTCTGTGTGGTTGCCATGGTGTTCAAGGTGGTTGCTTGGGTGATCTGGGTGGTTGCTAAGATAGACAGACAGACAGACAGACAGACAGACAGACAGATAGACAGATAGACAGATAGACAGATAGATAGATAGATAGATAGATAGATAGATCAGCCAAGGCAGTTCAATGAAAGTCAATGGGAGTTTTTTCCAGGTTTAATCAGCATTTTTAGGAAAACCGTAAGTCGGATCAGTCTGAAAAGATATAGCAACTCGAGTCAGAACATTTTGAAGGTATAGTCCAAGTTTGGTGGTTGTAGCTTGAACAGTCTAGGAGGAGTAGCATTTAGAAATTTAGAAAAATAATAATAAGCTTAAGTAGTAGATCAGTAAGTTGGCTTTTTCAAGCCAACTTAATTATGGTTAAACTTTATTTTACAGTACATGGACTTACCCAAGAAAGTACTGAGTAATGTAAGGTAACTACATGGGTTAAGATTAGGTTTAGGGTAATTATTACCCATTTATTGCAATTACTACTATAAGTATGTACATATGGAACAGGGGCCATATTCACAAAACATCTTACACTCTAAAAACTGCTGGGTAAAATATGGACAAAACCAGGGATTGGGTTGTTTTTACCCAGCCATTTTTTTCAACCAATTTTGGATTTATTTTTTTTTAGCCAGCAATATATTAATATAGTAAAAGGCATATTTTTGCTCACCCCCAAATAGGGGCAAATTTGTGGGGTATTTTAAGCTGAAACTTGACCATACCAGAGACTTGTATTACATCATGTGAAAGAGGGCATAATAGGTGCCCTTTAACCCTACCTGCTGGGTTTGTCCATATTTTACCCAGCTTGGATTTTTTTAACCCAGCATTTTTTAGAGTGTAGGCCTAAAAGTAGCTCCTAATTTGTCGATTTAGGAGAAATTAAATAAAATAATGGATGTGCCAGTCCTAAATTTAGGACTCTCTTGCTCTAAGAGTATTTCACAAATCATTTTAGTGCTAAAAACCAGCTCCTAAACCTATTAAAAGTTGACTCTTAAGTAACTAAGACCAAATTACAAACAATCCTAAAATGGTTGTTGCCGGCAATCCACCTCAGCAGTCTGCCCAAAGACGCTGTACACCATTGAGGCAACAGAGCCTTGACTGCTGAGCCTTTTTCCCCCTTATAAATACACTAAATGTTTTGATTTATAGATTTTAATCTGCAATGACATAACAGAAAGGTTTATATATGGTGTTTTATATGGTCAGTCGCTGCCTTCATGGCTCAATGACTTTGGATGCAACACATTTTTATCGCATATGGCCTCAGTGCTCTCCTCCCTCATCTCCCATCACAGGCCTCTGTACGTCTCGATGTAACACGGATAGTGCTTGACCAGCCCGCATCAGCTGGCAGTCCATGACAGGGTGGCACTTTTAATAACCCTGCTAAAGGTAGTTCACCTGTCTCCCGTCGCACTTCTGAAGACACACACATGCTCACATCTTGTTCTGGATAGCCAGATGGGCCACAGGGCACAGACAATCGTTTTCCTGTTGCACACCAGGTTGAATCCATTAGTGGACAGATTAATCTAGAGGTCACACTGGCCAGCAAGAGGAACATCGCCCAACATCATGATGATTAATGATGCAGTACATCTCTAAGAATAATTTAGTTATACATCATACTGCAGGAATCAATACGGTTTCCTATTTCCACAGAACAACATGTTTCTAGCAGAGCACTGAGGTTTATTGACATGCAATGACAAATTACCTCCTCTAAAAAAAGAGAAAGAGAAAAAAAAATAAATGTAAAAGTAATGTTTGAACACTGTCCTGACAAAGCCTTTAACCTTCAAATATAATGTTACATTGAAGGTTATACTGCACATCTTGTGTTTTTTGAATACTTCATGTTTGAATATTGGCGTGCTAAATGGTTGCTTATATCTGCTTGCTGCTAGGGTGTTATGGCTGGTTGCAAATATGTTGTTTTTATGTTGCTAGAGTGTTCTTGCTGTTTGCTAGGCGATTGTTAGAAACCTTGCTGGTTTCTAGGGTGTTGCTAGGTCTCGACCAATACAAAGAGTTGAAGTAATCTAAACAAGAAGTAATAAATGCATGGAGGACCATCTGTAAAGTTTTATCGGTTAGAAAGCGTTTAGGTTTTGACAATAGTCGGAGTTGAAATAAAATTATGAACAATTATATATGAACATAATATGGGCAGTAAGAAACAGGGTTTCCCTAGTCTTGATTAAATGAGGGAATGTTAAAAGTGTGATTTTCAGACATGAAAAATCATGGACATTTCTAGAATCAATATTATGACAAGTTCAAAAATATTTTATTGGGCAGAATTTGCTAATTGTCAAAAATAACCACCTTATTCAATAATCACAAACGACTGGAAATGTCTTGTAAGTTCATTTGATATAAAAAGTGTGTGAACCCCTTAGCTGTCACCGTCCCGTATACGGGACGCCTAATTACTTCACTTTATTACAATTAAAATCGTTGGAAAGGTCTAAGACTTCTAAATAGATATTTGACCACTGTTTTTGTTACAAATTATGTAGTAACAGTAATAGATTAATTTATGACAGGAGTGCCCCTTAAAACTATACATCGTAATAGGATTTCTGACCTTTTTCACAAACATTTTTTTTGTTGCCTTTGTCCCTATAAAATATTTAAGTAATAATCATAAATTATATATCATTTGAAAGCTTAAAACCTCAAAAATTCATCCTGTGAAAACCATTTTGAAATCAGACATTGCCGTACCATGGAAATTGAACCTCAAAATCTTTTAGCGGTCTCCTCCCCCTAAGTGCGGGGTGTTATATTACGGTCTTTTAGAATCAAAACTTTTTATAATCTTGACAAAATACATATCGTTGGAAAGGTCTGAGTCTCAAGATTCCATATTTGGTGATTATTTTGTTATAGAAGTAATATTGAAAGAGAAATTTATGCATTTGTGACAGAAAAATGCATCAACATAATTCAATTGAGTTTGGGTGTCACCCGGTGGCTTTTTTTGGTATAACGCCTAAACAAAATTGCGTAGGAACCTCATTTTTTTTTAATATCAACTTCAAATTTGGAACACAACTTATCGAGACATATGGCTTTAATTTTATAGCAACTTTGGATTAAAAACTATTTTGTAAAATATTTATTTATTATATACAAAAAATAAAAATAGTACAGTACATTTTCTTTACAGTAAATTTAAACTTGTATAACTTTTTTATACTTTCATGTTTTGAAATTATTTCACAGCCACAATTATCTGCTGATTGTCTTCTTTAAAAAGAGATCAACCTTATGTCCGTATTCAAAAGTGTTCATGAATTATAACAATTCAAGTTCGGATATTGAACTTTTATGTATAGGTTTAAAAATGGGGGGTGACAGTTAAGGGGATAAAATACATTCAGTTCTTAAAACACCTGTGAGATTTAATTCTTTTAAAATTTTAATGTATTTCCAATCCTAGTTTCTGTAAATAAACTATGAAAACAAGCAGCTTTATCATTACAGCAGAAATATCTAAGCTTAGATGGGAGACCTTTGAATATTAAATAATGTATTGTATAAGAACATACACATTTATTGTCCTGAACAGTACTGTGCTAAATGGTTGCAAGGGTGTTCTAGATGTTGCTAGATGGTTACTAGGGTGGTATCGAGGCATTGTTGTCTGTTGGTTACTAAAGTGTTCTAAATATTTGGACCCATGTAGGTATTTCAATGGATGTTGACAGGGTGGTTGCTAGGGCATTGCTAAGTGGTTGCCATGCAGGAAGACAGACTGATATAAAAAGACAGAGCTCACTCAAGTCAGAAGAACAGAGAATACGATCTCAGATGTTGCTGGTATGGAATCAAAGTGTTTGCTAGATTTAGTAAGACTTTGAAGCACTCATCCTTCTGCCACAGAGCTTTCATGCCACACATTACAACACAAAGAAAGCTACATTTATAAAATGGATAGTTTATAGCAGATGATTTTTTGATCACCAACATAAAAATAAATCATTTGTTCTGGGCCTATTAAAACAGGCTAATAAAGTGGAACACTGTTATCCCTTGGCACAGTGGTTCTAAATCTTTAGAGTGGCGTACCCCCGAGGCATTTAACATCCTTCTGCGGACCCCTGTCTCTTCCACTTAGACTGCAGTCACACCTTTTCTATTAAAGGGACAATATTTACATCCTTAAATTGATTTTCAGGTGCATTTTTTACCTTTATAAAGTTTTTCTAACCCTATTTATCTAAATGTATGTCATGTTTTCCTAAAATTCCATTAACTGAAATATTAATATAATAAAGAAATGAATTAAACTAAATCAAAAAATTTAAATCAAATGAAATCTGTAGTCTATCAAGCCATCTTTGCAGTGGTACATGCTGCATCTAGATGTATTAACCCACTGAATGCATTTACAAGGCATAAATAACATATGAGATAATGATGATTTTAAATAAAAATGTTCAATAAAGAGGTATTAAATGATGGTAAAAAAAAAAGGAACTGGTCCAGTAGGTGGCGGCAAGTCACTGTCTTAATGAGTCATTCATTCATTCATTCAGTGGCTGTATTTATGAATGGGTCATTGAATCATTGACTCTCTCGATTCATTCGAAGCCGCAGATTTGTTGTAGTTCTGCTGTGGCTTTCGTTGGAACTATTATTTCTTTGCAAAATAGATATTGACAATACTGTTTGTATGTCACTTAATATTATCTTTTTGTTTGTTGAACTGTTTTATAAATCAATGTCATGTTAGTACGGAGCTATGGAAGCCCGTTTCCGCCACTAAAAAAAAAAAAAAAAAAAATTATTTGCGACTTTTCATCTCAGAATTGCGAATTATAAAGTCAGAATTCTGAGATATAAAGTTGCAATTAATCATCTTTTTTTTTTAGTGGCGTTTTTTATTTTTTTAATAAGTGAAACGGGCTTCCATACGGAGCCCCACACATGACATGCAGGGAAAAAAAGGAAAGTAAATTGCGTGCGATTTACCATTTCGTTCCCTCTATTCATAATTCGTGCACATGAATTAGCAAATCAAGGGAATGAATTAGTAGGCTTAGAAGGAATTAGTAGAACTATTTTATTCCTGCATGTCATGTGTGGGGTTCTGTAGTTTTGACTTAAAAAAATGAGGTATTTGATAGGATGTCATGTATTTGACCTTTTATGGCAATACCGTTTTCCTGTTTTTACACTATCCCTGCATCCCAGTATGCATACTATCAACCTTATCTGCCCTAAATAGTATTGAATATTACTAATGTCACATACTATTTAGGATGGATACTATAGCAGCATTTTGCCTGTTAGAAATACATACATTTTAATGTTATTTTAAAGGGTTAGTTTCCCAAAAATGAAAATTCGTTCATTTATCACTTACCCTCATGCTGTTCCACACACGTAAGTCCTTCGTTAATCTTCAGAACACAAATTAAGATATTTTAGTTGAAATCCGATATCTCCTTGAGGCCTTCATAGGGAGCAATGACATTTCCTCTCTCAAGATCCATTAATGTACTAAAAACATATTTAAATCAGTTCATGTGAGTACAGTGGTTCAATATTAATATTATAAAGCGACCAGAATATTTTTGGAGCACCAAAAAAAACAAAATAATGACTTTGTTGTGAATGGGAGGCTCAGGCAGGAGATCCAAGTGCAGCGTCTTTATTGAAGTTAGAATGGTCGTACAGGCAGGGTCAATCAGGAACAAACAGGAGCAGCAAAGGACAGGCAGGGTCGTAGTCGGGGTACAGGCGGTAGGTCAAAAGGCAGGCAGATATCACTCACAGAACAGTATACAAGGCAAGGATCAGGACAGGCAGCAACGGATCAAAAACCAGAACAAACAAGGTCGAGAACAGACAGGCAAACAGGGAATAAACGCTCAGAAATTGCAACAACAGTTAACAATACTTCGCGGTGGGGTGGTGTGTTTGGAAGTCCTTTATAGTCCTGTTAATGAGCTGCAGCTGGGTGTGGTAATCAGTGTGGTGTGCTAGGGTGGATGTGGCAACAGGTGATGGGTGTGAAGTGAACATGTGACTGACAGGGAGATTTGTGGGAAGTGTAGTCCGGGGAGTGACAGGAACAGACGGTGATCGTTACATAACGCCCCCCTCCCGGAAGGCGCGTCCTCGCGACGTAAATGGAACAGCTAGGGAGGGGGGGTGGGTGCATTGGGGACTGGTATGGGACATGAACAGGGTCCCCAATGCAGGTTCCAGGAACTCGACCACCCTGGCGGGTCAGGTGCTTCAGGCGGCCACGGCAGGTCAGGTGGCTCAAGCGGCCACGGCAGGTCAGGTGGCAAGGGCGGCCACGGCAGGTCAGGTGGCAAGGGCGGCCACGACAGGTCAGGTGGCAAGGGCGGCCACGGCAGGTCAGGTGGCAAGGGCGGCCACGGCAGGTCAGGTGGCAAGGGCGGCCACGGCAGGTCAGGTGGCAAGAGCGGCCACGGCAGGTCAGGTGGCAAGGGCGGCCACGGCAGGTCAGGTGGCAAGGGCGGCCACGGCAGTTCAGGTGGCAAGGGCGGCCACGGCAGTTCAGGTGGCAAGGGCGGCCACGGCAGTTCAGGGACCGCTGATGACCGCGGCCGTGCAGGGTTCCCACCCACAAACTCCCCACCCCTAGGTATACTGCCCCCCCCCAAAAAGTTCTTGGGGATTTCAGCGGGGCCCGTCGCAGGTTCGTGGGCAAGGGGTTCGGGTGGCGGCGGCAGGGCCAGGCGTGTGGGTGAAGCCGTCAGGGCAAGACTCCTGAGTGGCGCCGGCAGGGCTGGAAGCGTGGATGGCGCCGGCAGGGCTAGAAGCGTGGATGGCGCCGGCAGGGCTAGAAGCGTGGATGGCGCCGGCAGGGCTAGAAGCGTGGATGGCGCCGGCAGGGCTAGAAGCGTGGATGGCGCCGGCAGGGCTAGAAGCGTGGATGGCGCCGGCAGGGCAAGAAGCGTGGATGGCGCCGGCAGGGCAAGAAGCACAGGTGGCGCCGGCAGGGCAAGAAGCACAGGTGGCGCCGGCAGGGCAAGAAGCACAGGTGGCGCCGGCAGGGCAAGAAGCACAGGTGGCGCCGGCAGGGCAAGAAGCACAGGTGGCGCCGGCAGGGCAAGAAGCACAGGTGGCGCCGGCAGGGCAAGAAGCACAGGTGGCGCCGGCAGGGCAAGAAGCACAGGTGGCGCCGGCAGGGCAAGAAGCACAGGTGGCGCCGGCAGGGCAAGAAGCACAGGTGGCGCCGGCAGGACAAGAAGCACAGGTGGCGCCGGCAGGACAAGATGCTTGGACGTAAGAGGGGGAAGAACAGAAGGAGCCTTCTTCCTCATCCTCTTCCGAGGATGAGGCGATGGTTCACCGACTGGAGCGGTTTCTGGAGCAGACTCACTGGCTGAAGCGGGTTCTGGGGTGGACTCCATGGCTGGAACGCCCCCTACCTCCGTGAGCACCGAAGGGGCGGCCATCTTGCCCGTAGGCACTGGCAAAGCAGCCATCTTGTCCATCGCGTCCAGGGCGCTTGAGTCCATGGCAACCGGTGAGCTTGAGTGCGTTGCAACCGGCGAACTTGAGAGCGTTGCAATAGGCGAACTTGAGAGCGTTGCAATAGGCGAACTTGAGAGCGTTGCAATAGGCGAACTTGAGAGCGTTGCAATAGGCGAACTTGAGAGCGTTGCAATAGGCGAACTTGAGAGCGTTGCAATAGACGAACTTGAGAGCGTAGCAATAGACGAACTTGAGAGCGTAGCAATAGACGAACTTGCGAGCGAAGCGGCCACCGGGCTTGAGAGCGAAGCGGCCGGCTGGCTGGGGTGCGAAGCGTCCGGCTGGCTGGGGTGCGAAGCGTCCGGCTGGCTTGGGTGCGAAGCGTCCGGCTGGCTTGGGTGCGAAGCGTCCGGCTGGCTTGGGTGCGAAGCGTCCGGCTGGCTTGGGTGCGAAGCGTCCGGCAGAGGCTTGAGAATGCCAGCCGCTCGTGCTGAGGTCAGTGGAGGATCAGCCACACTGGAACGTAATCCTCTCCGCTTTCTGACTGATTTAGAGACGTGACGTGGCTCTGGGCGATCAGCGGCGACGTGACATTGCTCTGGGCGATCAACGAAGGCGTAACGTTGCTCTGGGCGATCAGCGGCGCCGTGACGGTGCTCTGGGCGATCAGCGAAGGCGTGACGTTGCTCTGGGCGATCAGCGGAGGCGTGACGTTGCTCTGGGCGATCAGCGGAGGCGTGACGTTGCTCTGGGCGATCAGCGAAGGCGTGACGTTGCTCTGGGCGATCAGCGGAAACGTGACGTTGCTCTGGGCGATCAGCGAAGGCGTGACGTTGCTCTGGGCGATCAGCGAAGGCGTGACGTTGCTCTGGGTGATCAGCGAAGGCGTGACGTTTCTCTGGCCGATCAGCGAAGGCGTGACGTTTCTCTGGGCGATCAGCGAAGGCGTGACGTTGCTCTGGGCGATCAGCGAAGGCGTGACGTTGCTCTGGGCGATCAGCGGAAACGTGACGTTGCTCTGGGCGATCAGCGGAGACGTGACGTTGCTCATGGAGATGAGCTGGGACATAGACTGGTGTTGTTGTGATGATAGCCGCCATTTTGTGAGTGTCCATTGGCGCGGCGGCCATTACGTGATTCAGTGAAGTGTCGCATTTCTCCGCGACACCCACAGTAAACGGAGAGCCAACAGTCAATAACGCATAATCCAGAAAGCAGGTAAGTGATGAACGCGGTCCCTCTTGTCTAAGTTTATTCTGAAGGGGTTGATTAATGCCATCACAAAAGAAGTCAATAAGAGCACAGTCAGGCCAGTCTGCATAATGGGCAATATCCAGAAACTTCTGAATGTGGTTCTCCAGGGTACTATTACCTTGACGAAGGTGGATGAGACATATAGCTGGGTCCATGCTGATGCTGAATGTGACGGAAACACTCACGGTAGCTGCTGGATCTTGGTGTGGCGAAGTATTCTGTTGTGAATGGGAGGCTCAGGCAGGAGATCCAAGTGCAGCGTCTTTATTGAAGTTAGAATGGTCGTACAGGCAGGGTCAATCAGGAACAAACAGGAGCAGCAAAGGACAGGCAGGGTCGTAGTCGGGGTACAGGCGGTAGGTCAAAAGGCAGGCAGATATCACTCACAGAACAGTATACAAGGCAAGGATCAGGACAGGCAGCAACGGATCAAAAACCGGAACAAACAAGGTCGAGAACAGACAGGCAAACAGGGAATAAACGCTCAGAAATTGCAACAACAGTTAACAATACTTCGCGGTGGGGTGGTGTGTTTGGAAGTCCTTTATAGTCCTGTTAATGAGCTGCAGCTGGGTGTGGTAATCAGTGTGGTGTGCTAGGGTGGATGTGGCAACAGGTGATGGGTGTGAAGTGAACATGTGACTGACAGGGAGATTTGTGGGAAGTGTAGTCCGGGGAGTGACAGGAACAGACGGTGATCGTTACAGACTTATTTAGTGATGACCGATTTCAAAACACTGCTTCATGAAGCATCAGAGCATGAATGAATCAGTGTATCGAATCATGATTCAGATCACGTATCAAACTGCCATCGGCTGAAATCACTTGACTTTGGTGCTCCAAACAGCAGATTCGATACACTGATTCATTTGTGCTCCGATACATCCTGAAACAGTGTTTTGAAATCGGCCATCACTAAATAAGGCGTTATTTTATTTTTTTTGGCGCTCCAAAAATATTCTCGTCGCTTTATAACATTAATATTGAATCACTGTGCTCACATGAACTGATTTAAATATGTTTTTAGTACCTTTATGGATCTTGAGAGAGGAAGCGTCCATTGCTCCCTATGGAGGCCTCACGGAGCCATCGGATTTCAACTAAAATATCTTAATTTGTGTTCTGAAGATTAACGAAGGTCTTACAGGTGTGGAACTGCATGTGGGTACGTAATAAATGACAGAATTTTCATTTTTGGGTGAACTAACCCTTTAAGGTGGGGTAAAATTAAATGAGTGGCAAAACTCTGCATTTTGTTCATGTATCCCCTTTGTCACCTCATGTATCCCAGTTTGGGAACCACTGCCTAAGCATTTGTACAACATTAGGAAACAAGGTATTTGAACCATCTGAAACCGTTTGCAGATAATCAACACTATTCAAAATAAGATTTTTTGGTTGCTTTTAGAAGGGACAGAAAATGTCTTCCTTTCATATTCAAAAGATAACAAGAATGTAACATTAGTTTACATAAGGATTTTATCTCTTGTTGTCTAGCTGTATGACTTACTTTCTCTTGAGCATCAGTTCATGCACAGATGTCCTGACATGTTCCTTTAGAGTTTGCTGGTATAATTCAGAATTCATTGTTCCATCAATGATGGCAATTCATCCTGGCCCAGATGCAGCAAAACAGGTCCAAACCATGATGTTTCACAGAGGGGATAAGGATTCATGTTTAAACAAACACATGTTGACCAGCTCTGGTGTAAACAGAGAAAATGGCTGCATTGCCAGTACATGGTCAGCATATTGGTAGAATAACATTGGACAAGGAACAGCAGTGATTTCAGAGTTTTGTCATCTGAAGAGGATCAACATTCTGCTCAGGCAAAAATAGCCTTCAATTCTTGAAGTGCAAAAGCAATTCTTCAGGCTAGATTGAGACGTGTGAAGGATGTGACATGGCTGGAACTAGCCTTTTCATGTTCTCAGCACAAGGGTATGCACTTGATATGAGCACCATCCTTAAAGTTTTGCGAGCTGAGGAGCTCCAGAAAGTGGAAAAAGATCCCATATTTCTCCTCTTGTGAACTTCTGAATAGACAGCTAAATTGTTTTTGGTGATTGCAGGATGAATTCTGAAAATAGTAGTGGCGTTTGGATCCAATACAGGGTAAAAAAAAAAAAAAAAAACAGGAGACACTTATATTACACTTACTGACGACACAGCACCATCTGCTGGTTTTACAAACTTAAGGAGCTCCTTCAGGCCCTAATTAAGTGCATAACAAAAGCCCCATTCAGACTGTCAGTCCAAGTCTGATTTTTGTGCATACCCTATTGGAGCCCTTTTGTGAATGGAAAAAATAGTCTGTGTCTGTGATTGGCTACTATGATCACGGGAGCGTTTGAAAGCACATGGAAGTGTTTGAATTTAAAAACGGGAGCGTTTTGAAAGTAGGCGTCTATCAGCAGACTGGTCTATGTAGGCGCTCGGTGAAGAGCGTCATTGATGTCTATTTACGTGTTTTTGAAGCGTTGATCATTGTAGCCAATCACAGACATATCTGATGAGCAGGTGAACACAATGGCCAATCAGAGGTGTTTACGAATCTGCTCAACAGAGTTCCAAGCGTCATATATTTAACATTTCATTTATTATACTTTTGACAGCACTTTTTTCTCATAATAGTGCTGTCAATAATCCCCCCTTATAATTCTGACTTAATATCTAATAATTTTGACTTTTTGGCTCATTGACGTTTTATTTCATAATTTCAACTATATCTTATAATTATGACAAAATTATGTTATAATTCTGACCTTTTATCTATGACTTTGTATAATTTTGATGTCATAATTATGATTTATCAAAGCATGATTTTTTTCTCATGTACATTGTGTTTTTCTATAGGCATCATTAATATTAACATCATTAAAATCTGATCTCATTTACTTTCAATGTCATAATTTTGATTTTTTTTTCTCATAATTTTGAATTTTTGAGTTAAAAAAAATATCAAAATCATGTTTATCTTGTAATTTTGACTTTTTTTATCTTAGAATTTCTTAGTATGTCATAATATCAGCTTTTTATGTCATAATTATGATGTGCCAAAGCATGATTTTTTTTTCCTCTCATATGGCAGAAATGGTGTGTGGTACATTGTGTTAATTTTTTTAGGTACCATATTAAAAATATGATCCTCAGCGCACAATTTTTCAGGGAAAATATTTTTTTGTCTTTGTATCAAAATGTGTTAACTTGCCTCAAAGGAGTTGCAAATGCAGTTTCAGAATATAATTCAGTTTTGTGTATTGTGCACTAACACAAATCAACATACGTTCTTAAGCTACTTTAAGACAGTTTTGTCTTCTCATCTAAATCATCATTCACATGCAGTACTCACATCGCATGAGTGTATTCTTATCACTGAATGTCATCACCGGATGTGGGAGGAAACCACAGGAGTTCACTTGCATCTTTCAAAGCACTTCAACACACAGCCTATTTCGGTTCAGTTGAGGAAGGATTCTGTCCTTTGTTCTTGTTGATTTCAGTGGTCTCTACAAAGTTTGATATTTATAGAAGCAAATCCTCAACAACTACATGTACTCTGAACTATTAAAACTAAACTAAAAATATGCTAAATCCTGCAATGCGTTTAACTCCAAAGGAACATCATATTGTACTCAAGCAGTAATCAACAGTCAATTCATTTCACCTGTGTTCATTCTCAAGTCATATGGGAGTCCATGTAGGAAACAATTCTCCTGACCAATGGGAAATGTGCCTGCTCTCTGGAGGACTGCAGCACACGGCTGGTGGTTGAAGTGTTGCTGAACAGGAAGTTGCTGAGTAGAATTGAGAGAGCTCCAACAGACATGAGGGTCTCTTGTCAGGTTCTTGTTTTGCTTTTCTTAGCAGGCTTATGCTCATTCGGTAAGACATTTTCATAAGCTTTTGCATATATATATATATATATTGTAGATAAAGTTGTTTAATTCTGTTTTCTTCTATAAGGGTGTCTTACATGGTCACTTTAATGGCTAAGTTTTACATTGATATGTCTGATACCTTGCTGTCTGTATCAAAATCCATGAAAATGGCAAATGCGAGGTTTTTTGTCAACAGGGAAAGCTCAAGTTCAAGCAGTCGTCAGCAGACCAATCCCAGGAAATCTGCAGAATGTCAGTAAGAATGACACTGGGGTACAGCAGGCCGTCCTGACCGGAACCTACTCATTTAACAATAAGTCTAACGATGCTTTCCTGTTCAAAGCGTCGTCTGTTGATGATGCAAAGAGACAGGTACAGTACAAGATGGCCTTTTGACTCGCTGTGTGTGTGTATATACTCAGTGTAATGCATACGTCATCCAGTCTCTGCTCTGCTATAGGTAGTCAAAGGCATCCGCTACATTCTGGAAGTGAAGATCTCACGGACTGTGTGTAGGAAGAGGGCCAACAACAATGATCTCACCAACTGTCCCTTTCAGACAGATAGTCTGTTACGGCAGGTATGTGTGGTTTTCTATGGAACTTAAGAAGTTAAAATGGCTTTCTTGCTCAAAATTGCTCACACTATCCATGACTTTTCAGCTGGTTTTTGTGTGTGTATATATATATATATATATATATAAAGTGTATACGTTTGAAGTCCATAACATTTTTTAATGTTTTTTTAAATAAGTCTCTTGTGCTCACCAAGGCTGCATATATTTGATCAAAAGTAAAATATAAAACAGTAATATTGTGAAATATTATAACAAAATTTACTGTTTATATAAAGCTTTAGCTGCTTTAGTACATTTAGGGCCAGTTTCACAGACAGGGCTTAGCCTAAACCAGGATTCAATTAGGATATTTAAGTAGCTTTTATAAATGTGCCTTAGGAAAAAAACATTACTGGTGTGCATCTTGAGACAAAACAATGGCACTGAAATATTTTAAGACATGTCAGTGCAAGTTACTTTCAGTTAAAACAACTCAAACATGCATTTTAGTCTGAGACTAGCTTAAGACTTGTCTGTGAAACCGGGGGATAAAATTTAAATTAATTCCTGTGATCAAAGCTGAAATTTCAGCATCATTACTCCAGTCTTCAGTGTCACATGATCCTTCAGAAATCTGCTGATTTGCTGCTCAAGACACATTATTATTATCATCATCAATGTGTTGCTTAATATTTTAGTGGAAACTGTAATAATGTCTGTAATAACTGTCACTTTTGATCTATTTAATGTGCTCTTGATTAATAAACGTATTAATTTACTCACTGACCCGATATACAGTGCTGTTTGAAAGTTTGTGAACCCTTTCAACTTTTTTATATTTCTGCAAAAATATGACCCAAAGCATTATCAGATGTTCAAAAAAGTCCTAAAGTAGACAAATAAAACCCAGTCAAACAAATGAGACAAATATATATACACTTTGTCAATTATTGAGAAAAATTATCCAGTATTACATATCTGTGAGTGGCAAAAGTATGTGAACCTATGCTTTCAGTATCTGGTGTGACCCTCTTGACAACTAAACATTTCCAGTAACTGCTGATCAGTCCTGCACAACAACTCAGCACAGAACGGCTTCGACTCTGGGATGTTGGTGGGTTTCCTCACATGTCCTTTCACAACATTTCAGTTGGATTAAGGTCTGGACTTTGACTTGGCCATTCCAAAACATTAACTTTGTTCTTCTTTAACCATTCTTTGGTAGAACAACTTGTGTTCTTGGGCTTGTTGTCTAGCTGTATGACTTACTTTCTCTTGAGCATCAGTTCATGCACAGATTTTCCTTTAGAGTTTGCTGGTATAATTCAGAATTCATTGTTCCATCAATGATGGCAATTCATCCTGGCCCAGATGCAGCAAACCAGGTCCAAACCATGATGTTTCACAGAGGGGATAAGGTTCTTATGCTGGAATGCAGTGGTTTTTCTTTCTCCAAACATAATGCTTCTCATTTAAACCAAAAAGGTCTATTTTTGTCTCATCTGTCCACAAAACATTTTTCCAACAGCCATCTGGCTTGTCTACATGCAGAAAGGCAGCAATTCTGCAACTCTTCATTGGATGTTCAGTATTTCTGATGGTGGACTCATGAACATTAACATCAGCCAATATGAGAGAGACCTTTATTTGCTAGAAGTTACCCTGGGATCCTTTGTGACCTCAAGGACTATTACATGGCTTGCTTTTGGAGTGATCTTTGTTGGCCGACCACTCCTGGTAGGGACTGTCTTGAATTTCCTCCATTTGTACACAATCTGACTGTGGATTTGTGGAGTCCAGTCTATTTAGAGAGATGGTTTTATAACCTTTTTCAGTCTGATGAGCAACAACTCAGAAATCACCGTTGTCCATGCTATAGAAACCGTTGTGAAGTTCAGACGTTGCTAGATCCCTGTTCTTTAAATAAAACAGGGCACACACTGACACCTGATTGTCATCCCATTGATTGGAAAAATCTAAGAACAGGCGGAGCCTAATTTCACCTTCAAATTAACTGCTAATCCTACAGCTTTACATCCTTTTGCCACTCACAGATATGTAATAATGGATAATTTTCTCAATAAATTGACAAAGTATGTATTTTTGTCTCATTAATTTGAATGGGTTTTCTTTGTCTACTTTAGGACTTATGTGAATATCTGATGAAATACAGAAAATTCTAAAGGGTTTGCAAACTTTCAAGCAGCACTGTATATCATACATCATATCACTATACAAATATTCACTTTGCAACTTGAACTTTTCAGGCCTGAGAATTAAAAAGTGAACCCTCTACAGATGTAACTGTAAAATACTGTATATGGAGGTTGTAAATCAACTCATGATTTTTCATATTTCTTTCTATTGTAGACATTCCTGTGTCATTTTGACATATGGTCCATTCCATGGCTGAAGACAATGTCGACTACATATTTTAAGTGTCATTCTTCTGATAAATTCTGAAATGTCTTTTTCATCAAAATGTTTTTCAATGGATCAATCTGAAATTTCATGCTAAGTTAATGAATATGACAATAAAATGAGACGCAGTGAACAGAACAGTGCAGTGATTGGTTATCATGTACAGTATCTCTATAGGTGCAAGTGACCTTCAGTTCATCAAATGCTGAGCTTGACTGAGAGAGTAAATTATTCAGTGCGTTTCACTTCTGATGTGCTTCACGCACCTACAGTAGATCAGGGGCTATCGCCGCAATCTCTGAACTCCCTGGCTCTTTTCCTTTGAGTCGCAGATCTTTTGAACAAACTGGCCCTAGAAACACACCAGCACTGATCAAACACACACCTAACAGGTTTGTACAGATTTTTTCATTGATTTTTTTTTTTTTTACTTTTTCCTAGAATGTGACACACTTGTCCTAGATTCATAATTCCATACGCCCATTAGGTGAATGCAAGCATCCAATAGGACTGTGGTTCTCAACTGGATTTGCTTTAACCCCAGATTTTACAGTGGACATGAAGTGGCGATCCAGCAACCAAAACATTATCATACAAAAGTGACCTTAAATTGCCCTTAAAATCAAATTACATTTATTTATATCAAACTAATCACTGAATTACATTTGAAAATGTCTGTGTTTTATATAAATTTGAACTGATTCCCTGCATTGACAGGATTTTCCATCATTTATGACATCAGTTACATATGTAACCTTGGTTCACTGAATAGGGAACGAGACACTGAATCGCTGACTCCTGGTGCAATGAGTCAAACTTCCATACCATTTTTAAAAAAAAATGATTTATTTATAAGGACAACACACATCAATCAACATTTCTGTAAATGTGCCAGTGTTAGTCAGCAGGCTAATTTTCAACTGCAGTCCTTTAAACCATCACACCACTTCACTGGCAAGTAGCGTTTGCGCCGCCTCCAAGGAATGTTATGTATGCCTCATAAGAGTGGGCTCATGCCATCTCTCTTCAGATTTCCCATTATGAAGGAAGCACTCGCAAAGTAGGAAAATGGCCAGCAATGCAGTGTCTCATTCCCTATTCAGGGAGTCAAGGCTGCATACATAACAGAGATGCAGTGTAGAAGTGAAGTGAACCTATGAAAGGGAACACAACTCTTCCCTGCCATTGATGGAATTTTCCGGCAACCCATGTTTTACTATGTCCGGATCGGATAACAATGAAACAAAATTTTTGTTCAAAATGTTGCTTTTTTATGAAACTTACATTCAAGTGTTGATAAAGAATGCATGAAGCTAGAATAAAATGAGCTTTTTTGTTTAAAAGCAGAGGCTCTGTTCTTTCTTTTAATGTATTGTATGTTCTGATAATTATACAACTAAATATTCTGGGCGCCATGAAAATTTTGTGAAAATTATCAAAAATGTGGCGATGGCTGGCAACTTAAAAAATAAAAAATAAAAAAAAAACCTTGGCAGGGAAAAGAGTTAATGTTTGAGAAACAACAAAACATTAGTCTAAACTAAACAAAATGTTTGAGCTTTCCTAACTGAAAGCAACTCTGACATATCTTAATCTGAACTTCAGCTTGTTAAGCGTTATGTAGGCTAGCTATTTTTATTTAACGCATTGAGATCAAATAATCGACAAGTTAAACTCTGTCAAAGCTTGCGTAGAGCTTTTTTTTAATTTTAAATAGGCTACAGATCACATTTCTGAATAGAAAACTAAACAAAATAACACGTAGGCCCGGTTTGAGCTTGATTTAAGACAGGAGTAGGCCTTAGTTAAATTAGGATATTAAAGGGTTAGTTCACCCAAAAATGAAAATTCTGTCATTTATTATTCACCCTCATGTCGTTCCACACCTGTAAGACCTTCGTTAATCTTGAACACAAATTAAGATATTTTAGTTGAAATCCGATGGCTCCGTGAGGCCTCCATAGGGAGCAATGACACTTTCTCTCTCAAGGTCCATAAAGGTACTAAAAACATATTTAAATCAGTTCATGTGAGTACAGTGGCTCAATATTAATATTATAAAGTGACAAGAATATTTTTGGTGCGGCAAAAAAACAACGACTTATTTAGTGATGGCCGATTTCAAAACACTGCTTCATGAAGCATCGGAGCATAAATGAAGCAGTGTATCGAATCATGATTCAGATCGCGTGTCAAACTGCCAACGGATGAAATCACGTGACTTTGGCGCTCCAAACGGCAGATTCGACACACTGATTCATAATGCTCTGAATCTTCCTGAAGCAGTGTTTTGAAATCGGCCATCACTAAATAAGTCGTTATTTTGTTTTTTCCAAAAATATTCTCGTCACTTTATAATATTAATATTGAACCACTGTACTCACATGAACCAATTTAAATATGTTTTTAGTACCTTTATGGATCATGAGAGAGGAAGTGTCCATTGCTCCCTATGGAGGCCTCACGGAGCCATCGGATTTCAACTAAAATATCTTAATTTGTGTTCCAAAGATTAACGAAGGTCTTACAGGTGTGGAACGACATGAGGGTGAGTAATAAATGACAGAATTTAAATTTTTGGGTGAACTAACCCTTTAAGTAGCCTTTATAAACATGCCTTGGAAAAACAAAACATTACTGGCATGTATTGAGATAAAACAATGGCACTGACATATTTTAAGATATGTTAAGAGTTGCTTTCAGTTAAGATAGCTCAAACATGCATTTTAATCTGGGAATGTCTGTGAAACTGGGCAGTAATTTACTAGAAGTTCTGACAAAGAAATAAAAATTCGGTCTAAATGAATTGATTCAATGACTCCCATTGCTTCAATACTGGATGAATCAATTTAACAACTCTTTGAATGAATGAGTCAATGACAATTAATATTTTATAATAATCACTTGTCACCACATTCAATGTAATTAATACAATCTTTATTTGAAGCATCATTACTTTCAAAATGTGTTTTATATTTTGATTGCAACCGTAGACCAGTGTTTATATTTGAACTATAAACAGTACTTCTGTGATAATTTGAAGTATTGTAAGACAGAAATGATGATACTGTGTGTGAAGCCGTTTCATACCTATACATGACAACAGCGGCGGTGTTGATTTTGTCAAAGGATTAATAAATATTGCCAAATCGTCGTCATTTAGGAATAAGATCGCACGGGTGTTTGAATTGAGATCGCAATCTTTTAATGATTAATCACACAGCCTGAGTATCCACACAATCTTTGACGTCAACAAGACTTACTTTTGTCAGAAGTTTTAAATCCAAAGTGACTTGCAATGTCTCCACTCTCCATTCCCAGTTCATGGTGTTGCTAACATCATGCTCTACTGTTTAAACTACAGGAATGCAAAAAGAAAAAAAGTTAAGCAAATGTATTTTGCTTTCCCACCTCTGCAAGGTTATATGATTCATTTAATCTATTATTTCCATTTAGCTTTTTTTTTTCTTTTCACCACTGTCCTATCAAATGAGCCATTACTCACCAGTTGAGAACCACCGTTATATGACGTTATTGCTGATAATTATTACAGACATCATATAAAGTGTGAACGGAAAACAGATACTTGTGTAAAGGTGTGCTAAATATTATAAAGCCAGCAGCATTTATCAGCCAAGAGTGACACAGCTCTCAGTTCAACAACATATACAAATAACGATGAAATGAGGAATTAATACCTTCAATCTCTTAATTAAAAATAAACCAAAACATTCACACACTTGAACATTCTTAAAACCAGAAATAATTATAGCTGAATGTTGCAGTAGATTCATTATATAATGAAATGAAAATACCCTTTCACTTCCCCCAAACAACATCCTTATGCTGCCACCCACAGGAGTTATAGTCTCGATTTGTATCACAGCGCCTTTAAGAAAAACAGTTGACAGCTCTATTTTAAGGACCAGATGACGGTCGGTGCAAATAAAACAAGTACAGAAATGACTTAATTTCTGTCACAAGGGAGAAAAAATAAAAATAGTAATGGCACATCTTTTGATTTAAAAAAAAAAAAAAAAAAACAGGCTGCCAGAGAGCTTAATATGCACCCCACATCTCTAAAAAAAGAAAGTCCCCCACATGGGTTAACGGAACAAAATACAGGCATCTGTCAGACCTAAATGAAGAGAAGGGGTGTCAAATGAAGGGACTGTGTTTGTTCATTTGTTGACTGTAATATGGAAGAATTTGATAAGTGTTCTTGATGCGCTGCCAAAGTTAATTGCTTCGGAATCTGCCTGTTTGGAAGCCACGGTGAAATGACTCAAGCCGAGCATCTGTTAGGATAGTGACGTGTTTTTCGGCATGCTTCACACTTTGCTCAGATCCAGCTTGCACAGATAAGGGGAGCGGAAGGAGCCCAGGTACAGGTAGCCGTTGTACTCGTGTGCCTCGCTGATGTAGGCCGTCACCATGCCGTGTGGGTCGTGGAAGCTACGCACGCACGTCCCGCCGTCCTGCAGCTCTACCACCAGGCTGTAGCGCGGCACAAACTTCAGTAGAGTTTCTTGACTGAAGAGCTGAAAACACAAGACACATGGAAAAGCAGATCTATTTTAGAAATATATATTGAGTAGGAATGTGTAAAACCACATTTACAAAAACTTACAACTATTATAGTTATCCAGACAACATATGAAAACTGGTAAAACCTTAAGAAGCTTCTCTCAAAAGCTAAAACATGAAAAAGAGACATTCCTAATATTAATTCCAATAACTCCAAATTGTTACATTTTTACTTTGTATTGTAGCACAGAGGTTGCACGGACCGCATTTATGTATGTTTGTCGGATCATCAGCACTCTTTTACAGCCCGGAGATAACATGTGCATGGTTGCCAGATTGAGAAGATTAAGTAAAAAGAAAAATGTTCTGCACAGAAAACATATCCTTTTAAGAGAAAAGCCCTGTTTGGGGGATTTATTACTATTGACATTGGAATTGTTAGGAATTTAACAATTCTGGTTTCAATACACTTGACATCTGACGACCCCAAGCAGGAAAGATAGTGGAGGCTCGTTACCAAAGCAAGATCATGGAAATATCTAAATAATAAAAAAAATGTTTTCTGGACAAATAATCAGTGTGGCAAATATTGGGATTATTTTTAATTAAATCGAGAGAAGCAGAAATCGTTACCACAAATAAAATACGATTAATCATGCAGCCATAGACATTTATTATAATAAAATCTATTAATAATTAGTAATAATAAATAAATAAAAAATAATTTAAAAAAGAAAACATTTATTTTTTTAAATATCACTTTTTTATTTTAATAATGTCAAGTTTTTATTTAATTTGTTAAATGGCAGCTTACTTTAAATATTAGCTTCTTTATCCAGGGTTTTTGAGACAGGAAGTCTAGCATTGAGAAGCCAGGGTTGGGTCGTACTGCAGACATGGCCACCCAGTATCCACCTGAAGAACTGCGTCGAATGTTGTCCGGGAATCCTGGGAGGTTGTCTATAAAGGTATCCATTCCTCCTTTATTGAGACCAGACACATGAACTCTGTGAAGAGAACAAAGTAAACGTTCAAAACTCAGAACTAAACATGAACACTGACAGACTGATACATCAGCTAAACCAACAAGTCAGATGATGTTCGGCCATTTTGAAACTAATGACATTGGAATTGTTAGGAATTTAACTATTCTGGTTCCAATACATGGCAAAACCAAAACTGCAAAATCTTTTGAAACATATTTTAATGTCTCATTTTTAATTAACGTAACCTCAGTTAATCTGTGAGTCATTTTTTTTATCCAGTACTGTTTCTACTGATGTAACCAGGCCATCTCAGATCACCACAGGGTTAAAATACATTAATATTAAACCTTTTGCAGCACTGAGACCACACTGGCTTTAGTAAGAGGAAACATACTCCACATCTCTCCACACAGGAAGCTTAATGATGGAGCCTGTTGCCTTGGCAACTGCATGCACTCATCATTTATGCAGGTAAGGAGAACGGCCTGTGCCTGTAGCAGTGAATGAGGACCACGTAATTCAAGAATTCAGCTGTGAGAGGTGATAAAGAAGTGACAGGGAGGACTGATGTGTTCTAGCTGACCTAATAATGAATCAGCCCAAAGGTAGGAACACATTCGGACAATCACCGAGTTTACTGACATACTATAGATGGAAAAGAGCAGCACAGAACAGATTTGTATTAAAAAGCAAACATGAGCATCTCTTAAGTCAAAGATGTGGAACTTTCCATGAGGGATGGAAACACACTATCATTCAAAAGTTTAGGGGTCGGTAAGATTTTTAAAAATGTTTTTGAAATAAGTATTTTAGGCTGCATTTCTTTGATCAAAAATACAGTAAAAACAGTAATGTTGTGAAATATTATTACTAGTGCTGTCAATCAATAAAAAAATTTAAAAAAATAATTAATCGCACATTTTCTGTAATTAATCGCAATGAATTGTACCGTTACATTTTTTTTTTATATACTTTTATACTGAAATAATTTCACATTTAATCTCCAAATTAATGTAGAACAAAAACATAAAGAGTATATTTTAAACATTTGATCTAACGGGTAAGAAATATACAGAGTTATGAAACACTTCACTTGCATAAATTATAAATTAAATATAGTTTAATCCTTATTAAAGCTGCAAAAGTTATTCAGTCAAGAGCAGTGAGTGATTTTCTCTGTCTTTTGTTCTTTGATGAACATTAATGACAGAAATCACAGCAGCAGGTTTATTAGGCTACTGTCACTTTAAGATCTGACACACATGACGCGGATCTGACACACATCCGATGTCCTCACGACTCTTTACGGTCATTTAAGACTTTAACTCATTAAAGACTGTGATTTTGGTATACTTTCGTGTTTTTGTCTGTGAAAGAGAACGCAGTGCGGCAGGCGTGCTGTCTGAGTAGGCTTTCTGTGTGCATGAGTCGTGTGTGTCTGTCACACAGCCAGGAGATTTACAGACAGCACATCTGTACAGATTTAAGCTTTCTTTTTGTGTGCATCTTATCAAGCTTGAACGGTTTAAAGGCACTTGAATGAATGATAGTATCATATAATCTAATGCTAGCCAAAGGATGCCAGGAAAAAAAAACAGATGCTGTCTGCTTCATTAATTGCGTTAAATATTTTTTTTACGCGTTAAACTAAAAAAAATTAATCGCATGCATTAACGCATTAATTTTGATAGCCCTAATTATTACAATTTAAAAGAACTGTTTATTGATAAACGTATATAAAATATGTTTTCTATGTAATTTATTTCTGTGATGTCAAAGCTAAATTTTCAGCATCATTACTCCAGTCTTCAGTGTCACATGATCCTTCAGAAATCATTCAAACATTTCATTCATTATCATACTTGAAAACAGTTGTGCTGCTTAATATTTTTGTATTTTATTTTCAGAATTCTTGATAAATAGAAAGTCATTTATTTGAAAAGGCAATCTTTTGTAATATTTTAAAATTTTACTGAAAAATCAAATCAAATGAATGCATCCTTGCTGAATAAAAGTATCCGTTTCTTTAAAAAAAAATCGTAATGACCCCAAACTTTTCAATTGTAATGTGCACTATATACTATAGAAATAGTAAAAACAGAATGAACATAGCTCTTGTTCTGGTATAATAACATCCCAGGTTTTGATTAGAATCATAAAACAAAAACAATATAGAAGTTCATTAACAATCAATGACCAAAGTTACTGAATGTAAACAGTATGGTGAGTATCACCTCCTTATTCTTGCCATTGTGGTTTCAGCCACCAGAACAGACTCCTCATCAGGAAAGAGCTGGATGCCATTAGGAAACCTCAGGTTCTCCATCATCACGGTAACTTCCTTGCTCTCTATATCATATTCAAGCACACTGGAAAACCAAATTAACATCAGTCACTCTACTAAAACATCATTCCCTATGAAAACAATCAGTGATTCAGACACTATGTGCAATGTTCCAACCAATTAAAAACTGTAAAGTGCGAAAACCCGTGAAATGCACTGAAAATCAGATGTGCCACTGAATTTTTCATGTCCCAGTTACCGTCCATCTGCTGTGGCTTCCATGATCAGGTGCATGAAGTCTCTGCGCTGCCACCTGCTGCTGGAGTCAGTGAAGTACACCTTTTTCCCATCCTGAGTTACATCCAGATCATTCACGAAGCCCAGACGTCGACCACCGATCATCTTCCCTGTGCTCACCAGAGATTTTACCTCACCTAAAAGACAAAACGAGACAGTGCATTGTTCTTTTTGGAGCTTGAAAGACATGGCCACTATGAACTAAAGTAATAACTGTATGCAGGAACAACATGCGGAATTTTCATTCTTCCATGAACTATCCCTTTAAATGAGTACTGACGTTTTAATTTCCTTACCTGTGACAGGATTGACCTCAAACAGTCCCAAATAGGCATCAGTTACAAACAAGGTGCCGTTGGGTCCCACACGGATTCCCAGAGGACGTCCACAAGTGTGTTCATACTCAGGAGAGCCTTTGAATCAGGAAAAAAAAAAGACTTTATGGACATTCAACACTAATGATAATAGTGTTTGATACTGGAATCATCTCAATTATGTCTTTAACATAACTCAATTATTATATAGCTCTATAGTTATTAAATAACTTAAAGTGTTTGATGGAACAAAATGCTCGAGCTAGTCAATTAAAATTCTTTGCACGTTTTATGTTTGTTTCCACACAGTCAGCAGTTTACAACACAGCCAGGCAAAAGGAAGGAGTGCATCTACTGTATAAAATGCCCTCTTCTACTGTAATAAAACACACTAAGGATCTTGTCCATGTAGGGCTTTAATGTAACATTACATTAATGCATGTCTGCTTTACATTCATTAATGTAATGTACCAGTAGGGCTGCCCCTGACTAAAGATTTTTCTAGTCGACAAATAGTCGCTCATTTAAGCCATTAATTGACAACATATTTCATCTGAATACATTGTAGACAAAATACTTAGTGACGTTCTTGTCAAAACGCTGCTCCCCTAAATATTGTGCGACATAATACATAATTCATCACAGTATTTCAGTGAACAAACATATGACCTAAATAAATAAGCCCCTTTATTGAGCCGTGTTACTCACACTCATAACATATCTGATATAATGCTTTCATTAGGAACCATTACAGCTATGTATCTTTCCACACAGTCATTGTTTTAAAATTCAAGATTATTGACATATAATCAGAACATTTGGGTTAATCACCAAAACTCATCTGTATGATCTTATTTATATCTTTGGTACTTTGAACGATCAGTTAATTCAATAGCAAACAATGCAAGATTTCAAAGATGTTAAACTAATACTGACTACAGTTGCCATATTGGAAAATACATTTACATTACTTGCATAAATTACATAAAATGTATAATGTTTGTAAAAGCATCTACCCTGCGTGTTATCAAAAGGTGTGATAAAGATATGACATGGCTATGAGTTTTCGTGCTGTCAATACAGTTTCCACTGTACCACAATCTATACTCTAGTTGGCCTTTTTAGATGAAGTGTAAGTTAAGTACTTTGGCAGTCTATACTAGGGTAAGGCCTCTGTTGATAGTATCACATGGTGTTTTGTAATGTAAAAGGCCTGTATTTTGATGCAACTGTTAGCCGACCTGATCCGTCTCCCTCCTTCTGATGCCTCTCTGATTAATCTAATGGTTACACTGATGGTTTCTTGTGTTCACAGACTCACTCTCTACTGTAACAAGATTTTTTTTTTTTATATTTGCTTATCCAAAACCAGTTCTAAAGAACCTATATAGAAATCTATAGATGTACTGATTAGTATAATTAACTATTCAAATCAGTTGGACTAAACGACAGACAAATGTATTTAACTGAATGAGAAAATATGCAAATGAAAAGTTTGATAGTAAGCATTATGAAAGGCAGTTACTGTGAGTGAAAGGTAGATGAAACACGTATGTGAAGTGAAAAGGATAATTTGTGTTTTTGTGTTTTGTACTAAAATTAAAAAAGGAACTGAAATTACCAGCGTGA
The DNA here is from genome assembly GCF_024489055.1 of Chanodichthys erythropterus. NCBI lineage: Eukaryota > Metazoa > Chordata > Actinopteri > Cypriniformes > Xenocyprididae > Chanodichthys > Chanodichthys erythropterus. The sequence continues at coordinate 27,097,617 of NC_090225.1, read as the reverse complement.
ATTAAAAAAAACTGTAATAACTCAGCTCAATGGAGGGCTTATTTATTTAGGTCATTTGTTTGTTCGCACAGATGAGGCTAGCAGTGCGTGAGCGTGAGGCACGAGTTAACATGGGCACATTCACTGGCATCATGAAACATCAGGCTACAGAAAAGCTTATTTGAAGATCAAGATCCGTTCGTTAATTGAGATTGGATGAGTTCGATTCAAGTAACAAGGATGACTTAAGCAATTTTTTGTTTGTTTGTTAAACGTACTATTGCCATTCCAGGTAATGGCTTAACATTTATCATTTCAATGATACCAACATCACGTAGTCTACGGCTGAAACTGACAATTCTTTTACAAATCGATTAATTTGTTTATTTTCTAAATAGCCGATTCATTCTTTGGTTAATTTACCAATAAATAATAACCAATAAATTAGCATAAACAATAACTGTAACTAATCGATAGATTAACTTTTACCTAATGACATTATTTATGACAAAAGATTATGCAGTGTAGGCATAATTAGGAAAGGTGTTTAATATAGACCTTTTCAATGTCATCCTAGCTTTTAGCATCCTAGATCACTTAAAATTTAGAGTTTTTTGTCTGCTGAAATTTCTCTGAAATATATGTTGTAGTGTTTCATCAGGAAAACGATTCAAAAACACATGAAATAACAGTACAACCCACTGAAGAGATGCATGTCTATCCCTCATGCCATGTAAAGTAGCTACCTTAGGCTACTACTTAAATGTTTCAAATGATAAGCCATGTCTGAGGTCTATAGATGAATGTTTGGCCGATATAATTACCACATGGACCAGCCGCGTTAATGATCAGTCTGTCGAGTTTTGTTTTTTCTGCGACTAACTGAATAATTACAATTTGGTCAACAAAGTCTCTTCTCATACACTAATGTTTAGTCGAATGTTGGGGGCAGCCCAACAAAAGCAATTGTAATTTCAACAAAGACAACAAAGTAATAACTAAAAAGTAATAACTAAAAAAAAAAAAATCTTTGTTATGGTTTCCTAAAAGTTACTGAAAACTAGGGCTGCCCCCTTATAGTAGCCCTTATATAGTCAACCAAAATTGTATTAGTCGCAAGAAAGAAAAAAAGTGATGCAGTTTGTTGACAGCAGATCATTAACAGCTGGTCACAAGTGGTAAATACAGTAAATCAGGCAGGACATCCAATCGCTCATTCATCGACCTCAAATATGGCTTATCATATGAAACATGTACAGTACCATGTTTTTGAATGGTTTTTGAAGATTTTTTTTAATGTTTTTAAAAGAAGTCTCTTCTGCTCACCAAGGCTGCATTTATTTGATCCAAAATACAGCAAAACCAGTAATATTGTGAAATATTTTTACAATTTAAAATAACTTTTCTATTTGAATACGTTTTAAAATGCAGTTTATTTCTATGTTGGCAAAGCTGAATTTTCAGCATCATTACCCCAGTCTTCAGTGTCACATGATCTTCAGAAATCATTCTAATGTGATGATTTGCTGCTCAAGAAACATTTATGCAATTTCTAAAATAAATTTGTGGATTCAGTGAGCGGTCAGCTATTTTTTTGTTTTGCTCAAGTATTTTCTTGGTTCTACACACTTGAAGGAAAAGGTCATTTTGTCAATTGAGAGCGCAACAGTTTCCTCTGATCTATACTATTCGACCAGAAAAATCTTTGGTTGAGGACAGCCCTACTGAAAAACATACAAAGATTCATGCCTTGTGCAACAAACCCATGAACCCGAGCATTGCAAACGGCAAGGTCACTTATGTTGAAATACCACATTACGCAGTGGTTTGATGAAATAGTCCAGTATTTTTGGTTTTCTTACCACATGGCGGCTTTCCAAGTGTTGCTAAAACATGAATGTTCCTTCCCTCGATTTTGACTATCTTTCCATCAGCCGTCCCAGTATACAAAACATCTACAAAACAATAATGATTCAGAGACATTACATGCTGTCACTAAAGCAAATTATTTTTAAATATTGACTTAAGATAATTTAAGAATGACTTAAGATCAATATTAAGATTTATATTAATTTGCATCTTAAGATCTTCATACTTCCTTATTGTCAGAGTGTGCAAGCATGCAATTCAAAAATACAATAACACACTCCAAGTCAAATCAACTTTTATCTATTTTGGCCAGTACAACCGGTCTATCCCTCAGTGCACACACTGCCAAACAGCTGCGACAAACTGGGTGAAAGGTCAAGCTTTGACTGCATTGCTTTGCAAATACTGACCTCCAATATTCGCAAGGGATTCTGGGCCGATGAGCTGGTCCTCAAACAGTCGCTCTGCCTGTCTGAGTTTTACGTTGGGCTCGTAACAGCCAGTCATAAGAGGCGGTTCATTGAGACTAATTATTAAACACAAGAGGGGAAAAAAAAACAAAGAAGAGCTTTAGTTAAGTTTCATGTTCAGAAATGCTGAGGAGAACCGAACTGGAAGCCGTTCTTTCGTGAGAACGCTGGAGGAGATGAAATGCCCTACATATCAACTGCAGAGGCATCAATTATTAACCATTGTCAGAACTAAAAGAGAAATGAGAAAGCACTGTGGGACTTGGCTAAGATGAATATTTATATTGGAATTTGTCTCGACTCTCAAGAACATTGTGACAGCAGATCAGATCAGAACCAAAAGGACTACACTGGATCAGATATAAAAGAATTATTAAAGAAGCTTTCCATTCAGCGTTAGAAGAATAGTTCATGAAGATATAAAAAAAAAAAATGTGCTTTCATTTACTCCCACTCAAATAATTCCAAACCTACATTATTCCCCCCCAGAAAAAAACACCATAAATGCAGTTCATATACGGCTCATGCACGATATTCCAAGTCTTCTGAAGTCATACGAAAGCCTTGTGTGAGGAACAGCCATTATTTTGCCATTTCTCCTCTTAGTCTTTCGCTCAAAATATCTACAAAGATCTAACCTCTAAACCCCACAGGTTTATTATGGGGTTTGGGTCAGCGGACTGTTATGTCAATGGCAATACTTTCATTCTGTGGTCAGTGAGATGTGCTTTGGATCATTGATGCTGGAAGATCCAACCATGTCCCAGTGTAAGCTTCCTGACAGGGTCAGTCAGGTGTTGATTTAATATCTGCTGATAGTACTTGATGGAGTTTATTATACCGTGGAAGAAATGATCCCCATAGCATTAAAGATCCACCACCATACTTCACAGTGTGGATTAGGTGATTTTCTACATGGCTATGTTTCTGTCTATGCTAAACCCATCTCTGGTGTTTTGGTCTCATCTGACCATAAAACCCAGTACCACTGACAGTTCCAGTAACGCCTGGCCATAAGATGCTGTTTGATGTAGCCAAAGGCTTTTTTTTATTGCATTCTTCCCAAATATGTTGCAGTTATATAGATGAGGTCTGATAACTGAGGTCATAGTTTTGGAGAATTTATGACCCAACTAGCATCTGCAATTCTCCAACTTTCCAAACCAAAATCTGTATTTACATTAATTCCCACTCAAAATGATTGTTGGTGATCGCTTTATTACATACATGATAGACCCTCAGGTTTTGAATGGTCGTGCTATTAAAATTATTTATATATTCCACATGACTATGATTATTTGCCAACATGGGCAGGTTAATAGCGGTCATGGATGTTCTGCAGCGTGAAATCTGAAGGATATATCTGAACGGATATAGACTCAAAAGTTTGTTATTTTATATACAACTCGTTAGATCTACAGTTCTGAAGTGAAATAAAGTAGCATGATAAGAATACATTTATTTGAATTAATTCTGATAATGAGAGAAAGAGCAAGAGATAGTGTGTGAAGAGTATGAAGCTGGAAAGTTATCACCTCATTGCTGAGAAATATAATGTTTTCAGGAGTGAAAGCTTATTTATAAAATTCACCAGACAGAGGTTGAAAACCAGCTGCTGAATGTGTGTGCACGAGCAATTTTTAGAAAAATATATCTAGATATACAGACATAAAGTTCCCACCTACCTAAATAAAAAAAAGCTGTATTAGTGCGAGCGCATACATCACGTCTGCTTCATAGTACAACATTAAAATGATATATTTTATAGGCAAATGTGTCGCCCTCACCTTGTGGTGGCTTGGAAGTCCAAGGGGAATCGGATATGCGTGTTTAGACGTAGGTCGGATATCCAGATGTCGGATATGTGTCTGATTTAAAACCACATTTGGAAATGGCTCAGATCGAATGCGGAAAAAATAGGATCTCGAGCGGATTTGTGTGTTTACACGTGTACAACTAATTCCGATCTGTGTCAGATGTGAGCAAAAAATCTGATTTTTGTGCCAGTGTAAACAACCAGGAAGTCATGACTCATCACTTAAGTGTTCCTGATCACTAAAGTGAATGAATGGGAATATACTTTAGTTGGATTTTTACCAATCATTTTGGCACACATATTTTGGAGAAAAACATATGTATTGCATTTATTCCACATTTATATTTTGTGTAAATCAACTGCAAGAAAAGGTTATATTTTTTGTGAATATTTATGTGTATGTGTTTGTGTGTGTTGTGAAAGTGTGTATGTAGAAACGTCCACTTTTCTGTCCCTAGACTTTACAGAAATATTACACTTGAAAAACACTTTAGGATTACAATTTTTTTATATTTTAATATGAAACAATATGTTATTTGAACAATTAAACCTTCTTGAGCCATCAATGTGCCAATATTTGTTTTTTAATTAATTCTAAAAATTCCAAGCACCACAGAAGAGCTCGTCCCCACAGTCATGTACAGAGGGAAAGTGCTTTATTTTGAGCTCAGAAACAGGTTTTTCTACCATTTTAATTTCAATAATGTATCCATAACTATCAAATATATAATGTAAATAACATAAAAAAAACCAAATGCCAAATAAATATTATAAAATATATAATGAATGTAGTTGTCCCCTGGTGTTGTGTCACTGGTGTTACCTTTAACAAAAATCTCTTATTTTGAAAGAAAAAAAATCACACTGATGGCATCACTTGACTTCCTTCTTCCTGTTTCCTGAAGATCAATGAAGAAAGGCAAATGGAAAGTCCTCTATCTCTTTTCAATTATCAGAAATTTTAATTAGAAAATCATAATTTCATACGAAGCTTTTAGTTGAAGTCACTGGTGTGACCTACTTTATTGCTAGGGAATTATAAAAAAACTAGAATACAAATGGATTAAACTACTTGATTTAGTGAATATATCATGATTGACAACATGTGGGTTAACATCTTGCAGCAGCCATTTTGTAAAATGCATTTTTCATAAAAATTGTCACTGGTGTTACTGTCACTGGTGTTACCTTTTTATGAAATTGTCACTGGTGTTACCGTCACTGGTGTTACCCATTTATAAATAAACTTTATTTAAAGCTATTCATTTAGTTCTTTTGCATAAAATAGCACTAAGATTACATGATTATAACTTTTCTTTCTCATTGTTAATTCTCCTTTGGGCAGATATGGCTAAATTAAGGGTATTTGGCTAAATTCAGTGCAGCGACTTTACAGACAGCGTATTTTACAGACAGTTTTAAAATGTTGTTTATGATCTTTTTCTGACTGTTTTCACTAAGTGTCAAAGATAAGTCTTTTATTGTACACCAAATGTAAAAATTTAGTCCAATCTACTTAATTCTAGTTGAAGAATAAGGATCTTTGTTCTTATGTATATGTCACTGGAGATTCATTTTGTCACTGGTGTTACTGTTTTTTGTCTGTCACATTAAATAAAATGTGTCATATGTGACTTGATAATAATTTTACATCCATTGAATTCTGCTACACTAAAGAATTAAGATTTAAAGGATTGCATCATTACTTTTCATAACTGTTTTTCCAAAATTTTCATTGTTATAGCAAATACATGGTTGCGAAATTGAATTATTATCATTCAATCACACTTTTAACTAACCTGATTAAAATAAAAAACACATAATCTCCTTATTTTTTGCATTATCATTATTATTCTGTAACTCTGACTGCATGTGCTGAAAAAAAATGAGAAATAATATTTCATAAAATTGTTTAAAAATGCCAGAGAAGTAAGGTAACACCAGTGACAAAAAAGGGGACATGCAGTCTTTAAATAAATGTACAAAAAAATTAAAAAATCATTAAGCTGTCATTTATGTGTATTCATAAAGTCAAAGTGTAATATAATAATGTGGTCTAAGTTTAAATGTTAGAAAAAGAAATACATTTTAAGACATTTTGTCATACCAAAAGTGGACGTTTCTGTAGAATGACCCACGTACAGTATCTCACACATTTTTGTAAATATTTTATTATATCTTTTTATGTGACAACACTGAAGAAATGACACTTTGCTACAATGTAAAGTAGTGAATGTACAGCTTGTATAACAGTGTAAATTTGCTGTCCCCTCAAAATAACTCAACACACAGTCCAATGTCTAAACCGCTGGCCACAAAAGTGAGTACACCCCTGAAAATGTCCAAATTGGGCCCAATTAGCCATTTTCTCTCCCCGGTGTCATGTGACTTGTTAGTGTTACAAGGTCTCAGGTGTGAATGGGGAGCAGGTGTGTTCAATTTGGTGTTATCGCTCTCTTTCATACTGGTCACTGGAAGTTCGACATGGCACCTCATGGCAAAGAACTCTCTGAGGATCTGGAAAAAAAGAATTGTTGCTCTACATAAAGATGGCGTAGGCTATAAGAAGATTGCCAAGACCCTGAAACTGAGCTGCAGCATGGTGGCCAAGACCATACAGTGGTTTAACAGGACAGGTCCCACTCAGAACATGCCTCACCATGGTCGACCAAAGAAGTTGAGTGCACGTGCTCAGTGTCATATCCAGAGGTTGTGTTTGGGATGTATGAGTGCTGCCAGCATTGCTGCAGAGGTTGAAGGGGTGGGGGGTCAGCCTGTCAGTGCTCAGACCATACGCCGCGCACTGCGTCAAATTGATCTGCATGGCTGTCGTCCCAGAAGGAAGCCTCTTCTAAAGATGATGCACAAGAAAGCCCGCAAACAGTTTGCTGAAGACAAGCAGACTAAGAACATGGATTACTGGAACCATGTCCTATGGTCTGATGAGGCCAAGATAAACTTATTTGGTTCAGATGGTGTCATGCGTGTGTGGCAGCAACCAGGTGAGGAGTACAAAGACAAGTGTGTCTTGCCTACAGTCAAGCATGGTGGTGGGAGTGTAATGGTCTGGGGCTGTATGAGTGTTGCTGGCACTGGGGAGCTACAGTTCATTGAGGGAACCATGAATGCAAACATGTTCTGTGACATACTGAAGCAGAGCATGATCCCATCTCTCTTCGGAGACTGGGCCGCAGGGCAGTATTCCAACATGATAATGACCCCAAACACACCTTCAAGATGACCACTGCCTTGCTAAAGAAGCTGAGGGTAAAGGTGATGGACTGGCCAAAAATGTCTCCAGACCTAAACCCTATTGAGCATCTGTGGGGCATCCTCAAATGAAAGGTGGAGGAGCGCAAGGTCTCTAACATTCACCAGCTCTGTGATGTTGTCATGGAGGAGTGGAAGAGGACTCCAGTGGCAACCTGTGAAGCTCTGGTGAACTCCATGGCCAAGAGGGTTAACCCTTTAAGACCAGATGGAGCGTCGGCGCTACCATTTGCATGTCTCTCTTTAAGAGCCAATAAAAACTGAACCCATATAGGTAGCACAAAAAATCTTTTTGCATACAAAACCAGAAACTTTACAAGTTCAGATCAAGCCTCCAACATGCTTCTGTTGCATTGGTTTCACCCTCTAATGAGTCTGAGTAATATGCGTTTACAACAAAAACAGCACAGCCACTAACTGAATACAAATATGTAGATTTCACATGCTCATAACTTCATGTACAATGCACAGATCATAGAAAATGGCACATCATTATTTAAAGGTCACAACTAAAATAAACCCAAAATCAACAATACATTGCACTGATCACAAGATATTACTCACGGAATGATTTAACATACTTGGCTAAAAACATGTCTCTCATCTTTCCGAGATACAGTGTGTATACAATGTTCCTGGACCCATCCATCTTCGTTTTCCAACATGAAATAATCTTGGTATCATCTTAAAGCTTAGAATCTCATATTTTTAATGCATCTAATCATTTTGAAAAACTCCTAACGAGTGCTGAGAAGTGCTTCTAAACCAGAGTTTACCGCCCGTGGGCACAATCTGGCCGCGAAAAAATGAATAACAATTTATTCAACTATACTTTATGCTATCACCACAAAATTTGAACCAGATGCAGTTCACATGTAGGAGAGCATCACCAAACAATATTTTTTCTCTGATCTTATTGCCTTCCCGAGCTATTCCATGTCAAATAAAAAAAAGAAAAATTATAAAAAAAATATATATTTTGGTATTTTATCAGCAGTTTCTCAGCATGGAAATATTCAAATGTAATGTAATTTATATTTTCTAAAAATTTAAAAAGTGTTCTATCAAATGATACCTCCTACCTTTTGACTCCCCTCGCTACAGTTTTGTAGTTATGAGTCTTTATTTTTGTGTATGTCGCTCAGAAAGATAAAAAAAATCTAAAAAAGCCTTCAGGCTTTAAAGGTCAAGGCAGTGCTGGAAAATAATGGTGGCCACACAAAATATTGACACTTTGGGCCCAATTTAGGGGTGTACTCACTTTTGTGGCCAGCAGTTTAGACATTAATGGTTGTGTGTTGAGTTATTTTGAAAGGACAGCAAATTTACACTGTTACACAAGCTGTACACTCACTACTTTACATTGTAGCAAAGTGTCATTTCTTCAGGGTTGTCACATGAAAAGATATAATATTTACAAAAATGTGAGAGGTGTACTCACTTCTGTGAGATACAGTATGTATGTATGTATATATTATATATAATACACTTGAAATATAGTGCACAAGTCACATACACAACTTTTAAGGTTGTTTTTCCCCCCTTTTTGGAACTTGGCAGTATAAATCACCATCCACTTTAATTATGTGGAAACTAGAAGCTATATTGCAAATATTTATAAAGGGTTGATAAGATTTTCATTTTGGGGTTAAAAAAATCCTTTAACCACAAGTCTATAATAAATATCTATTATCTATTTATAATAAACACAATATACTTTTTGAAATATGGCTTATTTTGGATTGCAACATTTCCAGCTTGGCAATAGAATTTTGCAGGAAGTTCTTTTTGGTATTTAGTAATAAACTTTACAACTGACATTCAGCAATAAACATTACTCATGGTATCTGAGCAATGCTGTATGACACAATGTCCCACCTGTACTCCTCTCTGTAACCACTTATACATCATTACACACATACCATTGCATGAGTAATAATAACCTATTGTACATGCGTTACTCTAAAAATGAATCATTCAGTCATTTATTATTATAATTTTATAATTTCCCAGGCCGAAAATGTTACATAATCTTATGTTTGCAGGTTTTCTATGACTGAGGAAACTGAATATCCAAAAAACTGTGTGACTTGTGTTTTCTTTTCCATGCCAGTGCATGATTAAGGTGTAGATCTTCGTGAGAGCAGAAAGCTCACCTGAACGCCTCAGGCTGAATGGGAGACTCGAACAGGAAAACGACCACCAGCAGAGGGAAGAGCAGGAAAGCCACCAGAGTGAGTAATGTCACGCGAAACACCTTCCCACTGTAAGTGCTGCAACGCACAAAACACAACATGGTACGTTTATTTAAAGAGGACACATTTCACATTAATTAAATGAATTAAATTTAATCAAGTGCATATAAATGTTTTCAAGTACGTTAAGCAATGAAGGCAGGTAGGTATGTCTTACCTTGTCGTTTTGAACTGGGGTTCATGGGTTTCGTCTGTAATTATTTGAGGTCTGTTCAACCTCCTGAACCGCAGTCCTTCGGGCTCATTCATTTTGTTGTTGTGTCGACTTTTCCTCTGTTTCACAGCTGCGTTCACTAACACATAAGGCTAAATAAACGCTGGTACAACAAATGAAGAATTTATTCACAACATCCCAAAGCAAGCGCAGTTCATAACGTGCACGAGACCCACGCGCGTTCTCGACACCACCGACGTGTGAGTGGAGAAACGATGAAACGCTTTCAGTGACACCAGGAAAATTTTTCAAATTAAAAGTCTCAAACTGCTCAAAAGGTTTTTAGAAAGGCAGCAAAACGACTGAAATAGCATACAGTAAGTTTAATTTTGCCATTAATTAACAAGCATTTTTTAGAATAAATACATAAAACGTTTAATTCATGCCATTATATGCACAATTATGAGCAATATGCTGAGTGTGTACACTTCAAAGCCTTTAAATATCACTTCACTGGAACAAATTTCTTAAAAGCATAAATAATCTTGTAACAACATAACGCATTAATACATAAATAATGTATAAAAACACGTCAAGATATGGTGATTTGCTATTGCTCAATTCTGTAGTGTTCATTTGTACAGTTTTAGTGTATTTTAGTTAATCTATGACTCCCATTATGAGTGGTAATGGGTAAGATATTATTAAAAATTAATACTTTTTTTAACTATAATTTTGACTTTTATTATGAAAATATTACACTTTTTATATCTGCCTTCACACTGCTGGTTAACGCTGGTGTATGCGGGTGCTCTAATGGCCATTATTAACACTGAAAATATCCGTAGTACAATTTGGATTGCCCTCAAGAGGCTTGATCTCAACGGTTGGTATAATTTTTGTATAATAATCTGTCCAAATTACATTTAATAAAATAGTTGTCAGCTGCGTAGCATCCTGGTTGCCATGGCAACGTGAAAAGGTTAGATTCTCGTTTCTCTGCCTTTTTGCCATCTTCATTAGTTTTACAATAGGAGAAAAACATTTCTTATAATATATCCTGAATTACTTTGAAATAATTAACTTTGCCTTTTGGCCACTGTTGTAAAATGTATTGAGATGGATAGACAGCAACAGGTGCATCTGACAGCACAATACTGGCTACTAAAAGAAAAAAAAAAATAAAGAGAAAACTTTTGTTATTTTGACTGTGGCATTGAATAATTGTTGCACATTTTTGTGCTAACATGCAAATCACATGCAAATTGAAAAGATATGTAAAATGAGTGCTGACATAACCAGTTATTTTGCAGATGACAGGGTCACGGCCCTTCGGGAGGTTCACATTCCAAGTGGGGCCAAAGTAACCACCGTAAGACAAGTGCGTTTTGACCAGTTCTTGGGTTAGATATTAAGATTGAGTATATGTATTAAAGTGGTGTTCTGTCTCTTTACAGATACTAGCTCATACTTTCAGGCTGGACACTTCTCAGAAAACACTTAAGGTATTTTCACGTGCGTAACCTTCCTGTTGTGATTGAAACATTACTATCTGCTCCATATTTATATAAACAGAAATATTTCGAACTCAATTTTCAGATGCGAAACAATCGAGGATCTCTAATTCCATTAAACTGCTGCATACTGCCAAACAGCAAGCAAATGTAAGTCTTTGTAATCTTTTGCAAAGGTATATTCATATTTATCACACAGGGCTTGAATGCATGAATCTGATTGGTTGATGAACGTACTAAGGTGTGCGATTATTTTCAGGGAAACGCATGCAGTAGCGTTGTTAACCACCATGCAAATGCGTAGGGCCCCGTAGGTTTTGGGGGCCCCCTGCTGACCAAGCAGTTAAATCTGTTACAGCAGCACTGTTGACCTCTTTTATTGCATATTAACATTGCTTACAATACCAAATTTAAATTTAAATTTTTATTTTTTTTTCAACAACATAATGTTTATTTTAGGTTTTATTTAAATACACGAAATACTAGCAAAAAAATCATATTTAGTTTGTAAAATACACTGATGTCTATGGAAGCAGCAACTCAAACTCTGGATGAATTTGCTTGTTGTAGTAAATCAGACAACTCTGATTCCCTGCGCTGAGGAGCAAACTATTAGGATGGCGGCGCTGATCACCCGTTATCATCTAACATGATCAATATAAAGGTGTTTAAAAGAAATTTATATCACTGCGGCAAATGATTTCAGTTATTTCAATAGGTCCGACAGCCTACAACCGCAAAAGAAACAAAACCCACAACCACACCGACCAAGCAAATAAATATAGTAAACAATAGGATGAAAACAACAAATAACGAATAAATGTTACATTTTCAAATCATCCTCATCAAATTCCAGTAGCTGTAAAAATGCACAAGATATCATCACACAATAAACACATGCTAATACATTGTACATTAATGGCTGACATACATTTTTGACCTGGTTCATGTCTGAACTCATTCAATTATGAGAAAAAAGTTGTTAAATTACGAGAACAAATTCGTTAAATTACGAATTTGTTCTTATAATTTAATAACTTTTTTTCTTGTAATTTAATGACTTTATTCTCAACATTTTATCTCAACTTTTTTTTCTCAAAATTTAACAACTTTTTTCTCATAATTTAACGAGTCTGTTCTCGTAATCTAATGACTTTTTTTCTCATAATTTAACGAATTTGTTCTCATAATTTAACAACTTTTTTTCTTGTAATTTAATGACTTTATTCTCAACATTTTATCTCAACTTTTTTTCTCAAAATTTAACAACTTTTTTCTCGTAATTTAACAAGCTTGTTCTCGTAATCTAACTACTTTTTTCTCATAATTTAATGATTTTATTCTCAACATTTTATCTCGACTTCTTTCTCATAATTTAATGAATTTGTTCTCATAATTTAACGACTTTTTTCTCGTAATTGAATGACTTTATTCCCAACATTTTATCGCAACTTTTTTCTCATAATTTAACGAGTTTGTTCTCGTAATCTAACTACTTTTTTCTCGTAATTGAATGACTTTATTATCAACATTTTATCTCGACTTTTTTCTCATAATTTAACGAGTTTGTTCTCGTAATCTAACAACATTTTTCTTGTAATTTAACGAATTTGTTCTCATAATTTAACAACTTTTTTTCTTGTAATTTAATGACTTTATTCTCAACATTTTATCTCAACTTTTTTTCTCAAAATTTAACAAGCTTGTTCTCGTAATCTAACTACTTTTTTCTCATAATTTAATGATTTTACTCTCAACATTTTATCTCGACTTCTTTCTCATAATTTAATGAGTTTGTTCTCGTAATCTAACTACTTTTTTCTCGTAATTGAATGACTTTATTATCAACATTTTATCTCGACTTCTTTCTCATAATTTAATGAGTTTGTTCTCGTAATCTAACTACTTTTTTCTCGTAATTGAATGACTTTATTATCAACATTTTATCTCGACATTTTTTCTCAAAATTTAACAACATTTTTCTCATAATTTAACGAGTTTGTTCTCGTAATCTAACGACTTTTTTCTCATAATTTAATGATTTTATTCTCAACATTTTATCTCGACTTCTTTCTCATAATTTAATGAATTTGTTCTCATAATTTAACGACTTTTTTCTCGTAATTGAATGACTTTATTCCCAACATTTTATCTCAACTTTTTTCTCATAATTTAACGAGTTTGTTCTCGTAATCTAACTACTTTTTTCTCGTAATTGAATGACTTTATTATCAACATTTTATCTCGACTTCTTTCTCATAATTTAACGAGCTTGTTCTCGTAATCTAACAACATTTTTCTTGTAATTTAACGAATTTGTTCTCATAATTTAACGACTTTTTTCTTGTAATTTAATGACTTTATTCCCAACATTTTATCTCGACTTTTTTCTCATAATTTAACGAGTTTGTTCTCGTAATCTAACGACTTTTTTCTCGTAATTTAACGAATTTGTTCTCATAATTTAACAAGTTTTTTCTCATAATTTAATGACTTTATTCTCGACCTTTTTCTCGAAATTTAACGTTTTTTCTCAAAATTTAACGAATTTGTTCTCATAATTTAACTATTTTTTTCTCGTAATTTAATGACTTTATTCTCAACATTTTATCTTGACTATTTTTCTCAAAATTTAACAACATTTTTCTCATAATTTAACGAGTTTGTTCTCGTAATCTAACGACTTTTTTCTCATAATTTAATGACTTTATTCTCAACATTTTATCTTGACTTCTTTCTCATAATTTAACGAGTTTGTTCTCGTAATCTAACGACATTTTTTCTCGTAATTTAACGAATTTGTTCTCATAATTTAATGACTTTTTTCTTGTAATTTAATGACTTTATTCCCATCATTTTATCTCGACTTTTTTCTCATAATTTAACGAGTTTGTTCTCGTAATCTAACGACTTTTTTCTCGTAATTTAACGAATTTGTTCTCATAATTTAACAAGTTTTTTTCTCATAATTTAATGACTTTATTCTCAACCCTTTTCTCGAAATTTAACACGTTTTTTCTCAAAATTTAACGAATTTGTTCTCAAAATCTAACTACTTTTTTCTCGTAATTTAATGACTTTATTCTCAACATTTTATCTTGACTTCTTTCTCATAATTTAACGAGTTTGTTCTCGTAATCTAACGACATTTTTCTCGTAATTTAACAAATTTGTTCTCGTAATTTAACAAATTTGTTCTCATAATTTAACGAGTTTGTTCTCGTAATCTAACGACTTTATTCTCAACATTTTTCTCGAAATTTAACACGTTTTTTTCATAATTTAACGAGTTTATTCTCAACATTTTATTTAGACTTTTTTCTCATAATTTAACGAACTTGTTCTCGTAATCTAACAACATTTTTCTCATAATTTAACGAATTTGTTCTCATAATTTAATGACTTTTTTCTTGTAATTTAATGACTTTATTCCCAACATTTTATCTCGAATTTTTTCTCATAATTTAACGAGTTTGTTCTCGTAATCTAACGACGTTTTTCTTGTAATTTAACGAATTTGTTCTCATAATTTAACAAGTTTTTTCTCATAATTTAATGACTTTATTCTCGACCTTTTTCTCGAAATTTAACACGTTTTTTCTCAAAATTTAACGAATTTGTTCTCATAATTTAACTACTTTTTTCTTGTAATTTAATGACTTTATTCTCAACATTTTATCTCGACTTTTTTTCTCGAAATTTAACAACATTTTTCTCATAATTTAACGAGTTTGTTCTCGTAATCTAACTACTTTTTTCTCGTAATTTAATGACTTTATTGTCAACATTTTATCTTGACTTCTTTCTCATAATTTAACGAGTTTGTTCTCGTAATCTAACGACATTTTTCTCGTAATTTAACAAATTTGTTCTCATAATTTAACGACTTTTTTCTCGTAATTTAATGACTTTATTCCCAACATTTTATCTCGACTTTTTTCTCATAATTTAACAAGTTTGTTCTCGTAATCTAACGACTTTATTCTCAACATTTTTCTCGAAATTTAACACGTTTTTTTCATAATTTAACGAGTTTATTCTCAACATTTTATTTAGACTTTTTTCTCGAAATTTAACAACTTTAATCTCGAGATGGTTTTATTTTTTTATTATTGCTTGGACCTAATCCTCTTCCGTAGATGGTCACGGTCATTTCTTTCTGTTTATTATGTTAATCCTTTCTTAGTCATGTTATATTTTCAGGATTGACTATTTTTAAATTTGTTCATATTCTTTGTACCCAGGCCGTACGTCCTTGAAGTGGCTAAAAACTACCAGCATGGTATGACAATACCCCCCCCCCCCCACCCCCCCCACCCACACACACACCCACACACCCACACACACAAGCTTTATTGCATTGTCCAAAAAAAGTCACTATTTTTCCTTATGAATATAGGCAACCCAAGACCAAGGAGTATTCCCATGACTGTTTTTAATAAAACCGTGAAGTCGAGACTACAGAGCATTGTGAAACAGGTGAGACGTTTGACTCAGACGTGAGTCACTCATACTCAACTTACTTCTTTAAAACAAATTCATTGTTTCAAACTTCCTTGGTGACACAGTTTGATCATTTCTCATATTTATGACACATCTGGTGCTATTTCAGATTGAAAGATTAGAAGAGCTGTTGCCTCAAATCAAACTGAAACACCATGAAAAGATGACAAAGGTGAAATTCTGATCTTATATGTTATATCTAACAACATTTGTTCTTGTGTTGATGCATTTCCTATTGAAACAGGATGTTGCTCACTCATTGGTAAGTGTATAATGCTTTAGCCTTTGTCACAGAATGATTTGCCACTTGCTATTATGCCTACTAGATATGTTGTATTAGGTGGAGGAATTTGGTTGTACAAAAAGTCATATATGCCTGATCAATATATAATTTTTTTGTTTTCCCAGGAAGATTTTAAATGCATAAATACCTTAAGGCCATTCATGTTCTGTTTATTATAGCCGTCTGTTGCTTTAAAGCAGGATGGATTCAGATGTTTTTATCACTCAGCTGCTGGGAAAAATGGTTCTGAAAGTGATTCAAACGATATCTATTCTCTGTGCCGTTATCGTTATTGTTGTGGTGTGGTCTCTGTTACGCTTTTATATTAGAACTATGTCTTTATCGTTATAGTTATCCTTTTTGAATGGGCCTTTGTCTCTAAAAAAAGTTGCAATGTTAAGTCATGGCAAATTAATTTCATGCCTTTCATCGCAGGATATTGAGTTACTGAATCAAAAGCTAGTATTTCTTCACAAACGCATGCAGGTAAAATGTCATTCCTCATTTGTTATCATCATGAAAATGCCATAATAATTATTACTGCAGATTATATACTTATGGATATCAATAATGTAATCTCTTTAATATAGTTGTCAATTATGCAATTATGTGCTATTCAAAATGTGATACAATCTCAGATTGATTAAAATGTCTATTCTCCTTTCATTTCTTTAGACGGCCGAGTCCTATTGCTGGGAGGGGATGCTGAGAAGAGCTCCGCTGTGGTGAAGGATGCTTACAGTTCATAATAAGCACTGTCTATCAAGACCAATAACATTTCAGAGTAGAGTCAGTCTGTTCTTCAGTTTTTGATTAAATCTATAGAGAATATGAATGAACTTTCTGGAGTTGTATAAGTATTTCATCATGTATTTGATCTGTTTTTTAATATCAACTGACCTCAAAAATACATGGACACAATCTGACTTATAAATAAATGACTTGTAAAATACCTTTCTGAGTCATTTTTGCAGTGACTTTTATCCAATTGGAGTCATATCAGTGACCACAGGTGTAGAGAATCACATTAACCATGATTCACTAACATTTACTAACCCGCAGTATAATGTAATGACATTCATATTCATACATTAAGAGTGTTTACAAGACAATGATTGAGGTGAAAAACCATACTTGAGTAAAAGTACAGATACCTTACAGTCTTTACTGCATAAATTATAAATTAAATATAGATTAATCCTGATTAAAGCTGCAATTTTCTGTTACCTTTGTTCTTTGATGAACATTAATGACCTACATCACAGCAGCTGTTTTATTAGGCCACACATCTCATTAAGTTCATTTAAGACGTTATTTAACTTATTTAAGACTGCTCTTATGAGGATACTCGATAAAAGCAGCATTTTGGCATAATTTTTGGCATGTGTTATTGTTTGCTCAAGCGTGAAAGAGAACTCGATACTGCCCGGCGCGTGTCACAGACGGTGTATTCATGGGGTTCTCGTTTGTCTTATGGCAAATTTTCCAATTTTGACAGCACTAATATATTCACAAAAAATACATGAACATTAATGTCCATTAATTTTATTTTGAACATCGGTATGCTATGGATGTGTGTGTCTTCGGTGCTGTGACTGGTCATGTTTATTTTAAAAGTAGAAATATTCAGTGTACTCTCCCAATTAAAATGAGAACACAAAAGCTGCAAGTATAATGATAATTATATAAATATTACACTGCTTACTATGATCTAAGATGAAGTGTATCACACTCATGCTAACAGCCCATATAAACAATGGAATATAATGACTGCAGCTTTTACATTTAAATAAAACTCCCCCCGCCCCCCTCTTTTTGCTGATCAGATTACAAAGAACTAAACAGACACGGGTCAAATAGAGATAATTTCCAATCAGTTTGAACAAACCCCAATTCCCCATAAGAAAAACAGCATTGCAGTACTTGTCTCCACTTGTTTATTGATACAGAAAAGGCTGTAGATCTGAGCAATGACTAATCGTTTCCCTGTACACCCCACAGATGTTCTGAAAAAGTACCAAAATATATATTCCAAAATACCTTGTATATAAACCTTAATGAATTAGATGGATGTTTCAAGACGATGCAAAAAAAAAAAAAAAAGAGGAAAATCTTGTTTTGCAGTGAGGACTTCGACTCTATAAATGCATTTACTGAAACCCTTCACATTGACCAATGTTTTCCTTCAGTCCTTGTGATTAAAAGAAGCCCATTTATTACAGACATTAGGATTGACACTGCAAACAAAGTTGGTTTTTGCAAGCATGAAACAAGGGAGAAAGGAATGTCAATGTAAATCATCATCTCAGAGCATTTCTACAGGATTATTTTATCCCTCGTCTGGATGATGGTTTCATCAGGAAAGGAAAAAAAAAAAAAAAAAAAAAAAAGACCAGCATCTTTCATCATGTTATTTAAAAAAAAAAAAAATGTATTTGATCAATTACATACTGGTATCCAGAGAAAAGGTCACAAATACTGACAATGAATTACTACTAAGAAAAAAAAAAAAAAAGATCAAATCAAGTTGACAGTTACTGGAAAAACACTATGTACACAAACAAGGGTATGATGTACGAGACAAATACATCAGGAGTACACAGACTCATGTGTCTTCACCTCTGCTACCATACTGCTCCGTTCATTTCATTAGCAATTATAGACGTTGTTGACGGGCCTGTTAAATAAATCAGAACAACAAAAGAACAAATGGTCTGGTTTAACAGTTCTAGTTGCTTGCGTCTTTGAATAGTTTAAAACTTAAGCGCTCTTTCTCAGGGAGCCATTCTTAAAATTTTTTCCAAGTGGTGTGAATTCAAAAGGGGAAGGTGTCCTCAAAATAATCAGCACATTCAACGACAGCACTTCTATTCAGTTTTGGATTTTTTGCTGTCGTTGCCGTTTTCCTCTGCTGCGGTGTCCTCTGACTTCCGCTTTTTGGTGCTCTCTGCTATGTTGCTCCCAAGATGTGGGGAGAAGGTGATGATTATACAGGTCATGTTGTCACATCCTGTGCCGTCCCCTGAGGTGTCTGGTGCTAAGCAGTGGTCGAGCAGCTAAACAGTGAAGAGGAGACACTTTTTAGCAAGTTTTTTTCATGGTTCCATTAATAATAATAATAATAAAAAAAAAGATTACATTTTTTAGAAATACTGCATAAATATTGTGATTAGAGTGGATTAAATACAGTGGATTGCAATATCGGTGAAATTTGATACAATATATCTTACTGCAGCAAAACAACAAACGTAAATTGCTTGTAGCCTTGTATTTTACAATTAAAAAGGAATCAGATTTTTCAAAGTAATAATTCAAGTATTAAATAAGTACTTCATCTTGAAATAAATGATTCATCTCACTTAATACACGTCTAGCCAAATAATCACACTATTATTCAAAAGCAGGGTGCTGCTGCACTAACTAATATATATATATACACACACATACATACAATTTACTCCCATAACTTAATACTTCAGCACGTTTTACTAATTTGTTGTTTTAAGTAAATAGTGCTCATGATATAAATTTATTCCCTCGTTTATTAAATCGTGGCCACATTTGTAAAAACAAACAAACTAAAACACCTCACACATAGGGATGTGCCCAAAGCCAAATTCCAAAAGGAATGGAAAATTAAGTACTGCCAAAGATTTATAGGATCATTTAATCTGTCGTTCTGCAGTAGCGGTACCCGCTGATTGCTGACTGCTTTAAAACGTCCCCATGAATGTTCGTGTAAGGTTATTATGCTTATTATGTAAGGTGGATATGCTGACAACTACACATTGCAGAGTTTCCGGATTGACAACCATATTTAAATGCAAAATCTGATACTGTATGTCAAATGATCTGTACTTTAAGTCTTGGGAGTGTAAATGCAAATTCACAATCCTGCCACTTTTTCCTGTGTAATGCATTACTTTGTAAATTTAAATGTACAAAGTCACTGAGTGACTGATTTGAAAAGTGAACAACAGATTATAAAACATTAAATATTTAAGCACTTTATTTTATGATCTGTCCTGACAGTGATCATTTTTTCATTTCATGAATAGGACGGGTTGAGTTAACATTACAAACCGTTTCTTTGTATTAATTCTGGATTTATTGTCAGTACTGGGCTCGCAGTTCACATGTAGGGTACTCTGTACTGTGTGTGGATACCCCCACCGAAGACCATTTCTGACCCAGAAAAACCCTATCACATGAATAAAATTATGTCCCTTTAGGGCAGGGGTGCCCAGACTCAGTCCTGGATGGCCCAGAATTTCACTCCAACCAGCTTCAAAACACCTGCCTTTAAGTTTCTAGTATGCCTAGTTAGACCTTGATTAGCTGGATCAGGTGTTTAAATAGGGTTGGAGCTAAACTCTGCAGGACCGAGTCTGGACACCCCTGCTTTAGGGGCTCCATAGAATCTGTTATCTCCTTCCCAAATTCAGCTTTGAGCACATCCCTAGTCACACATTTTTCCCAGTACTCACCTCTTCAATAATAGCAGATAGGGGTCTGCTTTTACCAGCCTCAGTTTTCAACCTCTCATTCACAAAGTCCACAACTTCCTGACTGCTCATCACATTCCTTTAAACACACAAATACAAATATATACAAACAATTTAATCTATTTATTGGCTATTCAGTTCTTATTTGAATACTGCCAAAAAAAAAAAAACATGGCAGAAACATACACAAAAGTGCAGCAAAATATATGGACCTGCATTACATTACCATTAAATTACATTGAGTGACTTTAAAATAACACCACATTAAACCTAAATGTTACGCACAATGGTATCAAAGCAGAGAACATGAATAAACTAAAAGATGCAATGGTTTTCTGCTTTTTCCACTATATCTATTGTTTATCATAATTTTTAAAATTCAAAATAGATTAACCAACCAATTTCAACCACTACAGCTACTATAGTCAATTACATGCAAAATAATGATGTAGTTAAAAATAAGTCAAGGACGAAAGATCTTAAAATCATTAAATATTTTATAATAGTTTTAGGATAGATGATCAGCAAAACCACCACAAATATCATGATTACTCAATTAACAGCTTGGAAATGCATGCTAATGCATTGTGATAATTTTATACATCATGCCGCCGTCATTTTTAGTTTAGTCAATTTTGTCCATCTTACCAGATGCCATCACAGGCAATAACCATAAACTCATGGTCTTCATTGAGAGTCAGCACTTTGACATCAGGCAGAGCAGAGATCATCTGTTCCTCTGGGGGAAGAGCCTTGTTCCTTTTATAAAAGTGATCACCTGCAAGAAAACACAAGCATGAGAGATGCAGAAAAAATTTCCAAAACTAAATAAGCCAATGAGGAGCAGAGTTACCAATAGCCCTGGAGAGGTTCAGGCCTCCATTGACACGGCCATCCATTGTCACCTTCCCACCAGCATTCTTTATTCTGGTCAGCTCGAGCTCATCCTCTGGTTTGTGGTCATAGGACATGTCCACCGCTTTTCCCTTTTCAGATACCACACACCTGGAATCTCCAGCGTTGGCCACAATGAGCTGCTTCCCACGAATAAGAGCTACTACAGCTGTGGTGCCACTGTCTGAACCTGGCTGCAGAACAGGAGGAAAAAAAAATTTAACTATGTACATGAGCATATGTTACAAGATCATGTGATCCACTCCTTACACAGTTTATTTCAAGTTTTCAAATCATTCACAAGAGAAAGTATTACTTGATCCAAAAAAAAAAAAAAAAAAAAAAAAAAAGCTTGTTTTTCCACTGTGCAACACAAAATTATATATATAAAAAAAATAAAATAAGCAAACGAGTTTCAGTTTGCTTGTTACTTGTTATTTACTCATTTAATAATTTCCTTAAACGTCGTTTGGGGTCTAAAAGGACCCCAAAGACCCTATAAGGGTTGCTCAAATAAAAAAATATTCTCTTTGTCCAAATGACATGAAACTTTGTACCGTTGTTAACACTTTCTAGATCTACAAAGAAAAAAGAGCTCCACTATTTGCTATGTTATTTGACTAACTGAAAGACATTTTCATAATTTTTTGTTGGATTCATATCTAAATGTTATGAAATCACAATTATAACAATAAAAATTACTTTGTCAAAGTTTAGCATTTTTTTGTACTGAAATAAATTCCAAAATGTTGATTTTGAGGATGAATTTTGTCCATTTTCACAGTGGAGTCTCATCATAATGTAACAATATTGAAAAACTATTTTTTTTTCCATTACAAAAAAATACTAAACTTTGACAAAAAGTACCCTTTATTGTTATAATTGTTATTTCATAATATTTAGATATGAATAAATAATAATAAATAATAATAAATAATAAAACTTATGAAAATATGTCTTTCAGTCAGTCAGCTCTGTAGCCATCTACTGGTAAAAATGATAGTTTTTTTACTTTTAAAACTGCATTTTCCAAAAGATGGGCAAAAATCTTACACTAAACCATGTCAAATTATCCATGTTATCTCCATGAATGAAATTTAGAAATGTGGGTCTTTTATAAAGTGAATTTCACATAAAAAGCTGTTTTTGTATAAAAACCTATTTAAAAAAATATTTTTTAATTTATTTATATAAATTTAAAAAATATGATAAATCCTCCAAAAACTGTACAAACATGGAGTAAAAACATTAACAGAGTAAAATTGCATTTTGTTGCCTGGGGTCTGTGGAGACCCCGAAGACCCTGAGTGTACTTCCCAGAAGACCGCATAAGGGTTAATTTTATCATCACTGGAAAAAACATGCATGAAACGTGAATCACTGTCCATTTTGCGAGCAATTGTTGAAAAAGAAAAATGCCACATCGCAATATTTAAAATATTTCCATTTTAAACCATGAAGGCGAGCCAGTGGATATAACAAGCAAACGTTGCATGAGAGTTATGTCGGTGAAGAAGTCCCAAACGCCAGTCAATTTTTCAGAAACAAAGTAAAATCTGACTGAGCTTTGGGCATCTGGCCCTGCATTAACGGCACATATTCTCTTAGAGACAATTTATTTTCGTGATATTTTCTTGTGGCCCATAGTGAAAAGAAAAAAAAATTTGTCCCCATCAGAGTATTTTGGTGAATCAAGAAGTATTGTGCTAACAAGTTGCTTTTGAAATGAGGAGTAGGCTAGGGTTGCACAGTGTACCGGTACTACAAGAGACTGCCGTTGACTGTCTGCTGTGCCCTGTGTAGTAAATGCTCTGTAGAATTAGCGCGTTATTGTTTCCCCAACAGAAAGGGTCTGAAATTATTATAAAAAAAATAAATTAAAAAAAAGCAGCTCAAGCGTCACTTAACTAACATCATAGTATCTTTATATAAGATTTATATAAGAATGAATTCTCTAAGTTTTTCCTGTTGCTCATTTGACCACTTCTGGAAAAGGTGGAATAGTTTGTTTCTAGAAACATCTTTGCTAAGACTATTCAGACAAATGAAATTCCATTCATCAATAAGCTATAGCGGCTTTGAACTCGGTTATCAATCATATCAATCGTGATTTTAACATTATAAATGTATTATATGTTTTAATATACATACTGCTCTCCAGTCAGGGTTGGAAATTTCAAGATATGCTGGAAAAATGCTCCTTTGTGACACAACGAGTAAGAGTTCCGTTTTTGTTTTGTTTCTAAAGGAATCTGTTTTTGAACAAATTGGGCGAGTCTCTGACTCACTTTCAAAAAAAACGTAATTTGCTTTGTTCCTGAATGAATCAGCCGTTTTTAACAAATCGGTTGAAGGATTCATTGACTTAATCATTAACACTTGCTGCCACCTACTGGCGACTTTAGTCTCCCATCTAAAAGTAGGCCTATTCTATCATTTTTTCCCCCCAATATTTTTATTTCTATATTCAGATTTTTACATTTGAAACATTAATCTCATAACATGCAATTGTAATTGAAGTGCAAATGCATAGATGCTACATCTTAATGTCACTTCATGCAGCTTCTGTGCTACTGTGCAGTGCTAAGATGAATTTTGTTTACAATGATTCATTTGATTGGTAATAAATGCCTGTTATTCAATCTCATTAATGAAGTATTCAGAGGAAAATCTGGTCTGTTTTCATTTATTTATGAAAGTTTCATTTTGTATACCGCATGGTATCACGATACTACTAGGTATCATGATACTTGTGCTGGTATAGTATCGCAAGACATTTTTAAGTTATCGTGAGTAGGCTAACTAATCTTTTATTATCCTTGCAGCACGGCAGTTATGCGCTATGAAATTATTGCAGGGCAAATTAATAGTAGTAATTTAATAAAAGTAGCCTAATAATAATAATAATAATAATAATAATAATAATGATTATTTAATATGCCCTGCCTCCCCGTCCACTACACAACTGTGAAGGGCTAAACATCCCCCCCCAATGCCACCCATGTTCAAACACATCCTAGGTCATGTGACATGCTAACCTCTTCTTTTCCATCCATGCCTGGCAAGCACATTTCCTCCTCTTCATCAGTATCCTCTTCCTCCCCCTCTTCTGTGTCATCCTCTTCCTCGTTCTCACTGCTGTTCTCACCATCCTCCTCACTGCAGTCCTATTAATCGTAACATAACGAAACAAACAAATTCCATTGATTTTCTCTGAAACAATTGCTGCATCCCAATTTGCATACTATCCATCCTAAATAGTATTCAGACTAAGAATTAGTATGTCCCAAAGCGTATTATGTTGAAATGAGTATTCCAAAGATACCCGGATGGTGTACTTTTTCCGGTTAGAATTCGAAGTGCAGAACCGTGCACACTTCTAACGGCTAATATTGCCCATAACACATTGCGCTGTAGATGAGGAATCGATTAGAACTACAAATACGAAAAAAAAAAGAAAAAAAAAAAAGTGTCAAAAAAACTACAAACATGACAGATATGCCAGACCGACGGTTAAGCAGAGCGGTTAAGATAAAGGGGCTTAAATGATTAATAAATCAGTATCTGACCTGATGAAAAGATATTTATTAAATGTTATCCACATTACATTTCATCTGCAACAGCATTGTGAACTTTTATAACGATGTGTTTGGTCATTAACTTTTAAATGCATCATTATGCAAAGATGAGGAGAGTTCTCTGCATGAAAGACCCATGACTGGCAGATCAACGTGTGACTACATTTATCTCCGAAATGGTAGGAAATTAAATTTAATTGAATGTTGAGGATTTTATCTGTGACAAGATGATTGACAGGACAGTTTTAAACAGTTACAGGTTGCGTAACTAAGTGACAGAACGTCCATTAAAGATGCAATTATGACAAGGTAGTATGTCCCAAAGCTTGCATACTCTTCTACACACTCAAATGTATGTACTTTTTCTTTACAAAAACAGTACATACTTTTAGGACGTAGTACAAGTAGGCGAATTGGAAAGCAGCATATGTGTATTGTGAAAAGCGCCAACTTGATCATTCCAAACAAACCTTACTCATCAGTTACTAGTTCACCTCCATTTGGGATTGAACCTGCAGTGCAAGTAACCCGGATGCTTGGCCATTATACAAACCTACACCTGAATGGTCAAAATACACTAGTCCTGCTAAATGTGTCCCCTCACCTCTTCCTCACTACCTTCCTCTTCATCCTCTCCCTCTGACTCTTCACTGTCCTCGAAAAACTTGGACTTGGCACTTCCAGGAGCAGGAGCTGCAGAGGAGGAGCAGGAAGGACCAGCATCCCCAGACTTCTCACCAGATCCACCCGAAGCTGAGCCACTACCGCCACCGGAAGCAGCTGCTCTTCTGCAGGCCCTCATCTTGGAGCCTTCAGCCACATCTCCAGCACCAGCTGCCTTCTCCTTCCCATTGCTGTCAGCCTCAGAAGCCCCACATTCTGTCTCGCCATTGATTCCCTTCTCAGCATGAGACTTCTCTCCATCCTCTGACTCTTTAGAGGCATCTGGACACGGCTTTTTGTTTTGGTTCTGTCCGAAGCGGATAAGCAGCTCCTCGATTGTCATGGTGGCTTCTTCATGCAGCAGAGCTGCTTCTTCATTATCAACTGACAAGAAAGATGAACATGGATACGTTTATTTAGTTAACTTATAGTAGTTGAACTGTGCATGCATTTTACAACTCAGAAGCCAGCATACTATGTTGGTTATTGCAAATCATCCAATATGTCATTGCAATTGCTTATGTCACTTAGGATGCTTTCACACTTGGTCCGAACCTGGATTTTGTTCATACTAAGGCTGGGTGATATGTTGAATATTATCGAGACAAATTTGCTGACAATAAAAATGAGCAAATATTGTCATAATAAAGTTTAGCTTACAAGTAAGCAAATTTCACACTTTCTCACAAATATATACAGCTGCTTTCAAACGCTCCAGTGCGTATGCGTCTTTGTTCTCTGAGAAGCATAAAACACTTCTATTTGTGACGTGTTTTTGCAGCGTTGAGTATTGTAGCCAATCACAAGCTACGTTTCCATCCAAAGTTGCAAATTTAACTTGTGCGCAAATTTGGAATATGGCATAAAACATTTGTGAATAAAGCATGGTTTTCATCCAGTTAGCCGAAGAGAACAAAATCATCACTTCCTGATATTTAACTAGTGCTAAATATCACTAAGAAAATTGGAAGAATAAATAACTTGGAATAAATGACTTGCCCTAGAGCGTGCAGACAAACTGCAATAAATGTGGTCATGTTATCTTGCATTCAGATGCCTGGTGTTTGTGAACACATTCGTGTGATGAGCTTCTGAGAGTGATTTATCCCAAACCACTTTGCTCAGGTATTTTAGAATGACCGAACAGCATTTCTGATTTTTTTGATGTGTATCAAGGAATTTATTCGGTAAAAGTGTTCCCATCATAGTTTACGCGCATGTTTTCATATTGCATTTTTTTTTTTACCCGATTCGTTTGAGTGCATACGTTTTTATGCGTATTTTTAGAATCTATGCGCATCTTGGCTTTCCATCCATTATTTTATGCAATATCCCAAAATGTGCAAAAAAATTAGGTGGATGGAAACAGCTACAGACATGTCTGTTGAGCACCAGATTGCAATGTCCAATCAAAGGTGTGGAAGCGAGTCAGGATCCACTCAATAGCAGCAACCACTTTTTGTAGGAAGATTGTAATTGGTTTCATTTTTTTACATAGGTACCTTTAAGTAAATTTGATTTTAAAAATGTTACTTGTGTTCATTTAGTAAAAAGTAGTAAGTGTTCACAATGCCTAGATTATT
Source organism: Chanodichthys erythropterus (assembly GCF_024489055.1). Lineage (NCBI taxonomy): Eukaryota > Metazoa > Chordata > Actinopteri > Cypriniformes > Xenocyprididae > Chanodichthys > Chanodichthys erythropterus. The sequence goes on along the minus strand of NC_090225.1, from coordinate 27,070,281 downwards.
TTATCTACTGTTGCTTTTGCAGTTTAACAATTTCTATGTACTTTTCAATAGACGTCCCATCCAGATGATGATTTTCAATTCTAATTTTTTTTGAGAGCAAGAGATACATTATTAACTGTATTACCCAGTCCTAGATCACACTGTATTTTTTTATTATGAACCGGTACGTTTGCAACAAAGCAGCAGCTGTTTACTCCCGTTTCTAAGTAACGATGACGCAGGAGAAGGCAGGAAAACGTGTTGCTCAGCTCACTTCTTATACTTAGACTTTTGAACCTTTGGTTTCAGGTCAAGTGAACCCGGGTGTGCAGCAAAAGTGCTAGTGTGAAAGCACCCTTTTACTTTGCAAAGCATTACGAGACGTTTCATTCAGAAATAACAATAAAAAATAAATAAGATTAAAATATAATGCTATCCTTTAAATAAAATGTGTATCATTCATATGTCCTCCAGCTTCATTCATTAAACAGGAAACTAAAATACTTCAATTACCAAAAGACAGACGTATATACGACCCTAACACTAACCATCATCTTCATCTGCTACTTTTTCTGTTTCTTCCTGAGGACGTCCAGCTATCTGAACAAGTTCTTTGATGACTTCCTCTGTGGTGATTTGGCCATCGATAGCCAGGAACGCATCTTCCAGAGCCTGGAAATATGAAGGCAACCAAGACAAACACATTGATGAGGTCAGCGATTGTACCCCCTTTCAGATATCATGATATAATTAAATAGCTGAAAAGTCACCAGATGCAAACTGATAAACAACTGGGAGAGATTCAGCAAGAGTTACCTTTTGCAGTTTGCCATCCTTATATGTCTTCTGCTCTTTAATGATGTCAGGCAAGTACTTTGAGCAATACAAAGCAACCTCTTCACCTGGAGAAACAGTAACAGATTTTCACTAAACGAAATCATCAAACGGAAGTATATTTGCCCGATTCAGGAATAGTTCACCAAATAAATGAACCTTTATGCAGCTCTTTTGCATACAACAACATTTCAGCACAGGGGAAGATTTTTAGTGAATACCATCTTAATTTTAATGGGATTGTTCACCCAAAAAAAGATGTTATTTTGAAGAATGTTGGTAACCAAACTATTTTGGTGACCACCGACTTCCATTGTATCAACAAAAAAAAGATACTTGAGAAATGTCAATGTTTTCTATGTTCCACGGAAGAAATTCATACAGGTTTGGAAAGACATGAGTATTTTTTATTTTTGGTAAACAAAGGCTGCATCTGAAATTGCATACTCGAGTAGGTACTTATTTTGAATTAATTACTTTTAAATTAAGTAATTAAAAATTATGCCCGCTAAAAAAGTATGTTAGTATGAATGTAATTTTTTTTCCCCTCTTATTTTAATTAAACATTTACTTGGAGTACAAAATTGAGAAATCACAAGCCACATTTGAGAAAAAGTTATAATAAAAAAACAAATAAATCAGGAAATATCGATAAAAACAGATCACAAACACAATCCTCCCCACAACACATAAAATATTAAATAAAGATGATACAAAGACACCAAAAATCAAGCACATTCAAAGTTTTAGTAGCCTTTTTGTTGCAGGAGGTAGTTAAGGATTTAATTTTAACTTTATATATAAAAATCTCTTTGACCTTACTTACCAATAGATACTTGTTAGGAAGAGTGTAGTGTCAGTGTAAACCTGACGTACTACATTTGCCATTATGTCATTATCATGTGACCTACCAGCATCAGTTGCATGGCTTCACGGCCATTCACAAATCCTCTCCTGTGGTCTCATGGGATAGTAAAGTGTCAACTCTTATGCACACTTTAATTCTTGCCAGAAGCAGTAGGTCATATCTGGGTACTTTTTGCCTACTCTTATGAATACTGTGAATTCAGACACGCTTCTTTTGTCACATGCTGTTTTTCGCCTAATATATAGTAGGGAAGTATTCAATTTCTGATGCAGCATATCTCTTCAAGTCTTCATGCTCAAAACTCTCATAAATGGACTATTTGTATTGTGCTTTTTGGGGCTTAAAGGTGCAATATGTAATATTTTTTATCCACTAGAGGCCTATTCAAAACAAAGGCATAGCTTGATGAGCACGGAATCTTGGGAAATGTGGTCTTCACATCATAGCCGGTGTAAATAACCGGGATAGTACTCAAAGAAGAACTCGTGTTCATGGATGTGATTATTAACGTTACTGTAGTATGAAGCAGAGCAGGAGCGAGTGTTGTGGGAGCTGAACGAGGAGCTGGAGCGATTGATCAAAACACGCCTCACGAGCAGCAGGACTTTTATTATGACACAGTCACCAGCGCTGCTTCCGCTTTTCCGGTCATGAGTATGAGGTAACACAGCTCTGTTTATCATATTAGATACTAGGGCTGGGCGATATATCGCATGCGATTGTCACACGCATTTCGTCAGTATAGCCGGTTCCCTGATTAACGCTAAATCGCCATCACCTGCTTTCAAATGGAGCGGCATTTAATAGACAGAGCGGCTGCTGTGAGACACTGTTACACACTGCAGTGAGATAGATCGATTTTAGTATATCAAATTAAATGCTGGATGGCTTGTGTTGATAAATGGCATGCAATTAATTTTAAAACGTATTGTATGATGGCAAAAATTCCGTATTATTGTTACTAAAAATAAAGCTGCATCTGATTATGCTGTTAGCTACTTGACAAAATAGTGTTTTTCTCTGAGGCATGGTAAAGCATGGTTCTCACAAAAAAAAAAAGAAAAAAAAAAGAAAATTAGATTTAAACAATAAGACTAAATGTGTTGAGCTATATAATAATTAGTTTTCTGTCTATAAATATATCAAAACAGTTCTTCCCTTGTCTATTAAAACATGTAAATATTAAAGCGTCTTTGGTGTTTCCATGGTTTCTACAAAATAAAACCGGAAACCGAGGGTAACGCGGGTATGACGCAATTGACAGGCGACTCCTCACACGTCCCGTAGCCTTGGTTAAAATTTCAATTTTCTCACGATTTACAAATAGTTGGAAACATTTGGGATATTGCAAGTACTCAAGTGAACAAAATATATAACACTGGCCTAGTGGTTTGTGGATATTTTACTGCAAAAATATTACATATTGCACTTTTAAAAGGACATTATCGCTATGGACAAATCTGCACTGAAAGAAAAATCTTTGTGGTAAAAATAATAGCAGACAAGAACGACTTTGCGGAAGAGTAAATGACAGAGTGGTCTCTTTAACACACGTTGTGTTACCAGCTTACCTCCATGACCATCATAGACCGCAAACATAGCGGTTTCATCGTCCAACTCTGGGATGCAGTTGTGCGCGTCCTAGGAAACAAAACACGCCATTAAAAAGGAGCTCGAGGCGGGAGTCGCTCTGATCTCACTGGCGCCAAAATCCGCGCGCGTCACTCCTGCCATAGATCACAAAACACACACTACAGACCTAACGCACACAAATATAGGACTCATTTAAATGATACACATCCAGTATGTTTTAATTACACCGGGTAAGGGCCATTCTCTTATGTTTCCTCTCAAATATCAATAGCAGCAGCAGCGGAGTGACTGAAACGGTGAAAGTGCGTGTTTTACCTCCATAGACACTCGCCAGCCCTGCATGGCCGCGAAACCGTAGGTCATGTTCTTATTCCCGCCGTTGCCCGTGCTCTTCTCCGTGTTGGGTTGAGACAAGTAAGCCCCCATGATGTATGTAATGAGGTATAGTTAAAGAAAAGGCTCGTAATTATAAAAGAAATCCGTCCAATTCCGGTTTGCTGGTTTCAAAGAAGGTAATACGTCTGCGCAAACTAGGTTCTTGTCACATTTCAGTGTGCAGTGACCCTTAGATGAGAGTAAACCGGTGTGTTACCCTGCTACTGCTGTTAGCTGACGGGCTGCTAACACTGGTGATGCTGCTGGAGTTTCTAAATGAACAATCACAGATGAAGAAGAGTCCGGATAAGTCTGTCCAAAACTGACAGAACTCACATTAAACACGAAGAGGAATAAGTGTCGATTCGATTTGAGTCTCTTTTAAAACACAGAAAAGCTCTTAACACGTGTGAGTCAACATAATCAACAGTCCACCAGCAAACCCATTTTACAGAGGGCGGACTTTAGGCACACCGGAAAGGGAAGTCTGCGCACTGAGTTCGCGCATGCGCATGGTTAATAAAAATTAGTGGCGGGGAATTTCATTCGTTGTAGTACTAGTGACTCGAATCTTCTGAATCGCTGGATAAAAACATTCGTCTGTATCATTCAGTCACTCTTTCTACAGGTTGCATCATTAAAGTCACCATGAAATCAAAATGGAGAATTCTTATTTTTATGTAGGCTATTTATTAACCGGGCAATTCATGTGCCCTTGTAATCTTTAATCAAAATAACTTCCCCTCCATCTTGCAGCAAATTCTCTTCTCCGGTGACCTTTTTACTGCAAAAAAAGAAAAAGATGGATGACGTGTCTCCACTTCCTTCCACTACAGACAAATGAACATGACTTTTATTCATTTTAAAGGCTAAATACAATCGGCAGAAGTTAAATCTAAACGTAGGCTATTAATGAACAATAATAAGGTCACGTGACTTCAGTATCATAGGCTTCTGACAACTCTTTTAGTCTTTATTTAAAGGGATACTCCACCGTTTTTTCATATTAAACTATGTTATTCCCTTAACTAAGACGAGTTGATACATACCTCCCTCGTCTCAGTGCGTGCACTAAATCGCTCTGTCTTGCGGCGAAACTTTGTTAGCACTTAGCTTAGCCCAGTTCATTCAATAGGGGCCAAGCAGAGAAGCTACCAAACACCTCCACGTTTTCCCTATTTATATACAGTTACTCGAGTAGTGTAACTCGACCTAGGACGGTGACACAAAACAAAACGTTGCGCTTTTCTAAGCGTGTAAAATGGATAACTATATTGTATGGCGGAATACCATAGCAAGTGCTCGGGAGCACTTTGACTTGGCGCAGTAATATCTTCACTCGTGAAAAGTCCTCTCACCGGCCCCCGCTCTCTCTCCTCCTCCCTCTCATTTCCGTCAATAGAACCAACGTGACTTTTACAGGAGAGGGAGCGGGGGACTTTTCACGAGTGAAGATATTACTGCGCCAAGTCAAAGTGCTCCCGAGCACTTGCTATGGTATTCCGCCATACAATATAGTTATCCATTTTACACGCTTAGAAAAGCGCAACGTTTTGTTTTGTGTCACCGTCCTAGGTCGAGTTACACTACTCGAGTAACTGTATTTAAATTGGGAAAACGTGGAGGTGTTTGGTAGCTTCTCTGCTTGGCCCCTATTGAATGAACTGGGCTAAGCTAAGTGCTAACAAAGTTTCGCCGCAAGACAGAGTGATTTAGTGCACGCACTGAGACGAGGGAGGTATGTATCAACTCGTCTTAGTTAAGGGAATAACATAGTTTAATATGAAAAAACGGTGGAGTATCCCTTTAAAAAACATTTTTTTTCCTGAAAGTTTTAGTTAATATAGTTTACAAGAGCGGGATCAAAAAAGTGAAAGCGGACTAGTGAGTAGGCTATTGATGAGTTTTCCTGTTCAGTGTGATGACGTTTAAAGGATTAGTTCACTTTAAAATGAAAATTACCTCAAGCTTTACTCACCCTCAAGCCATCCTAGGTGTATATGACCTTCTTTCTGATGAACACAGTCAAAGTTATTAATATCCTGATGCATCCGAGCTTTATAATAGCAGTGAAAGGGGGTCACGAGTATGAGCTGAGGAAAGTGCTCCCATCCATCATAAACGTACTCCACACGGTTCCGGGGGTTAATAAAGGCCTTCTGATGCGAAGCGATGCGTCTGTGTAAGAAAAATATCCATATTTAACGGAGTTATAAAGTAAAATATTGTACTTATGAAGATAGTGTAATGCCTCTCGTAGTTCAAAACACTTACGCTATGTCCTACACCTTCCCTATTCAGCTCATGGAAAAAGTGTAACTGACACGCCAGTCTTTCTTTGTAAGTTGAATATGGAAGGCGGTCTGGCAGAAGCTAGATATTTTTTGATATAGATATTTTTCTTACACAAATGCATCGCTTCGCTTCAGAAGGCCTTTATTAACCCCACGGAGCCGTGTGGAGTATGTTTATGGTGGATGGATGCACTTTCTTCAGCTCATACTTATGACCCCCTTTCACTGCCATTATAAAGCTTAGATGGGTCAGGATATTTATATAACTACGATTTTTTTCATCAGGAAGAAGAAAGTCATATACACGATGGCTTGAAGGTGAGTAAATCTTAGAGGATTTTTCATTTTAAAGTGAGCTAATCCTTTAATGTCCCTGACAACTTTTGTAGTCCCATTTAGCAACTTGTTAGCAACCACCTTTTTCAAGAAAGTAAAAGCTTTTAATAAATTGCAAGAGGGTAATACTGATGTGTCTCGGAGTCTCTCAATCGTTTTTATCAATGTGGACAACTGTTTGGCCAATGCCCTTGCCTCACGTTGCTCACATGAACTGCCTGGCCAGTTCCAAAGAAACACCCCCAAAAACAGAACAGCAGAAATAAGTTTCCCGGCTCACTACAATATCTTGAACTTGAGTTAACCACACAGACCTTATTTCAACTGTTTAACCAAAACATATTAAAAAAACTCATGGGTTGTGTCTGAAATCGCTACTCTCTTGAGTAGGTACTTATTTTGAATAAGTACTTAATTTGCGAGTGCTAAAAAAGTACACTCAATATAGTAAATGTGTGTAGTATGAATGTAATTTGGACATATGAAATTCTCCATGTTGTCATTAACATGTGACCTATTAGTGTCAGTTGCTTTGCTTCACTACCATTCACAAATCTTCTCCTGTGATCTATCTGATATTAAAGTGTCCATCGTTTACGCAATTCAGAAAATCACCAGAAGTAGTAGGTCATCCGGGTACTGTTTTCCTAATCTTTTGTGAGTACTGTGAATTCGGACATCTTTTGTCACATACTGTTTTTCGCCTATAGAGTAGGGAAGTAGCAAACAACAACAATCCAACTATCCAGTCAATTCCTGATGGACAAAATCAAGTCCCGGGCCGTCCTACAGTTTAGTTGCGTCCCAAATGACGCACTATACACTATACACTTACACACTATGTACTTGTGCACTATGCACTCATCCATGTAGTGCGTGTATTGTATAAGGTTATTTTGTCTTTTAACATCAGAGTTTGATACCCCCTCCACCTCCACTACGTAATTAAAGCTGCGACAGTTGAGTGCATGAAGTGTCCAACATTCCACACTTCGTTTTTTCCGTTAATTTAGTGCATCATCGGGTATTTAAAGTGCACTTTTTCTTTTTGGAATTTTCAGTGTGCACTACTCGCACTATTTATACTTAAAAACGTCATAGAATAGTGCATAAGTAAGTGGCTTATTCAAGAAGCCATCACAAGACACGTCACTCGTATTATTTTGAATGAGAGAAAGTGCAACGCCCAATAGAGGGTATGCATCGACGTCACTTTCCCGCCGAAAACGTGCTCCCTCAGCTAGACTGAGTGGCAAAAGAACCAGCTGCGTAACTCGATTAATAGGAGCGAAAACGCGAGTAAAACTAACGAATTACCCTAAAGGTTGGGATTATTGAAAGCCTATTCATTTTTCCCATAGACTTTTGGAAAATCGCAGAAAATAAGCTCTGTGTTTAACAAAGGGTTATGACACTTACATGTTTTGTCTATCAAGATAATCTTTACAAGTTAACACAACATTTATAGATTTTGAAGCCTAAATAAAGTCGTCAGATATAAAAGGCTAACAGTAAACGGACTGCAGCACACCATGGTCGCGGATCAACGTCACCACCAAGCGTCCTCAAACTTTATTTAGAAAACAACTCTATTTAAAAACATGCTCGCTGATTATGATCTGCGCTGTGTATGAATACTTATCCACTTTTTCATGAGAAATTCTGTCCAAATGTCCCGTTTTTAATGATGACGTCTAAAGTCCCTGCCAAAGGAAGTAGTCCCTTTTAGCAATTTGTTAGCAACCGCCGATTTGAAGACACAGTAAAAGTTTAAAAAATCACAAGTGGGTTATAACTGGTGTGTTTTATGTCATAGATCAAAACGTGAAAGTATTTAGAGGCTTTGTTAACCACAGACCTTATTTCAGGCGATTTACCAAAAACCCATTCAAAAAACCCATAGACTTTACGCTGTTGGAACCAGAAGTCCTAAAATGCTAACTCGCTTCCGGGTTTTGCCTACAAAAACGCGTCATCCCTGGGGCACTCTATTTAGGCCGTGTGTCCACCAGAGCATTTTAAGCCAGCTGAAAACGCTAGGCGCTCTGCTTAAAATGCCTATCTGTGAGCACTTGAGAGCGCTTCAGCAGCGCAGCAGTTTTTTCCGTTGAGACGATTTGTTGCTATGATACGGAATATCTGCGTCACTGTTACTTATAACTGATTTTGCAGGTAATTTGTTTCAGATTTAAAATCTTGACACAATGTGAAATTACTTTGCTATGTATTTTCGGAGACCAGCAATATTAATTTCTCATCCATTTTGTTTCTGTTTGTTGATGTCGCTGTACAGCAAGAATGTGACAGTTGGCCGGTGTTGTATTTGTCCCGCCCCTCCTCCAATCTGATTGGACGGCTGGCTAAAAAGTGACAGTGATGAGCGCAGCGTTTTACTCAAAGTTGAACATTCTTCAACTCGAGGCGACCAGTAAAAAACGCCCGTTTTTTTATTTTGATATGCGAATGAGAGTTGGAGCAGAAAAATGTGTAAAAATTTCAGTTGACCATATGGAATTAAAATTATGATGTTACAGAAACTCTTAATTTTTTTAGGCTGCAACATAGTGTGGCCCAGATCCGGCCCACATCTGGTACATGTGGTTCACACTCGGATCTGGCCCGACACTATGTTGCTGTCAGGGCGTCTTTACTGTATTTTTCTTATATTGAAGTCTTGTTAAGCAAAATGGTTGTTAAAGGGTTATTTACCCAAAAAATGAAAATTCTGTCATTTACTTACCCGGCCTCATGTGGTTCCACACCCGTAAGACCTTCGTTAATCTTCAGAATACAAATTAAGATATTTTTGTTGAAATCCGATGGCTCAGTGAGGCCTCCATAGCCAACAATGACATTTCCTCTCTCGAGATCCATAAAGGTAAAAAACATATCAGTTCATGTGAGCACAGTGGTTCAATATTAATATTATAAAGCGACAAGAATATTTTTGTTGCGCCAAAAAAAACCCCAAAATAACGACTTATATAGTAATGGCCGATTTCAAAACACTGCTTCAGGAAGCTTCAGAGCATAATGATTCAGCATGTCGAATCAGCAGTTCGGATAAATGACATTATTTTCATTTTTGGGTGAACTAACCCTTTTAAGCAGGATGGATGACAAATGATCAGAAAAATGCTTATAATTATGTCTTTTTGGGGTCTCTTAGTAGAAATACATACTCTTAATAAAATACAATACAACTGGTTGCAGTCATGAACAACTCAGTGATTTAATTGTTTATTTGAAGTTTGAATGAGTGATTCAGTGATTCACTCAGTTCATTCAGAGACTTCTGTTCAGTGGTGTTCTTGATCAGTGAAGCAACAAAAAAACGCAAATATATACTTTATATTTCTAAATAAATTTACATTTATATAAATTGTATTTTGGTTTTATATATATATACATTAAATTAAGGATGAACCTACCTACATTTTAAAACTGACCCAAGATAAAAACCATCAGACACTCTTTAATGGGTTCAACGCCATCTAGCGGCAAACTACTGAATTAAGTGTTTTGAAACAAAGGTTCAAAAAGTAGTATGCTGAAATCACGTGACCTGGCAAGTTCGAAATAAGCTTCAAAACACTGATTCGAACCAAAAGAAACTTCCTGAAGCACCACTTACTAGTCTCCTTGAAATCATAAAAAAAGCCAATTATTGGTCAATTCTTGATCTAAATTATATGGTTACAGAATGCAGACTCACACACAGATGAATGCAGTAAACTGTGAGCTTTATTGACAACACTGAGCAGATTGGAGAATAAGGCCGAGTACGTCGTTCAAATAGACTTTGCAGAATGAGTATAACTAAGTAATGAAGACTTTCCTTGTCTAAGGAAAGCTGGACGGATGGCTGGATGGATGCACACACCTCGTCGCATTCGGTGAGAACACTGGTCATGGTCTTTTTCAGGTATGAACACAGGCAGATACTGGAGTACAAACACTGGAGATATCCACTGGAATTAATAGCTGGGGAACAGGAAAGTGATCCACATAGTCTGAACAAGACAAAGTCCAGACAAAATGGTAATATGAGGTGTGTGCATTTAGGTTTTGATGAGAGGCTAGATTTGTCTGGCTATCACCAGACCAAGCTCAATTTAAAATTGAACATTGGTCTGGGGAGTCTGAATGTATTTTCTACTGCACAAGAGGCGTGATCAACGAGCATTAGTCACGCAATTGGATAGTCCTTCAACCAATCAGATCAACAATCCAGGTGACGTACTTTGCAGAGTGGCGCGAAAAATCCAGACAGGTTTAGTTTGTATTGGGGAAATGGTTTATGTACAGAATGTCAAACACAGCAAGATGTAAAACATGTTTTATTTATATGTAGAAGGTACAGTGAGCAGAGACAAAGATGGAAAGAAATGGACGACAGCATTGAGGATATTCTTGGGGAACAAGGAATGCAAAACAAAAGAATTAGAACCTTATTTATTTTCCTTAAAGACAGTGATTTAATAAGAAAAATTTAAAAGTTTTTTTTTTTTGGCCCCATTTTTGATTAAATAACCAAAAGTTTACTGCAACACTCTACACACTCCTGTACAGTAGGTGGCAGTATGCAACACATGAATGATGCAATCTGCCAAGAAACTAAAAGAAGAAGTTTGTATTGGTTTGTAGCATTGATCAGCGGTTTGCAGAAGCAGCAATGGCATCGACCAATTTTTGCAGGTTGTGCAAAAAAAACATGAAAGTGAGTGGTATTTACACCCACTCGAGCGATTTGTTTGCTAAACTAAACAAGTCATTTAGCATCATCGAGAGGTTAAAAGGAATTGGATTGACAGTCGTGCTTGCCGTCGCTTCTCTATCGTCATCATGTTATACCCGCCAATAGCGAGCAAGGTGGATAAGCCAGTCTGTGATTGGGTACCGCAAAAGTGTAACAGAATCAGTAGAAATGAATGTACGGGTTTCCAGACTGAGTTGGCGGGCGAAATCAAATCGCCGGCAGATCAGGCTGGGTTTACCCAGTCTAAGGCTAAATGGGTTGCAGGTGTGCGAAGTGTGTGCAAGTGGGAGTCAGAAGGGATTATGGGAGATGTAGTGCAGAAATAACAAATAAATAGTAAATTTAATAATGTACCTCGCTTTTTTCACTCAGGTATATATGTCACAATAGGGAAGAAAAGACTATCGCAAAATCCATTTCATAACATACCTCAAGCATAACATACACTTAAACTCACAGACAATTAAGTCCATTTTAAATTCTGACTGGTTGAGTTCTTTAAAGGAAAATTAAGTCTTAATGCAGAAAATTAAATATAGGCTACCCGGGCCTCGTCTCTGTATTAACTTCCTTCAACAGGAAAATGATTACAATATTTAAACATTGCCATTTGCCAGTTTTAAACAAATTTAAACATTGCTCATTTGCCAGTTGATTTCTCAGCACCAGAAACAACGCAATAAAAGTGAGAAGAGTGCCTTACTTGATAAGTTAGAAGAAAAAGCCACAAAATGCTGTTGTAAGTAATTAGTATAATAAAAATGAATGCATTTAAATATAAATTGGAGCCAATGAATGTCTTCTTTCATGTAGAGACGACCATTAAAGTTCATGAATGTACAGTGATGAATGAGAAAAAGCATCTGCAAAGTCTAAAGAGCAGCAGTAAAGATGCAATTTGATATATAACATCTCAAGGGTCAATTTCGAGATCAGTGTAAAACACAGATTCCAAGATTGACTTTGCGCATGTTGTGAATGGAGACTCAGGCGGGAGATCCAAGTGCAGCATTTATTTACAAATGAGAGTGGTCGTACAGGCAGGGTCAAAACAGGAACAAACAGGAACAGTGAGGAACAGGCAGAGTCGTAGTCAAGGGACAGGCAAAGATCAGGACAGGCAGCAATGGGTCAAAAACAAGAAACAGGCAGGAACGATAACAAGCAGGCAGACAGGATAGAAACACTCAGAAATGACACAATGGTAATCAAGACTTCGCGGTGAGGTGGTGTGTGTGACAGACTTTTATAGTCCTGTAAATGAGCTGCAGCTGGCTGTGGTGATCAGTGAGGTGTGCAAGTGTGGATGTGTCCGATGCTGATTGGTGGTGAGTGTGAGCATGTGACTGGCGAGGGGGATGATGGGAAATGGAGTCCGGAACTAGACAGGGGCAGACGGTGATCGTGACATAGCGCCCCCCTCCTGGAAGGCGCGTCCTTGCGCCATAGAGGACACCAATAAGGGTGGGGGGGTGGGTGCATTGGAGATCTAATGGGGAACGGGAACGGATCTCCAGTGCAGGTTCCAGGAGCTTGGGCAACCATGGAGGGTCAGGAGCCTCGGGCAGCCACGGCAGGTCAGGTGGCTCAAGCGGCCACGGCAGGACAGAGTCCATAGGTGACCCCAGCGGGTCAGAGTCCATAGGTGACCCCAGTGGGTCAGAGTTCATAGATGGCCATAGCAGTTCTGGGGCCCTTAACGGCCATGGTTGAGCAGGGTCCCCACCCACAAGTTCCCCACCCTCAGGTACACTGCCCCCCCCCAAAAAAGTTCTTGGGGATTTCAGCGGGGCCCGTAGCAGGTTCGTGGACAAGGAGTTCGGATGACGCCGGCAGGTCAAGACGTTTGGGCGACGCCGGCAGGGCCAAGCGCTTGGGCGGAGCAGGAGAGACCTCTGGAATGGTCTCCAGGCCCACAGCGGTCTCTTGAAGGGCGTCTGTGTCTTGCGGAGAGAAGGACGCCTTCTTCCTCCTCCTCCTCTTCCTCCGAGAGTGAGGCGATGGTTCACCGACTGGAGCGGTCTCTGGAGCAGACTCAATGGCTGGAACGCTCCCTATATCCTTAAGCTCCGAGGGGGCAGCCATCTTGCCCGTGGGCACTGGCAAAGCAGCAATCTTTCCATCGCATCCAAGGCGCTTGAGTCCATGGCAACCGGTGAGCTTGAGAGCGTTGCAGCCGGCGAGCTTGAGAGCGTTGCAGCCGGCGAGCTTGAGAGCGTTGCAGGCTGCAGCCGGCGAGCTTGAGAGCGTTGCAGCCGGCGAACTTGCGTGCAAAGCGTTCGATGAACTTGAGTGCGAAGTGGCCACCGGGCTTGAGTGCGAAGCGGCCACCGGGCTTGATAGCGTAGCGGTCGGTGGGCTTGAGAGCGAAGCGGCCACCGGGCTTGAGTGCGAAGCGACCGCCGGGCTTGAGAGCGTAGCGGTCGGTGGGCTTGAGAGCGAAGCGGCCACGGGGCTTGAGTGCGAAGCGACCGCCAGGCTTGAGAGCGTAGCGGTCGGTGGGCTTGAGAGCGAAGCGGCCACCGGGCTTGAGTGCGAAGTGTAGCAACTGTGGACGAACCAGACAAATGAATGATGATTCTTTCAAAACATAATTCTAATTCAGAATTGAGGTTCCGGCTCCGGACCGTCTGCAGATAAAGCCAGGCTGATTACTTTTACGACACATGCTTCCTGATAGCAGAAGCGACATACCAAAGGGTCACCCAAGAAGACAGAGAGACGATCCAGACCCTTTTGTTTCCTTACTTCACAGGAGAGCCAAAGAGACTGTTGAACAAATAAATCTGCTTCAAAATTGTTCCAACAATTTTAACGGACTTATCAAACATCTTTTAACTACATACATTTTGCATTATGTGTCCACAAGTACTACCTGTAAACAGTTAGGCTTTAGAAACACTCACAATTCATGTAAATGTGTTAACTCTTGACTGAATGACTGAAAGTATGCCTTATTTGGACTTAATTTGATTCTTTCCCCCTTTCCTATATCCTGACTTGAATGAAATCTGTTTAAAATGTATTGTATCCCATTTAACAGCAATTATGTTAAAATGGCAATCTGCTAAAGCAGAGACAGACCGGGATGTGACACTTATGTTTTATTGGGGGCAGAGGAAGGCCCTCTTGAAACAGGACAATGTCTGATTGGCCAAGACTCCTCAGAGGTGTGACAAACAACTAAGTTTAAATGATCATATTGCAAGATAGTGAATGGAGAGAAGTTGGTTAGTAAACGAACTGGAGTTGGTTAGTTCTGGTAAGAGAAACCATGACCAGAGTACCAAGAACAATGGAGTAACAAGAAGAACAGACCAGCCGCTCATTCAAGCCATCCAACCTTCACTCACTTTTCTTTTCTTTACTTAATTTTCCTTTACCGCTGAAAGTCTCGTGTCCTACGTTTCGCCGCAAAGTTCAACCAACGACTTTTGCCGCTTCAACTCCAGCGACAAAGAGACTTCCTTCATTGTTCCACACGGACCTGATCTGGACCAATCATCGACTTGGGAAACCCCTCTCTGCACGACGAGGGAAATTCACCTTTAAGTCAACGCAAGCAAGTACCTCCAGACCAAAACTGAACTGGTGCATAAATGAATGATTCATGGTTCGTTCTGGTCCTTGAAATGCATTGATAAGAATTCGGTTAATCAGATCTCTCTCTCTCTCTCTCTCTCTCTCTCTCTCTTTCAAAACTCTTTCTCTCTCATTTCCTTCTTACTGCAACGCGTATGAATGTGTGTGTGTGTATGTGCGTGCCTTTGTGTTAGATTAGTTTGTGTTAGAATAAATAAAATCTCTTGTAGATTTTAAAAGGAAAGTGTCTTGTATTATGTGCTTTATGATTTAATGTCTTAAACTGTGATCAAGTTACCATGCTCTAATCAGTGTTTTCACGATTGTTTGATATTTATATCCGTTACAAGAGCTTATTACGGCTCGAGCAAATGAACGCTGGACGAATCAGTTGCTCGGTCGTAATCTAAACAACTCTTTATAATTCCCTAAATATTTCATTTGAGCTAATTTTACTTCCTAGGGTGTTTTCCCTACAGTAATGGTGGAGAATGCGGGCAGTTTAATCTAAATTTGGAGCACATATCAAGTCATTTTTCTTTTTATCAACGCAAATTATTAAACCCCTCAGTGTTTGTGTGACGTATGCAGCGCGCACGGCGCGGTCCGTTTGAACGAGTGCCTGAATGAGTGAGAGCTGTAACCCCAGTCTGCTGTCTTGTCTCTAAACTCCAGTCTGCAGTAAATTTCAGATCTGTATCACACATACTATAAGGTAAGAATTAAGCGTGTTCCTTAAATTCTAGAATGCCTTGTTTATAGCTATCCTGATGTCTGCGTGTTCCAGCGTCATTCAAATAGCTATAATAACGTTATTGTGTATCAGAGAGCTGAATTGAAACTAAACTGCATTTAGTTAAAATAGTCTGTGCAGGACGAATACTCTCCTCACAGAACGGCAAGATTGAGCGTGTTCCTCGATCTGTTTCTAAAACTATATATTTATAGCTAAAGTGTCAGTGCGTGTTCCACTGTACTAAATCTGCTATATTCTCCCTTGTAAAACAGTAACGCTATACGCTTGCTTGTTTTATAGCTAAACTGATTATAGTGCGTGTTCCACTGTACTCAATCTGCTATATTCTCCCGTTTGCTAAACGCTACATGCTTGCTTGTTTGAGCTCCCGAGCGCAATTTAAGTGATTTGAAACTGATCAAGTGAAGCTTTTGAACCTGTTATATTTTGCACGCAAAGAGACCCGCAGAGGTCGCGATTTTTCCATCTATTACAGCAGAAAGCTATCACTTAAAGTTTAAACCCCACGTCGTAAAACAGCTACGAGTGGTGTCTCTTATTTATAGAGTTGAAATGCGCCGACATTTCACGTAACGCTTGATTGTACGTGCATGTGTCTTTCATTTGTACAGTTACATGTATTTGATGTAATTCACATGTTCGCCACTATCATTTTGTTTGGTCGCCATAGTTACAGTCGTGGCACGGAAGTCTTAACCAACGCTTCCGGAAGAACGTCATTGTAAACAAACCGCACGGTGTTGCTAAAGCTAACCTCTGCAGTTGTTTACATTGAAGTTCATATGCTAAAGCCTTTAGCCTCGAAGCTAAGCTAGTTAACATCATTGTGTGAACGCAGTGTCTGTGTGAGCAACTATAAAGTGATTTAACCACCTAAAACACTTCAATTTTATGTACACTTGTTGGTCTTTCCTTCTTATTTTCCCCTTTACTTTCTCACTTATTACTTTACCTATATTTTACTTGAAAAGAAAAATATTGGTTTACAATTATTAATCGTTTTACCTGCATTTGACTTGAAAAAGAAATACTGGCTTACAATTTTAATTGTCAAATTTGAATTTAATAAAACTAATTAAATTTAAATTGAAACCCTATTTTTCTAGAAAGTAATTTTAAATGATTTCTACATTTCCAAATTTCCATTATTTCTAATTTCATAACTAAAATTATATTTTAGATCTATACTTAAGGTATAAATAAGCCTTGAACTTTAAAAGTTTAAGCAAACTTATTCCACCAAAGTTTTCCTAATTTTGACTCACATTTGTTCATTATTTTATTGCGTTATATCTTTCTTTTCCTTTTCTTGGTTATACACTTAGCCACTCTACTTTATTTATTCATTTACCTCTTTGTTTAATTCCCTTTTTCTTATCTCATCCCATTATTGTCATTTGTTTTCTCTTTCTTACCGTTTTCCTTTCCTCTTTGTATTCTAGCTTAGGAACGACACACCTGAGCCTTTTTAGGAGACATTGATAACTTATTACGAGTTTCAAACCAATCAGAGACAACCCTCTCTTACTAACATTTTTATTCTCATGGGTTAGTTGTCCATCAACTACCAATTATATCCTCGTAATTAGACAAAGGCTTCAGAGCCATTTGTGGATCTGGTCTCCTTTCTTCTCCTTTCCTTTTCCTCACGTCTTTCCTGTGCTCTCCTGATTTCTTCCATCCTATTCTTCACTTTTGTAGGGATCAAGCTTGGACGAACCATCAATCAATTCTAAAGAAAGAGAAACACAATCTTTCCAAAGAAACAATTCATTAGGTTTTTGATTTTAATCAAACCCTTTTGTGTTCTCCATACTCCCTGCATTTGTAAACGCAATTTAAATTTTGACATTTCCTCCAAGAACATTTAACAGAGACAAGTGTTGAGCAACCGTTGCCTTCACAGCATCCCTGGTAAGCAGTTCAACTGAAGGTGTGTGGTGTCAATCCTGTCAAACTAAGAAAAGAGGTATCAGCATTATTATTGTATTATTGTCCTTGCGAACATAAACAATAATATATATATTTTCTTTTCTTTTACTTTAGAAACAGCTTTCATTAATAGAAAATATTTATTTGAAATAAATATTTCTCTAAATTGAAAAAAAAAAACTTACAATTTGTTTTAACATTCTCTCTCTTTTCCCTTTCTCAGTTGAGTGACAAAGTCCTCACATCACGAGTTGAAAACAGTTTTTCATTAATAGAAAATATTTATAGAAAATATTTCATCTATTGAAATTTGTTTTAACTTTTTCTCTTTCTCTCTCTTACTCAGTTGAGTGACAAAGCCTTCTCATCACTAGCCTACCTGTCTACACTCTGAGACCAACACGTAGCCATCACACTTCATGATTGGTGTACATTCACTGAACGACACTTAGCTGTTCCACCACATATAGGCTTGCACCCCACACAGATCTGTGTCAGTCTCTTCTCCCCAGCGTGCCAACATGTCGCAGACGGAAAACCCCACTGCCCAAGATGTGGACGCCTGGCTCAGCGGCATTACAAACTGCCTCATGCCAAAGACAATTGAACTGTTATTATTTTTAATAATAATCATAATTCTGAGAAGATTCCCGACGCATGATTCAAGCCAGAACCAAGACCACACTGAACTAGGCAAGATAACCAATTCTCTAAGCATTGCCTTCACAGCCCAGCTGAAACTAAGTGACAAGCACATCACCCACCTACAGGAGGAGCTGACACGTGCCCAGAACCGCATAGACAAGCTGGAAGTGAAAGTCCAAGACGACTTCAAACGTCAGACCACTGAGTTCCTGAGAGAGCTGATGCACATCCAACGCTGCGCAGACCAGCACAAGGTGAAAGCTCAAGACAAACTTGTGGAGCAAGAAACAAAGGAACAAGTTGACAAGCTCCAAGAAGCCCTTGCAGTTGCGGAACGTGACAAGCAAGAATTAAAGACTGTCCAATGTCACCTGGTAAACCAACTAGAAAATGCCAATTCTGACATTAAAGATAAGAACTTTAAAATCAATGCTCTGGAAGACCATTTGAAATGGTACAGCACTGAAATGGACCATTTAAACCAACAATTAGACGATGCCAACGGCAAGCTCTACATGGTCAGAAATGAACTTAAACATGTTCACACCCAGAAACTAGAGTCAAGAAGGGAGGGGCCTCCCTCAGCATCACCACAGCTGAGCACAACAGAGTCCCCCATCCAAGAACTGCCATGCAACGGAAGAAGTGAGTGGCCACAACCCACAACATCACCGGCCTTCACTACAGAATTCTTCCCTGTCAACCAAAGAGAGCTCATCCATGCAGACCCCAAATTTGCACACGAGATGACCCTTAAAGACCTTAACAAGCTGGCTAAGAACATCACACAGTTCAACCCGAACTCCATGGAGAACCACAACATCCAGACTTACCTCCGAGATATTGACTTCTACCTACAGGTGAGACCCAATGTGACTGACAGAGACAGGTTGTATCTCCTCAGGTCCACATCCAGCCCAGAGGTACGAAGCTTCTTAGATCGACAACCTGTTCACGTTAAGCACAACTACCAGCTATTACGTGAGTCACTGATCAAAGAATTTACAGGCCCAGAGTCTGAACATGGACTATTAGTCGCCTTGGAAACCAAACAAGGTCGACAAGAGACTCCCCAAGCTTACTACAACCGTTTCCGACAAGCCTACTTAGGTGCACATCACGAACCTGAACTTGAAGAGGATGTGAACTTCAAAACCCTCTTCCTGAGAAACCTGCACCCTGGACTAAGTCACCATCTTGGCGTAATGGCCTGCCCAAGCACAATGTCAATCCAACAGCTACGTGACTTGACACACAAGGCCTACATCAAACAGAAGATGAACTCAAAGAAAGGTTTGAAAACAGCCACAATTTCAAACTCCGGCAGCCAAGACTCAAGCCGTGCACTGCAAGACAGCCAGTGGCATGACAATGCCACAGCCTGTCATAAAGGACACGGAGAACGTGACCCCCATGCCACTGACAGCTTCCACACCGACAGCTGGAAAATGCCATGGGACCAGCCACACTTCTCAAGAAACCCACCAGAAAGAAACATCTGGGATCCAAACTGGACAGCCAAAGTCCACCAACCAACACATTCAAATGCATCCACTGTGGGTAAGCGACGGCGGAACCCACCTCTGCATCACTCAGTTAAACACAGCACTGAGAACAAGAACGCCCAAGAACAAGACAGTTCCACCTCAGAAGACATGGAACAACTGATGAGGCAAATTACAGCGTTCTTTGCAAACAACATAAACAGCGACGATCACAAGGATCAGTCACCCTCGTTATGACTAGAGATGGAACGGAAGGTCAGTGATCACCTGATCCACCTTCCAAATGGAGATGACTGCCACCTGTTCTACAACAGCACAGAACGAAGCGGTTTCTTGCAGCCAAACACCGCTGGAAACTCAATAGTACCAGAGAACACAGTTCTGGTCACTCATCACCCACCAATAAACCCAACGAGTTCCCATCTCAAGAACCATGCTTGTGCAACAGTAACAACAGTAAGCACAGAAGGTCAGACAGTCTGTCACAACCAGAAGGCATTACAAAAGGAATGCAACGTAGGAGACAAAGTTTTGCACCACAGCTCAACACAGCCATGTCAAACTTCCTCCTACCTTCTGCCAAAGAACTTCCTGCCTCACTGGACTGACTCCCATCAAATTAGGGATGATCTCTCATCCCAAGTCCAAGATGCAAAGAGCCAATCTTCATCTAAGCCCTTCAAGAAAAGGGGGGAGCAAGACAGACTGAACCAGATCTGACCATACCTACACTGCACTACATTACATTTTACACTACACTACATTAACATACTCACCAACATGCTCTTCCTACAGACAGATATTAGTGTCAGAACCTAGCTCAACATCGACTTAGCTACATTCACCATAAGAAACATGCAACCATCTGCCCAACAAGTAGAACACCTTTCATTAAGCTGGTACATGACATCTTAGATGCACGCAGTAGTGTGAGCCATACCAGGAAACACTTAAGTGTTTTATTTTGTTTTGTTTTCCTCCTCCTCTCTTTCCCTTCTTCTTTATAAGGTAAAATACCTGTCTGCCCCATAAGGGTCAAGGTCATGACATTAGGATTGACGCACCACGCCTAAGGTCTGAAAGCCATTTGAAAATTCGAATGTGAGCCCGAGAGAGCTCCATGATGGGTCACATCATTTTTACCACAAATGATGTCACCAGAACAACCTAGAACAATTTAGAAGATAAGGAAACAAACAATTTAAATCACACAATTTGATCCAAGCATTAACATACTGAGACAATGTAAAATAACAATCCCAAAATTGAACTTAATCCATCAGTACTCAGATAATCTAATGCCCTGCACCAGTATAGTGGTCAATCATGGAGGTGTTGTTTTGTTGTTGCTTTGTGTGTGTCTGCTTCTGTCCATTTTTCCACAGTGTCCGCCGATGTCTTCATCTCAACACATCGCCGAACAAAGGGGGGATATGTAGCAACTGTGGACGAACCAGACATATGAATGATGATTCTTTCAAAACATAATTCTAATTCAGAATTGAGGTTCCGGCTCCGGACCGTCTGCAGATAAAGCCAGGCTGATTACTTTTACGACACATGCTTCCTGATAGCAGAAGCGACATACCAAAGGGTCACCCAAGAAGACAGAGAGACGATCCAGACCCTTTTGTTTCCTTACTTCACAGGAGAGCCAAAGAGACTGTTGAACAAATAAATCTGCTTCAAAATTGTTCCAACAATTTTAACGGACTTATCAAACATCTTTTAACTACATACATTTTGCATTATGTGTCCACAAGTACTACCTGTAAACAGTTAGGCTTTAGAAACACTCACAATTCATGTAAATGTGTTAACTCTTGACTGAATGACTGAAAGTATGCCTTATTTGGACTTAATTTGATTCTTTCCCCCTTTCCTATATCCTGACTTGAATGAAATCTGTTTAAAATGTATTGTATCCCATTTAACAGCAATTATGTTAAAATGGCAATCTGCTAAAGCAGAGACAGACCGGGATGTGACACTTATGTTTTATTGGGGGCAGAGGAAGGCCCTCTTGAAACAGGACAATGTCTGATTGGCCAAGACTCCTCAGAGGTGTGACAAACAACTAAGTTTAAATGATCATATTGCAAGATAGTGAATGGAGAGAAGTTGGTTAGTAAACGAACTGGAGTTGGTTAGTTCTGGTAAGAGAAACCATGACCAGAGTACCAAGAACAATGGAGTAACAAGAAGAACAGACCAGCCGCTCATTCAAGCCATCCAACCTTCACTCACTTTTCTTTTCTTTACTTAATTTTCCTTTACCGCTGAAAGTCTCGTGTCCTACGTTTCGCCGCAAAGTTCAACCAACGACTTTTGCCGCTTCAACTCCAGCGACAAAGAGACTTCCTTCATTGTTCCACACGGACCTGATCTGGACCAATCATCGACTTGGGAAACCCCTCTCTGCACGACGAGGGAAATTCACCTTTAAGTCAACGCAAGCAAGTACCTCCAGACCAAAACTGAACTGGTGCATAAATGAATGATTCATGGTTCGTTCTGGTCCTTGAAATGCATTGATAAGAATTCGGTTAATCAGATCTCTCTCTCTCTCTCTCTCTCTCTCTCTCTCTCTTTCAAAACTCTTTCTCTCTCATTTCCTTCTTACTGCAACGCGTATGAATGTGTGTGTGTGTATGTGCGTGCCTTTGTGTTAGATTAGTTTGTGTTAGAATAAATAAAATCTCTTGTAGATTTTAAAAGGAAAGTGTCTTGTATTATGTGCTTTATGATTTAATGTCTTAAACTGTGATCAAGTTACCGTGCTCTAATCAGTGTTTTCACGATTGTTTGATATTTATATCCGTTACAAGAGCTTATTACGGCTCGAGCAAATGAACGCTGGACGAATCAGTTGCTCGGTCGTAATCTAAACAACTCTTTATAATTCCCTAAATATTTCATTTGAGCTAATTTTACTTCCTAGGGTGTTTTCCCTACAGAAGCGGCCACCGGGCTTGATAGCGTAGCGGTCGGTGGGCTTGAGAGCGAAGCGGCCGGCAGACTTGAGAGCGAAGCGGCCACCGGGCTTGAGTGTGAAGCGGCCACCGGGCTTGATAGCGTAGCGGTCGGTGGGCTTGAGAGCGAAGCGGCCACCGGGCTTGAGTGCGAAGCGACCGCCGGGCTTGAGAGCGTAGCGGTCGGTGGGCTTGAGAGCGAAGCGGCCGGCAGACTTGAGAGCTAAGCGGCCACCGGGCTTGAGTGCGAAGCGGCCACCGGGCTTGAGTGCGAAGCGGCCACCGGGCTTGAGAGCGTAGCGGTCGGTGGGCTTGAGAGCGAAGCGGCCACCGGGCTTGAGTGCGAAGCGACCGCCGGGCTTGAGTGCGAATCGACCGCCGGGCTTGAGAGCGAAGTGGCCGTGGGTTTCGGAATGCCGGCTGCTCGTGCTGTAGTCAGTGGAGGATCATTCATGCTGGAACGCAATCATCTCCGCTCTCGGACAGGACCAGCGACGTGACGTGACTCTGGGCGATCAGCGGAGACGTGACGTGACTCTGGACGATCAGCGGAGACGTGACGTGACTCTGGACGATCAGCGGAGACGTGACGTGACTCTGGGCGATCAGCGGAGACGTGACGTGACTCTGGGCGATCAGCGGAGACGTTGACTGGTGTTTCTGTTATGGGAGCCGCCATCTTGTGAGTGTCCTTTGGCGCGGCTGCCATTACATGATTAAGCGAGGAATCACGTTCCTCCGCGACACCCACAGTAAACAGAGAGCCAACAGTCAATAAAGCATAGTCTATGAAGCTACTAAGTGACGAACGCGGTCCCTCTCGTCTTAATGTATTCTGGAGAGGCTGGTTGACGCCATCACAAAAAAAGTCAATCAGTGCACAGTCCGGAAGATCAGAGAGGAAGCAATGTCTAGATATTCCTGCACATATTCCTCTAACGAACGCGTGCCCTGCGTACTCCATAATAATAGCTGCATAATGTCCATAACGTGCAAATGCTCTCTGGGAAAGCTGCTGGATCGTGGTGGCGGCGAAGTCTTCTGTTGTGAATGGAGACTCAGGCGGGAGATCCAAGTGCAGCATTTATTTACAAATGAGAGTGGTCGTACAGGCAGGGTCAAAACAGGAACAAACAGGAACAGTGAGGAACAGGCAGAGTCGTAGTCAAGGGACAGGCAAAGATCAGGACAGGCAGCAACGGGTCAAAAACAAGAAACAGGCAGGAACGATAACAAGCAGGCAGACAGGATAGAAACGCTCAGAAATGACACAATGGTAATCAAGACTTCGCGGTGAGGTGGTGTGTGTGACAGACTTTTATAGTCCTGTAAATGAGCTGCAGCTGGCTGTGGTGATCAGTGAGGTGTGCAAGTGTGGATGTGGCCGATGCTGATTGGTGGTGAGTGTGAGCATGTGACTGCCGAGGAGGATGATGGGAAATGGAGTCCGGAACTAGACGGTGATCGTGACAGCGCAAAACATGATCAATGTGTGATTTAAATGAAAGTTTGAACTCTAGCCATATGCCAAGATACAGTGGGTACGGAAAGTATTCAGACTCCCTTACATTTTTCGCTCTTTGTTATATTGCAGCCATTTGCTAAAATCATTTAAGTTCATTTTTTTTCCTCATTAATGTACACACAGCACCCCATTTTGACAGAAAAACACAGAATTGTTGACATTTTTGCAGATTTATTAAAAAAGAAAAACTGAAATATCACATGGTCCTAAGTATTCAGACCCTTTGCTCAGTATTTAGTAGAAGCACCCTTTTGATCTAATATAGCCATGAGTCTTTTTGGGAAAGAAGCAACAAGATTTTCACACCTGGATTTGGGGATCCTCTGCCATTCCTCCTTGCAGATCCTCTCCAGTTCTGTCAGGTTGGATGGTAAACGTTGGTGGACAGCCATTTTTAGGTCTCTCCAGAGATGCTCAATTGGGTTTAAGTCAGGGCTCTGGCTGGGCCATTCAAGAACAGTCACAGAGTTGTTGTGAAGCCACTCCTTCATTATTTTAGCTGTGTGCTTAGAGTCATTGTCTTGTTAGAAGGTACACCTTCGGCCCAGTCTGAGGTCCTGAGCACTCTGGCGAAGGTTTTCTTCTGTCGGGCCACTCTGCCATAAAGCCCCGACTAGTGGAGGGCTGCAGTGATGGTTGACTTTCTACAACTTTCTCCCATCTCCCGACTGCATCTCTGGAGCTCAGCCACAGTGATCTTTGGGTTCTTCTTTACCACCCTCACCAAGGCTCTTCTCCCCCGATAGCTCAGTTTGGCCGGACGGCCAGCTCAAGAAAGGGTTCTGGTCGTCCCAAACGTCTTCCATTTAAGGATTATGGAGGCCACTGTACTCTTAGGAACCTTATGTGCAGCAGAATTTTTTTGTAACCTTAACCAGATCTGTGCCTTGCCACAATTCTGTCTCTGAGCTCTTCAGGCAGTTCCTTTGACCTCATGATTCTCATGTGCTCTGACATGCACTGTGAGCTGTAAGGTCTTATATAGACAGGTGTGTGGCTTTCCTAATCAAGTCCGAATCAGTATAATCAAACACAGCTGGACTCAAATGAAGGTGTAGAACCATCTCAAGGATGATCAGAAGAAATGGACAGCACCTGATTAAATATATGAGTGTCACAGCAAAAGGTCTGAATACTTAGGACCATGTGATATTTCAGTTTTTCTTTTTTAATAAATCTGCAAAAATGTCAACAATTCTGTGTTTTTCTGTCAATATGGGGTGCTGTGTGTACATTAATGATGGAAAAAATGACCTTAAATGATTTTAGCAAATGGCTGCAATATAACAAAGAGTGAAAAATTTAAGGGGGTCTGAATACTTTTGTCACAGACACGCCAGGCTCCACCTCACCACAGTACCCACGCACCCAATCACCAGCATACTAATCACCGCCACCTGCATCTCATTCACTCTGCAATCACCAGCACTTCAAAACCACCACACTCACACACACTCACTGTCCGGTCTCGTTTGCAATACCTTGTGTTTATGCTTACCTTAAGGACTCCCCTTCATCATACTTACCTGCTCCAGCGATCTCCTTCATCTCCTTCGTCTCCTGGTCCCTTCGTGTGCTTACCCTTCTGTGTGTGTGAGTGTCTCCAACGTCTCCCTCCATCTCACTTCAGCTCCTGGATTATCTACCATACAAGGACAGTATTACTCTCCATTCATCTCTCAAGAACCTGATAACAGCCATTTCCACTCTGTGTACTCATATTGTTCCAATAAACTCACCTGGATTGCTTTTATCTCTGCCTCCGTGTCTATATCATAACAGAAGACCGGACCCATAACAACTAACGGCATGAGTACAAACGATCCATTCCAGGAACTCGTGGACGTGCTGCGTCGAGCACTCACACCACAGCCCTCAACATCGTCATCCCACAACACGGCTGTCTCCGCACCCACCAGCACCACTCCTTCACCTGCATTCACCGCCAGTCCCATGGCCAAACCGGCGCCCTACTCTGGATCGGCGGAGGAATGCAGCGGATTTCTTCTCCAATGTGAGCTGGTCCTGGAGATGCAGCCGCACCATCTCCCACCACAGACACGGCTAAAATAGCGTTCATTATTTCACAACTGCACGGGAAGGCTCTGCAATGGGCAGATTCGTTGTGGACCCAGAAAGGCCCAGTCGTCCAATCCTATTCGGCGTTCGTCTCCACTTCCGGGAAGTATTCGGAAACCTCTGACTGATTCCTCGACTGGTGAGAAACTTTATAATCTAAAGCAAAGAAACCTATCTGTTAACGAATATGCCTTGCAGTTTAGAACGCTAGCCGCCACCAGCGGATGGAACGAGCAAGCCCTCATCACCACGTTCCGTCAGGGGCTGGAACCCTCCGTGCGGCTGCATCTCGCTGCATACGAGGACTCCATGGGATTAGAACGCTTCATCCAACTCGCCATCCGCGTGGGGTCCCGTATGCAGTCGTGCATTCAAGAACACCAGGGCCAGTCATCCACCACTAGCCTCCTCCGTCGGTCCGAACCCGTCAGCTCCCCAGAACCAGCCAACGAACCCATGCAAATTGATCACTCTCGTCTCACCCCTAACGAAAGACAAAGAAGGCTGGCCCTGAATCTCTGTCTCTATTGCGGAACAATGGGGCATAATCTCTCCACATGCCCAATCCGTCCTCCTCGACCCGTGGTGAGTGCAATATTTCCCTCCATTCAGAAAATGAAACCACTCACTACAACTGTAACCCTTACTGCTGCTAACATCTCTGTTCCAGTGGTGGCGCTCCTTGATTCAGGGTCAGCCGGAAACTTCATCTCAGGCACCCTCTGTAGACAACTCAACCTTAAGATCTCTCCTTCACCGACGAGCTATCAAATCCACTCCATCACGGGCAAACCCCTAAGCCGCAAACACATCCGTCACTGCGTGGGTCCACTTCAACTCAGCATCGGTATCCTGCACACTGAACACATCCATTTGCTGGTTCTGGAGGAATCCACCGCTGACGTGGTTCTAGGGCGCCCGTGGCTGGAACAACACAACCCCAACATCTCCTGGCGCACGGGCGAAGTCCTGAAGTGGGGCGATCACTGCTTCCCAGACTGCTTCCCAGCGCTTCCTGTTCCAAAACCTCCACTCTCCAAGTCTCTTCTCGTGAATGCCACGTCCATCGAGAGCCCTGTTGAGAAGCGCTCCGTGGATGTTCCCCCTGACTACGCCCCCTTCAGCGACGTCTTCTGCCCGCAACGCGCCTCCAAGCTTCCTCCACACCGGCCATGGGACTGCGCCATCGATCTGCTGCCGGGTGAACCAGTGCCCAGGGGACGTATATACCCCCTGTCCATACCGGAGGAGAAGGCCATGGAGGAATACATCAAGGAGGCACTCGAACAAGGTTACATCCGCCCGTCTACTTCCCCTGCTTCAAGCTTCTTCTTCGTGGCAAAGAAGGACGGAGGCTTGAGGCCCTGCATCGATTACCGTGCACTCAACAAGATCACTATCAAGTTCCGATATCCACTTCCCCTCGTCCCAGCGGCCCTGGAACATCTCCGCGGTGCCACTGTGTTCACCAAGTTGGACCTCCGCAGCGCGTATAACCTCATCCGGATACGTGAGGGGGACGAGTGGAAGACCGCCTTCGTCACGCCCACTGGACACTACGAGTACCTCGTGATGCCGTATGGCCTGGTCAACGCCCCCTCCGTATTCCAGGATTTCATCCACGAGGTGCTCCGGGAGTTTCTCCATAAGTCCGTTCTGGTTTATATAGATGACATCCTCATCTACTCCCGGAGCTTGGCCGAACATCGCCACCACGTTGCGGAGGTCCTCAGCGCTTACGGCAGTTCCATCTCTTCCTCAAGGCTGAAAAATGCTCATTCCACCAACCCTCCGTCCAGTTCCTGGGGTACGTGATTGATCACAGTGGCATCCGGATGGACGAGGGGAAGGTCTCCGCCATACAGTCCTGGCCCACTCCTACCACCATCAAAGAACTCCAAAGATTCCTAGGTTTCTCCAATTTCTATCGCCGGTTCATCAAAAACTACAGCACAATCGTCAGTCCACTCACCAACCTCCTCCGTCACCAGCCCAAGTCTCTGTCCTGGTCTCCATTAGCCACCGACGCCTTTGAGACCCTGAAGAAAGCCTTCACCACCGCTCCCCTCCTCGTCCACCCTAACCCGGACCTCCCGTTCATAGTAGAGGTGGACGCATCTACCACCGGAGTGGGAGCGGTCCTTTCACAGCAGCAGGGGACACCAAGTAGACTCCATCCATGCGCCTTCTTCTCCCGCAAGCTCAACCCGGCGGAGGTCAACTACGACATCGGTGACCGCGAACTCCTGGCCGTCAAGCTTGCCCTTGAGGAGTGGAGGCATTGGTTGGAGGGAGCTACTCACCCATTTCAAGTTCTCACTGATCACAAGAACCTCGAATATCTGAAGGCCGCAAAGAGACTCAACCCTCGCCAAGCTCGCTGGGCTATGTTCTTCTCTAGATTCAGCTTCTCCATCTCCTACCGTCCTGGTTCTAAGAATACGAAGGCTGATGCCTTATCTCGCCTCTATGCTCCTGAGGAAAAGCCCGAAGAACCTGATACTATTCTGCCGGAGTCCATCTTCGTAGAGCCCTATCCAGTGGTCCGAAGAAACCATTCCCTCCGCCAATGCCTCCACACGCACTCCGCCGGGTTGCCCACCGGGCTTGCAGTACATCACACGGGCACGTCGCACTCCACTCCTGCACAACGTTCACTCTTCACTTGGCACTGGTCACCCGGGGTCAAGGAGACCCTCTCGTTGCTCAAACAACGCTTCTGGTGGCCCAACATGGCCAACGACGTCAGGAGGTACGTGCAGGGCTGCAGGGAGTGCGCCATCTCCAAGAGCCCACGCCATCTTCCCACCGGCAAGCTCTTTCCTCTGCCCGTTCCTGAGAGACCCTGGTCCCACCTGGGAGTGGACTTCGTCACCGACCTCCCCGAGTCTGACGGTCACACGTGCATCCTGGTGGTAGTAGACCGCTTCTCAAAGTCCTGCCGATTAATACCCCTGGAGGGTCTACCTACCGCCATGGCCACCGCAGAACTAATGTTTAATCATGTCTTTCGCTATTATGGATTACCTGAAGACATCGTCTCCGACAGAGGACCCCAGTTTATCTCCCATGTCTGGAAAGCCTTCTTCTCCCTCCTGGGTGTGACCGTCAGCCTATCGTCTGGATACCATCCTCAGTCGAACGGGCAGACGGAACGGAAGATCCAGGAGATCGGCCGCTTCCTGCGTACCTTCTGTCACGGCCACCAGAACTCCTGGAACCAGTACCTGGGTTGGGCCGAGTACGCACAGAACTCCCTCCGCCAAGCCTCAACTGGACTAACACCCTTCCAGTGCGTACTCGGCTACCAACCCCCGATGTTCCCCTGGGACGGGGAACCCTCCGACGTTCCGGCAGTCGATTACTGGTTCCGGGAGAGCGAGAGGGTGTGGGACTCAGCTCATCACCAGCTGCAGAGAGCCCTGCGCAGACGCAAGATGGCAGCCGACCTTCGTCGCTCCGAGGCCCCTGACTACCAGCCGGGGCAGAAGGTCTGGCTGTCCACCCGGGACATCAGGATGCGTCTGCCCTGCAAGCAGAGTCCCCGCTTCATTGGCCCATTCACCATCCTTCGGCAGATCAACCCCGTCACCTATCGTCTCCAACTCCCGGCACAGTATAGCAGAATTCACCCTACATTTCACGTGTCCCTACTCAAACCTTACCACCCTTCTGTTGTTCCCTCCACAGAGCCTGACGTGGCAGCCGCCGAGCCCCCCCTTCCACTTCTCCTAGAAGACGGCACAGCCTACGTGGTCCACGAGATCCTGGATTCCCGGCGCCGTGGTGGTAAACTCGAATACCTCGTGGACTGGGAGGACTATGGTCCCGAGGAACGCTCATGGATTCCCAGGAACGATATCCTTGATCCTCTTCTGTTACAGAACTTCCATACCAACCATCCAGACAGACCTGCCCCACGACCCAGGGGAAGACCACCACGACGTCGGGGTCCGCGGCCCTCAGGAGCGGGCCGTGGGAGGGGGGGTACTGTCACAGACACGCCAGGCTCCACCTCACCACAGTACCCACGCACCCAATCACCAGCATACTAATCACCGCCACCTGCATCTCATTCACTCTGCAATCACCAGCACTTCAAAACCACCACACTCACACACACTCACTGTCCGGTCTCGTTTGCAATACCTTGTGTTTATGCTTACCTTAAGGACTCCCCTTCATCATACTTACCTGCTCCAGCGATCTCCTTCATCTCCTTCGTCTCCTGGTCCCTTCGTGTGCTTACCCTTCTGTGTGTGTGAGTGTCTCCAACGTCTCCCTCCATCTCACTTCAGCTCCTGGATTATCTACCATACAAGGACAGTATTACTCTCCATTCATCTCTCAAGAACCTGATAACAGCCATTTCCACTCTGTGTACTCATATTGTTCCAATAAACTCACCTGGATTGCTTTTATCTCTGCCTCCGTGTCTATATCATAACAACTTTCCGCACTGTATTTAATATGATCAACTTTATGTAGAGAGTAGCATCATTGCATGTTACCAAGTACCAGTTTTGGATTTGAGTTTTTGTCTGTTACCAGAAATCATAGAGAATATAGGACTTAGTTTTATTGACAATTTATTTTCCGTATTATTATAACTTAGACTGAAAAGAGGCTTGCATTTGTAGGATCAGGGGCTGATTGCATAAGTTAGTCAACACATTTTTTCTTTTCTTAAGACTGGTCATAACTTTTTAAAGTCTGTTACATAAACATGTAGATTGGTCTAATTTGATACCAAAAAGTAAGACTGATTGTCCCTTGGCTAACTGCTAGTTGGTCATGGTCGATTTAAGACACAGTCTTAATGGCCCCCAGATTTAAATGTATATAGACAGTGTCATCAGCAAAGAGTTGAACACAACAGTCATTAATAATTTATGACATGATTTATTTACATAAATAGAAAAGAGTAGTCCCAATGTTGAACCCTGGGGCACAACTTTTTGTTAAATGAAAATATCAGATTTATTCCCATATACACAATGTTTTCTATTACGCAGGTATGAATTGAACCACAAAACTACATTTTCAGAAAGGCCAATAGCATGGACATTATCCAAAAGCAAATCTCTTATTTATTGTACATCATTCAACTTTTTAAAAATGTTTCTGTTTATGTGTAAAAAAAGACAAAATTATAAAAACTAAATTTAGGGTGTGATGAATTTGTGAATTTAAAAATTTAGGAAATTAAATATTGTGCATTTAAACAAAATTACAGTAACCTGGATTAAATAATGTCATATTCTAGATTTAAGAAAATAAGCATGATTTTGGAATGATCTTTGAGGTATTTTAATTTAGTCATGTTATTTGATTATGATTCTACATATATAATCTTTCATCTCACGCTCATACTTTCATTCTCATTCAACTGGTCAGGATAATTGTACTTCACACTCATTTGTCACTTCCTGATATTATTGACAGAGGGCGCTCAAACACAAAACATCACTCTCATTTCGATGACATCACCACTAGAGGGCGTCTGCTCATTTCCGTTTGTTGGTGCTTGTAAAATTCTAGACCAGACACTAGTAGACACAAAAACAGTACTCACATTTGATTATTGAATTATTTTGAAATTGATTGTTTATGCTTTAAATAACAAGACTTTTGACTGGCTTAATTAGCCCCAAACACAGAAGTACATTTACTTGATTTTTTTGTTTATTTACAACACAATATATTGGAACATCACTTCTAAGGATTGACAGCTCCTTCAGTCAAATGACTTTTATGAACCTTCTGCACATCTAGGCGAGGTTAAGTGGGATTCTGCGTGATCATCTCTCTGACTTTTCACCAAATCTCCCAGAGAGGGTCATCCCCCAAAGCTGGCTGAAAAATGGGAGTCCCTGCTGTGATTGACGTTTCGAAAGAAGCCCGTCCAGATGGAGAGGTGTGAGAAAGTCTCTCAGCAAAAGAGCCTGAGGGGGGAGGAACATTATTCCCTCAACTGCTGAGTCACATGAGCCTCTTTGTTTGGCCCGCAGCAGCTGATATGTACAAACACACGCACATGGCTGGAGCGTGGGACTGGTGCGGCACTCACCCACCTAAACAAACAAGAAGAAAATCAGCAGGCATCTTAGAAACTAATGACAGTCGGGCAACTAAATGAGTTGGAGAAAGCGAGGGCAT
This sequence comes from Chanodichthys erythropterus, assembly GCF_024489055.1. Classification (NCBI taxonomy): domain Eukaryota; kingdom Metazoa; phylum Chordata; class Actinopteri; order Cypriniformes; family Xenocyprididae; genus Chanodichthys; species Chanodichthys erythropterus. Next base: position 27,038,087 of record NC_090225.1, on the reverse strand, counting down.
GTTTGAGTGGCACGAAGGCAGCGAGTTCTACTAACACACACTGTCTGTCTTTTATAATTAGCTGGCATCATTATTCATGAGGCTTTCCAGTACCCCCAGACTAATGAGATGATAGACACCCAATCAGGCTTACGTCTCTACTGAAGTGGCCTGAAATGTATTTGTTGGCTTTGGGAGGGGGAGAACCAGCGTTCCCCTCTCTCTCTCTGTCTCTCGCGCTCTCCCCTTTTTTCTCCTTGATGTGAACAACTGATGACCCGGGAATGCGCGATCCCCCGGGGATTAGGGTTTGCTCGAGTCTATGGGTATGAAACACTGCCATCTGCCACCGGGCACATTCATATACTCGGCAGAAGGCCACATCGTTTGTTGATTTAAATGGAGAACTTAACTTTCCCAGGACAGTATGACCCTAGCGCCCCCACCTCCTATGCAATACTGTCTGTGAGCGAGCGGGAATGAGGCGTATTTTAAGGGATTCCCGTTACCACATGATGATGGATCTCCTTCGCACAATATGGCAGTGTGTCTGTGGGTGCGCTGGGATTCTGGGGGTGTGGGAGCATCTCCTCAGTTGATTGGTAGAATGCTAATGATTCTGAGAACGCTCAGAACGGCTTCATCCGAGCTGTCAGAGCCGAAGTACCTATATGCGCAGACACAAAGTCAGGGTTTGGCCATTGTTGGACCAGATGCAAGGGAGGTTCTTCAGACCATTAGACTGAATGCTAACCCTAAGTGTATAGTCAGCCAAAATAACCGATTTCAAGTAGTTGTTATCAATCTTGGGGAGTAACTAGCTAGAAGTAGAGAATTATCTACATTTGTCATTGGTGACAGTATAGCTCAGCTGTGGTGAAGCGTGAGAAAACACTATTTTTTTATTGATATTAAACTCGCAGCCTTACAGATGCGAAAACTGAAGCTGCAAAGATTCATTTTAGTGATCGTTTTAAAAATGATCCTAGTTTTGACTCATTTGGTTTCAGTCTTTTAAATGTGTTCAGTGATTGAGAGTCTTTTGATTCGATCAAAATTAACACTACTCTGATTATAAAAATAAATTATAACATCTGGTTTATATATTTAATAAGATTATGAACTCCTTCCTGACTATTTTCAGTGTTCACTACCATTCAAAAGACTGGGGTTGTTAAAATTTAAAAAAGTTAAGATGTTTTTAATGTTTTTGAAACATCATGATCTTTCAGAAATCATTCTAATATGCTGATTTGGTGCTCAAGAAACATTTCTTCTTATTATCAGTGTTTAAAACATTTTTGCTACTTTGGAAATTGTATTTTTTTTTTCTCTCACGATTTTTTGATGAATTAAAAAACATCAGCATTTATTTGAAATAGAAATCTTTTGTAACATTACTGTCACTTTTGATCAATATGATGCTTCCTTGTTGAATAAAAGTATTAATTACTTACAAAACTTGAATGATACACTAACATTTTTATAGAAAAAAAAAAGCAGTTGTGGTTGCCAGAATAATAATAAAAATACAGTAAAAATGTAAACAACCTATAAATTTTACAATTTAAAACCAGTGAATCAAAAAGCCTTTTCTGCTGAATTAGCAAGGCCTTGCTGCTGCTAAAATCTGTTTTATACTTTTAAAATCCTGACAACCATCATAATAATACAAGATTAGATCAGTTTTTCCTTGGGAACTTACTGTTGATATATGAACAGTTTTTTATGGTTAAAATTACAATCTTTTTTTTTTTTTTTTGTGGTAGTGTAGTTAGCTAAAATGTATAATCAGCTTGTAGTGTAGCTAAATACTCTTAAAAAGTGCATTTTAACAAATTTTTGAGCAGCTTGTAGTTGGTATGTTCCAATTTCGAAGTAGTTTCCCAACTCTGTTTATTATTCATGATTATACTTACAATTTGTGACTGTACTGCTCAGATTATTCTTGTTTGGGCCGGAAAACACTAAACTTGTCAGACAATCATTCTTAAATGTTGAATATAAATGTCCCATATTAGCTATGGATGACTGGTTGTGTGTCAAATACTGTGCCTTTGGTGCACACAACCAGATGTTCTCTATAACTGTTCAATTATTGGAGGAAACCACAAACCATTGGATTTTTGCTTTAGCTGAACTCTTGATCACATGGATTCTACAACCACAAAATTCAGCAGAATTTTACCTCCCGTCGTTCACTTAGTTCTTAACTTCTCCAAGCCTACGCATGTATTATTAAATATTTTCATTGTGATTTTGCTTTTCGGCTGCTCTATGCTCCATTTAACACATTTTAAATTTAAATCCACTCTGCAAAATTTTACAGATCCCCCAAAATAAATAAATCAGGACAAAAAAATGAGAGTAAAGTCTGCAGGTGCCATCAGTCCTGACTCTGAAAGGTGACCAATGTCTGTGCAG